>NC_132911.1:1797794-2134044 GCF_047675955.1 Chlorocebus sabaeus | reverse complement strand
GGCGATGGAGGTTGCAGTGAGCCGAGATCGTGCCACTGCACTCCAGCCTGGGCAACAAGAGCGAAACTATGTCTTTAAAAAAAAAAAAAGAAAAAGAATGACCTGGCTTGAGGCATATCATGAAATGCCTACTATGCCTGACTACAAGAGTAAGCAGGGGAGAAAGGAGACTGCAGATGGTGAAACTGAGTCAAAATCATGAGACCATCAGCCTGAAAAATGGGGAAAGAAGGCCCTGAAAGAGGGATGATGGAGGAGGTGGAGGGAGGGTTCTAGGGATCACGGAGCATTGTCAGCGTGCTCTTTGAAGGATCATGCACTGTCTCTCTCTTACAAAATCCCATAAGCAATGCAAAGACCCACCATGCAAATGATGGCAGATCAAAGATGTCAAAAAAAAACAAGGTTAGGGAAGGCCTTAAATATGGAAATATTGTAGACACTGATCTCCAGAAATGAAGAAAGCCACAATGCCCCTCTTCAATAACGATTTGAGTATTTGGTAGTGTTGTTAACAGTTACAAACTCGAATACCATGTAAGTGCCCACTAAGATGGAGTTGGTTAAATTATATTTCAGTCATATTATTGAAGATTATGACATTTAGACGGGTGCAGTGATGCATGCCTATAATCCCAGAGCTGTGGGAGGCCAAGGAGGCCAAGGCAAGAGGATCGCTTGAGGCCAGGAGTTCAAGGCTCTAGTGAGCTATGACTGCACCACTGCACTCCAGCCTGGGTAACAGAGAGAGACAAAAAGCACTGGAGCTGAAGGTAGAGGGAGGTGTAGGGAGGTCATGTGTTTTCTCCTCCATCCACGTATTCAGCATGAGTGGAATGATCATGAACACTGGAAAACTGGTAATTGGCATACTTCTGACAGTCCTAGAAAGCTTAAGTCACAGCCCTGTCTTGTTATAGAGCTAAAGTTGTCGTTTATCATCAAGAAAGGCTTTTATCAGCACCACTTCCAAGTCACTCACCCTGAACATTGTTGCCATGAGACATGGTTTGGCTGTGGCCCTGCCCAAATCTCATCTTGAATTGTAACAATCCCCACGTGTCAAGGGTGGGGCCCGGTGGAGATAATTGAATCACGCAGGCAGTTTCCCATACACTGTTCTCGTGGTAGTGAACACATCTCATGAGATTTGATGGTTTTATAACCATTTTATTGGTTCCCCTGCACAAGCTTTCTTGCCTGTCACCTTGTAAGATGTGACTTTGCTCCTCATTCACCTTCTGCCATGATTGTGAGGCCTCCCCAGCCGTGTGGAACTGTGAGTCCGTTAAACCTCTTTCCTCTATCAACTACCCAGTCTCGGGTATGTCTTTACTAGCAGGGTGAGAACAGACGCATCCACCACGCTACCCCTCTGTTGCAGGAGAAGAGTGAGTGATGTGAGAAGATGTTCACGAAGCATTAAGTGAAACTGGTAGAAATAAACCCAGGTGCAGCCGGAGGAGGGAAGGCTGGAAGTATTAATATCCAAACGTCACCCGCGATTATCTTTGGGCGGTGGGATTACATGTCAATATGTTTTCATGTTGATCTATGTTTTCTAAGTTTTTCTATAATGATTATGATTTTCACAACATAAAACTTTTCACGTTTTTCTAACTACATACTTTCCATGTATTTGTAGTATTAAAATGATAATATAACTAAGGGTTGTCTAGCAAAGAGAAATACACTAAATATTAAAGGAATGATAAAGTTAATTTTAAAATCTTAACTACAAGAGCTTCCGTAAGTATGTAAGCAGAACTCATATTTATAGAAAAAGATGTAAGCACATTTACGTGATACAAATAGCTAGACTCAGGATCCTGTGGTTTATGGGACAATCCCAGTGGCTGAACCCACAGCAGCCCGGCAGGTCTATGCCTGGATCCCTCTCCTCCAGTGGATGAACCCACAGCAGCCTGGTGGTCTATGCTTGGATCTATCTCCTCCTCCAGTGGCTGAACCACAGCAGCCCGGTGGGTCTATGCCTGGATCCGTCTCCACCAGTGGATGAACCCACAGCAGCCCGGTGGGTCTATGCCTGGATCCGTCTCCTCCAGTGGATGAACCCACAGCAGCCTGGCAGGTCTATGCCTGGATCCGTCTCCACCAGTGGCTGAACCACAGCAGCCCGGTGGGTCTATGCCTGGATCCGTCTCCACCAGTGGCTGAACCACAGCAGCCCGGTGGGTCTATGCCTGGATCCGTCTCCACCAGTGGCTGAACCACAGCAGCCCGGCAGGTCTATGCCTGGATCTATCTCCTCCTCCAGTGGCTGAACCACAGCAGCCCGGCAGGTCTATGCCTGGATCTATCTCCTCCTCCAGTGGCTGAACCACAGCAGCCTGGCAGGTCTATGCCTGGATCCGTCTCCTGGTGAGGACAGAGGAGACACATGCCCACTCTGTCCCTCCTGAGTTTAAGAAGGTGCCCTCTGGGCCGTGTGCACAGTTCCCCTTAGAAACTGGTCACACTCTTGCTGTGTCAGTTTGCTAAGGATAATGGTTTCCAGCTCCATCCATATCCCTGCAAAGGACATGATCTTGTTCCTTTTCATGGCTGCATAGTATTCCATGGTGTATATGGACCACGTTGATAGGTGCAGCAAACCCCCATGGAGCATGTTTACCTACATAACAAACCTGCACCTCCTGCACATCCCAGAACTTTAAATTAAATAAAATAATTTTTAAAAAAGAAACTGGTCAAACTGGTGAAAGCCCACTCTTACCATATGTTACAAGCTGAGAGGGCAACTTTCAGATTGAACAGTGATCCTAACGATCCAAAATTTGAGTTTTACTGTTTTTTTGTTTTGTTTTTTTTTGAGGTGGAGTCTCACTCCATCACCCAGGCTGGAGTGCAGTGGCGCGATTTCAGCTCACTGCAACCTTCACCTCCCAGGCTCAAGCAATTCTCCTGCCTCAGCCTCCTGAGTAGCTGGGACTACAGGCGCCGCCAACGCGCCCGGCTAATTTTTGTACTTTTAGTAGAGACGGGGTTTCACCATGCTGGCCGGGATGGTCTTGATCTCTTGACCATGTGATCCACCCGCCTTGGCCTCCCAAAGTGCTGGGATTACAGGCGTGAGCCACCGCGCCCGGCCGAGTTCTACTTTAAATGGGGCCATAGGTTAATCACTCTCAGAAACTGAACAATTAACAAAAATAGTGGCATGAAGACATTTCAATTATTTAACAAGCACAGACATAAGTAATGTAATTTTATGCAATTTAAAAATACAATGATAAACAGTATAGACATAATTAAGTCTGCCAGAATTTATGAAAACTCAGGATACATTTTAATGAAAAGATTAACACTGAATAAATATTGCACATCAATTATATTAATACATCTCTTTGTTCAGATAATACTTCCTCAAAACTGCATTTCTTGGAGCTTTTTATTCTGGGATTATGTTTTGAATATAAACTTTTCCCTTCAGTATCTTTTCTGACTTTAAGACACAACTACAAACATTTCATTTTTCTATGTAGGCCCCTACTGTTTGGCTGAAAAATCCAGGCTGGGAGGGTTTCACGTAGGCTTGTGTGCTTTAGCATTATATTTGTTTTTATAAAAGATATTTCAGAAGACAGTCCTCCAAACTTGGCATGAAAGTAGCAGTTTAGGCCGGGCGCGGTGGCTCACGCCTGTAATCCCAGCACTTTGGGAGGCCGAGGCGGGTGGATCACAAGGTCAGGAGATCGAGACCATGGTGAAACCCCGTCTCTACTAAAAATAGAATTAGCTGGGCGCAGTGGCGGGCGCCTGTAGTCCCAGCTACTCGGGAGGCTGAGGCAGGAGAATGGCGTGAACCCGGGAGGCGGAGCTTGCAGTGAGCCGAGATTGCGCCACTGCACTCCAGCCTGGGCGACAGAGCGAGACTCCGTCTCAAAAAAAAAAAAAAAAAAAAAAAAGAAAGTAGCAGTTTAGGGTGTCCTAAAACAGCCCTGGGCACTCCAGAGAGTTCCGTGGTTGCTGGAATATAAACAGAGCCATTGGTCCTCACAACCCGGGCAGTGCCCAGCCTCGTGTGCAGGTTCATCTGCCTGCCTGCACCGATGTTGGGGTTCCTTCTCTGTAAAGAGACACCAGGGGCCCTTCAGGACCCAGGCGGCGGCTCACCCGACAATCCACGCCCAGCCAGTCACGAGTTCAGCAGGATTTTTATTCAGGGGAGCCCACGAGTCTTTCATAATTTCTGCCATTTTCCCCTTTAGTCTTAGATTCGTGTCACAGCAAATGTGCACCGTGTAACATTTGCACGGCTAACAGATTCCGCTCAGACTCTCTGGGTTTCTCTCTGCTGGGTGAAGAGCTTCTAGTATTTCTCTGCATTCAGGCAGGGCGGGCAGCACACTCACAGTGGAGTGCCTGTGTGCCATCCCTCTGGTTTTACACCTGTATATTTACATTCACTGTTGAAATGTAATGCAAAATTCAATGTGTAAAATATTGAGTCCATTTCCCATGTGAGTCCATTTTAATGTTAAATTCAAGAAACTGTAACATCCCGAATTAAAAGTATGCTAAAGTAGAACTTGAACTCAAAATAGATCCCCGATTTACACCACAATTTAGGGCTATGTCTGTTTTATATTTGGTGGGAGTTGTATCGGGGTCTTTTCTCCCCTTTAATAGACTTTTTTTCTTCTTAAAATGAAGAGGAGTAAAATCCCACATTTCTGCTTTCTAGAATAATGGGACCCAAGAGGCAGCTGAGCTCAGGGCTGAGGAAAGTCTTTAAACCACATTCGTAACTTTACGTCCTCGATCTATCACTTACTAGAGTGTGGCTCTGGTGACCTGCACATCGTGGGTGCTCAAACATCAAAATATATTGTGGCCTTAATAAAAACTCAGTTCACAGTCATTGTCTAGGGATGAGGACATTCAACCCGTCCACGGTCTCACGTCTCTTCACACAGGAGGCCTCCAGAGGGAGTGCCCCACTAGGCAACCTCTCTGCCCCGTGTGCACACGTGGCTCATCCAAAGCAGACTGAGGCACGGTGGGGAGAGGGTGGGCAGGAGAACTACTGCTCACTGTTTCAGTTTCAAGACCCCGTCTCTCTGTGCACTCCGGACTTCTGCCTGCAACGTTCTCACTATTTGTCTAGAAAAAAAGGTAGTAAAGTGACTGAAGACCGTGTTGCTGTGGGACTCAGCGAGGCCCACATTAGGATCTCAGCTCAGCAACGTAGCCACGGTGGCCCTCTGAGGATGGGACTGAGCTCCAGAACCCTGGTCAGGGTGGGCTCCCGTGAGGAACCAGACAGGACACGCAGAGGCTCCGGAGGGCACATGGTACACAGCAGGCCTGTGGCAATGACGATGCTGTCAGCATCCACCTCCAGCTCCCACGGACAGCGCGAAGCTTCCTCCCAAAACCCCCACAGCGTCCGTCCCTCCTTCCCTTCCCTCTTCCACCAGAACCTGGCTGCCACGTGCTGTTCAGTCCTGGCCCTGGGGACCCTGCTCCCGCCTCTCGAGGGGAGGGGCTGAGTGGACTATGCTTTCCATTCATTTTCCTAAATTCTCAGCACCTAACACACCACATGGCTCCATAAATCATCAGGGAGGATGAAGTCACCACTTTCTCAGCCCAGGATGTGCCTCCCTCCCCTCCCATTTACACTCATCTGACTCCACACTGAAGCTTTGTTTCTTCATAAGCAGAAGCTACTACAAAGTGGCCAACCTTATTTTAACAAAATGTTCCTATTTTTGTGCTTCACAATTGCGAACGTGTTTTTTTCTAACGAAAAAATTAGGGAGAAGGTGAATATTACGATATCGGTATTAGAGCCCATTCCACTTCCAACCAGTTTCTGCTCATGAAACATTGTGGATGGCAGTTTCCATAGCAACCAGCGACGTATCTTTAGAGCCTGCTGCTGCCTTCGTTCTAAGAACTGCATTGTTATCACAGTCTGTGCATGCGGAAGTGATTTTCTGATGAAGTGTGTATTGTGATACATCAGATCCTGCCCTTGGGGGAAAAAACTCTGGCGAGTGTTGCCCGGCTTTTGCTCCATGTATAAAATAGTTCTCGGTTCTCTCCTCACTGCTAGTTTCACTAAAATATTTTTGATATCAGTTATTCTTTTGAAAAGAAAAAAATTACTTGGTCAAAAGCTAGTGGTGAGTCACCACTTACATATGTACGGAGGGGTTTTCTTAACAAGCCACAGCTCTTTGGGCCTTGTTACCGTAAAGTTAAAATAGTAATTTTATTCTTTGGAAAAACTCCCTTAGCAATCCACTAAAATGGCCTCCTAAGCAGCGAATCTGATGAGATTTAAGACAAAAATGCTAATTGTAACTGGTCTTCTGGTTTTAATTCTCAGTAATGGAAAGATCCCTTACCCTTCCTCCCGTCCATGACAAGAATAGGTGGGGGGAGGAAACTAGGGTGGGGGAAGACTTCAAAGTCTGAAACACACACTATCTAAAATGCATTTTAAATGAACCGGGTGGCTCGCGCGGGTCCTGCCTCATAACCACACCCACACGATGGGAGTGCTCCCTCCGGCACCTCCTGGGACAGGAGTACTGACCTGTGGGGACCGGCAGTTCCTGGGACAGGAGTACTGACCTGTGGGGACCGGCAGTTCCTGGGACAGGAGCACTGACCTCTGGGGACCGGCACCGCCTGGGACAGGAGCACTGACCTCTGGGGACCGGCACCTCCTGGGACAGGAGCACTGACCTCTGGGGACCGGCACCTCCTGGGACAGGAGCACTGACCTCTGGGGACCGGCACCTCCTGGGACAGGAGCACTGACCTCTGGGGACCGGCACCTCCTGGGACAGGAGCACTGACCTCTGGGGACCGGCAGTTCCTGGGACAGGAGCACTGACCTCTGGGGACCGGCAGTTCCTGGGACAGGAGCACTGACCTCTGGGGACCGGCAGTTCCTGGGACAGGAGCACTGACCTCTGGGGACCGGCAGTTCCTGGGACAGGAGTACTGACCTCTGGGGATCAGCAGGTGTTTCTGAAGTGAAAACTCTTAGCTCACAACTTGAGAAATCCTCTACACACAATTTTAACTTAGGCCTCTTTTCCTACTTTGGTTTTTATTTTCATTTTTTTTTTGAGATGGAGTTTTGCTCTTGTTGCCTAGGCTGGCGTGCAATGGCGTGATCTCGGCTCACTGCAACCTCCATCTCCAGGCTTCAAGCAATTCTCCCACCTCAGCCTCACGAGTAGCTGGGATTATAGGCACCTGTCACCAGGCCCAGCTAATTTTTTTTTTTTTTTATTTTTTTTTATTTTTAGTAGAGACGGGGTTTCACCATGTTGGTCAGGCTGGTTTCAAACTCCTGACCTCAAATGATCCACCCCCGCTTGGCCTCCCAAAGTGCTGGGATTACAGGCATGAGCCGCCGGCCGATAATATTTATTTTTAATGTATAAACTAGATGCATATTTACAGAAAAAAAAAAGCTGATGGAGGGGAAATAACTTTTCCTCACACGATGAGGAATCACAAAAGGAAATAATTCACCACTCAGATAGTATTCTGTGTGCTCTGATACATCCGCTCATGTGAACTGAGGTGTTCCGGGAAGGTAAGTCGATGTCAGAACCTGCTCAGAAATTTGGTAAAACAGCGTTTCACTGAAAACACGGTCTTACGCTACAAACCAGTGAGGTTCTACTTTCCATCATTAGAAGTAATAAGTACAGTCATGTTCCACTTAATGAGGGGACACAGAGAAACGTGAGGTGGCCTCGTGGTTGTGTGAGCATCGTGGGGCACACTGACACAAACCCGGACAGCGCCGCCCCTACACGTCCAGGCTGGACGCAGACCCGGACGGTGTGGCCCCTACACGTCTGGGCTGGAGGGCACATGCCTCCTGCTCCCAGGCTGCACCTGTACAGCGTGTGACTGCACTGAAGACTGTAGACAACTGTCAAACAGAGGTAAGAAGTTGTGTATCTCAACATGGCTCCACATAGAAAAGCTACAGTAAAAATATGGCAGGAAAGGTTAAAAATGGTATGTCTGCAGAGGGCACTCGCCATGAATGGAACATGCAGGATTGGAAGCCACTCTGGGTGAGCGGGTGAGCGGGTGAGTGGGTGGGTGGGTGGGTGGGTGAGTGGGGAGTGAATGTGGGGCCCGGGACATCACTGTACGCTACTGTAGACTCTGCACACACTGCAAACTTGGGCTACATTCAATCTTTAAAAAATATTTTTCATTTCTCAATAATAAATTAACCTTAGCATACTGTGATGGTTAATATTGAGTGTCAACTGGACTGGATTGAAGCATGCAAAGTGCTGTCCTGGGTGTGTCTGTGAGGGTGTTGCCAAAAGAGATGAACATTTGTGTCCGTGGCTGGGAGAGGCAGACCCGCCCTCAGTCTGGGTGGGCACCATCCCATCAGCTGCCAGCACAGCCCGGATGAAAGCAGGTGGAGGAAGCTGGAAGGCCTGGACTGGCTGAGTCTTCCAGCTTCCATGTTTCTCCCGTGCTGGGTGCTTCGTGCCCTGGAACATCGCACTCCAAGTTCTTCAGCTTTTGGATTCTTGAACTCACACCAGTGGTTTGCCAGGGACCCTCGGGCCTTTGGCCACAGACTGAAGACTGCACTGTTGGCTTCCCTGCTTTTGAGGTTTTGGGACTCGGACTGGCTTCCTGGCTCCTCAGCTTGCAGAGGGCCTATCGTGGGAGTTCACCTTGTGGTCGTGAGTCAATTCTCCTTAATAAACTCCCTCCATATACATGTATCCTATTAGTCCCATCCCTCTAGAGAATCCAGACTCATACACACACTGTAACTCTGGTACTTTATAAATCTTATGTTTAAAACTGTTTGACTGTCTTATAATGCTGAGCTTAAAACACAAACACATCGTACAGCTGTACAAATATTTTTCTTTATATTCTTATTCTATAAGCCTTTTACTATTTTTAATCTTTAATTTTTAAATTTACTTTTTAAACTCTCTTGTTAAGCACTAAGACCCCAAAACACATCAGCCTCAACCTGCACAGGGTCAGGACTGTCGACATCACCATCTTCCAGCTTCACCTCCTGTCTCACTGTTAGGACTTAAGGGGCAGTGATGGTGACAGACATGCAGCCGCCATCGCCTACGACCACAGTGCCTTCTTCTGGACACCTCCTGAAAGACCTGCCTGGGCTGTTTGCAGATAACGGTTTCCCACAAGCAGAAGGGGCACACTCTAAAATAATGACGAAACGTACAGTATCCTAGACGCATAAACCAGCAACACGGTCGCCTGTCAGCATCATTGCAAGATGCACTGCGCATCCCTGTGTGGCTACACTTCCGTACACTGGCTTTCTTCACCCAGGTAAGTCACACGTGAGTCACCACTGTGCCGGCTACGAGGTCACTGGATGGCAGGAGTCTTCCAGCTCCATGACGATCTTATGGGGCCCCCGCTGCACCTGCAGTTTGTCTTTGACGGAAACACCCTTGTGTGGTGCGTGATGCAGTCACAGTGCCGGTGTGGAAGGTTGTAAAGTCCTTGCCTGCTTCCCATGGCACTTAACGCCCGTTTATTCTTACAAAAAGGCTGTGTTGCCCTCATTCTACTACCACACAAATATCTACAAAACTTGCTCAAGTCACACAGCTAATGTGGAAGATCTGGGGCTTAAACTCAAATATCCTAACCCCAGATTATGCTTGTTCAGGAAATACAAGAGGACAGAGTAGGCCCAAGTAGGTTGGAAGGGCCGTGGGTCCCTAAGCATCCAGGAGCAGTAAGGACGGCGGGGCCAATGTGACCGTTGAAATGTTGGCAAAGCTCAAGTTTTAGGAAGAATAACACAGAGTACTGAGTGTTGTACATCTGGATCCACAAGATCAAGAGTCCAGGGCCAGAGGCATGTGACATGCAGACCAGGCACACCCACTCCTGCATCAGAGCCCAGTGATAACAATGAGGATGATGACGGCATGGAGAGGGGAGAGGAGGAAGGGGGACAGGAGGAGGAAGGAACGATAATGCATGTTACTCATGTTCACGGAGCATTTTCTGTTTCTCAAAATGCCAATGACTGCCGGGCACAGTGGCTCACGCCTGTAATCCCAGCACTTTGGGAGACAAAGTCTGGCAGATTGCCTGAGTCTGGAGTTCGAGACTCAGGGGCAACGTAGTGAGACCCCATCTCTACTAAAACACAAAAATTAGCCGGGTGTGGTGGTGCACACCTGTAGTCTCAGCTACTAGGGAAGCTGAAGTGGGAGGATCGCTTGAGCCCAGGAGGTTGAGGCTGCAGTGAGCCAAGATTGCCCCACTGTCTTCCAGCCTGGGAAACCGAGTGAGACCCTGTCTCAAAAACAAAACAAAACAAAACAAAACAAAACCAAAACCCAAAATGCCGACACTCTCCCAGGCGGTATCTCAGTGACCCTGAGGTGGACGTGGCAGGATGCTACGGGCTCTCTCTTACACAGGAGGTGGGCCAGGCAGGTGCAGCGCTTGCTGTCTGCGTGTGCGGCTACTTCCCTGCGTGGCCCTTCTGCCTGTTGTCTCCTGTCAGCCTCCTGGGTGACTCAAGGACCCCGTCTCTGCAGATCCAGATAATCTGCAGGGAAACGGAACGAGATTTCCTCAGGGCCAGAGAATCCACGTTTACCAAGATGAAACCCACCCAGAAAAAGAGAGCGGCTGAGCTGCTGATGGTCATATTAATCCTCCAATGCCAAACCCTCAGCCCTGCGGCCGCCTCCGCCTCTCCGTGCTCCATCTGCAAAGCAGCCACGCCCACAGCACAGGGCCTCATTTGGTACCATTTCTGGGACTGTGTCAAAACACTTTCTTGCAGGGCATGGAGAGGCTTAGTGAGATGCCCACGTCCCTTCTTTCTCTCCACTAAAATTTACATGAAGAATCTTGGCTTGTGGTTTGCAAAGAGGTTATTCTCGGTTTCTGAGAGTGTAAGCACCCCAGGGACTGCAGACGGTGCTGGATTCCATATGCATCATGGAAAAATTTAGAATAAGCAAAGGTTTATACCATTTAATAAAAATTTGGACTCCGACAAATATGACCTGCTCAGCTGTCAACATAATATCTGAATTCTCCTAGCAAAAAAAAAAAAAAAAAAAAAAAAAAAAGCCAGTTTTGCCTCATCTGTGTATTTATCTTCAGTGTCTAGCAAAACTCCAGGCACCTAATCAGTGTTCAGCAGTTTGCTGAATGTGTGTTTGTGGATACAGGAAAAAATCCAAGTCAGTCGTCAGCTGTGTTTGCTGCCCAGTGTCCAACTAGGCACCTTACTGATTAGGACTATCCTTCAAATGTGTCATCCAGCTCGAGGACCTACTTGGGTGGGCTCGCCAGACAGCACCCCCTGTACACTCGCACACCACAGCAGCCTCACGGGCTCAACAGCAAGCACGTTTGCAAAGGACCTTTCTAAACCGCGTGGTTCGGGTGTGTGGCCGTGGCCACCATGCAGTGGGTGTGTGGCAAGGACCAGCCCCTCCTGTCTGTGGCCCACACGGGCCGTGTGCTGCCTGGGACCGGAAACCCCGACAGCCACAGCTGGACCAGTACAGGGGTTGCTTCGGAACGTGTAGAGCAGACACCTGGATGGGTTCTGTTGCCAGAGGCACAGGGAAGCATCTTCAGTGACTTATTTTCAAGGTGAGCTCCTTCAAGAGTTCATGGAACCCAAGTCCGGCACCTTCCTGGAGGCGGGGGCTTCCTCCCCTGCTGACTCCCACCCAGGCACGGCGGACACGTGGCTCAGCCAGGGAGTCCCAAAGCCTGTGTTAAGTGCCCTGGGACTAAAACTTGGCAGAATCGTGAGGAGAGCAGACTGGGGGTCACCTCCGTGGAGGTCCAGCCGCCTGTGGCCCTGGAATGGTCAGCGGCACAGCGGGCCCTGGGTCTTCCATGCAACTCCGCACCTCAGTGCTCACCATTCCCAGGGTCTCTCGGTCTCTGGGGATGCCCCCAGCTCAGCCAGTCTGTGTCAGGACCCAAGTCACTGGGGTCCAGTGTGTCCGGACCAGGCGACTGCCGCTGAAACTGGTTTAACCCAAACACGCTTCCATGGGACTCACCTGTGTCCTACATGTTGGCAGGTCATGGAGAAGCCCAGAGGCCCTGGCATCTCACTGGCCAAATTCACAGCATGCCGACATGACAGACGCAGAAGAGAACAGCTCAGAGCCGGTGCTTTCAATATGAAAATTTCAAATGTGTTTTTACAATTAACTTAAAAGGCCTTGAATTTCTAGAACTACAACTGCAAAAGACAAAGTTTCATAAATTCCACACCCTTGACTCCCTTGTCCATTTCTTTTGTCTCCTCTCCCCAGTCAACAATTTCAGTGGCAATTTCAAGAGAATATGCCCCATGGATCTTTATGGGAAAATGACAAATAAACGTTTAGACAGGACTGTGGCTTCCTTGATTGGGTTAATCCCCAGACTATAGCTTCTTTCAATTAAGTGGATGTTTCATCCCCTCTACCATTATTTTTTTAAGGTGCATAGAATTTCTTGAATATAAAAGCAGTTTCTCAGACTAAATTTGGCAGGTGCTTTTGTAGAGGAAGCAAAGCAAAGCAATAAAGAATTGTTAAATGCTGCAATCTTCATCTTGGCCACTGGCTTTACAGCAACGAAATACGGGGCAAAACAGCAGAAAGAGAAATGCTTGTTTCCATATGAGTGTGTGAGGTGGAACTAGCCCCGAATGATCAAACACCTGGGTTGAGCCCCGATGGATGGCAGCTGTCGCGGTGCTGGCTGGTATGGGGTGCTGGGTGCTGGCAGGGTTCTCAGGGCTTGGTGACCATTGACACGGAGGCATCAGAAGAGTCCATGTCATGCACACATCAGTGTCTTCATTTTACAAATGAAAACACCAAAGTAAAGAAAGGAAGGCTGAGTAAGCTGCCCAATAGCCCAAAGAGAGTAAGCCCGAGAGCCAGTGTCTCCACTCGGCAGTCGGACTGAAGGCTACACTGGAAGGACCAAGCCCCGGTCTCCTCACCACGCCAGCGAGCCTACTCGCTGGTCAGCCAACTCCTTGCACGGGTGGACATGGCCAGTGCTGCCTTTGGCCTGGGAACTCGTGCATGAACAGCTGCTGAGCGCCAGGCAGCTGGTCGCCTCTTCCTTTCTCCTTTCTCCTCTTCTCGCTGCTGCTGTTTCTATGCATTGCCCTTTGCCCATGGGCAGAGTCCACCTGGTCAGTCAATGGGACTGAGCTAGGCACGGTGCTGGCGCCCAGTAGGTTGTCAGCATGGATCAGAGGTGCAATCAAGGAACACAGTGAATAAATAGATGAATAAAGCCCCTACTCTATTACTCAACATTAAATTTAGTGAGTTTTAGTCTTTAAAAATATCCCAAAACATTGAATCGGGACTTATGCATAATGATTCTAATGGCGTGTCAGATTGACACAAGATGTAACTTTTGCCAATGGCCTGTAACAAGCATGAAAGACATTTCGGCTCAGTGACTTGTATTTGAATCGTGTGTGTTTCTGTTCTCTGTACACTGGGCTGTAACAATGGAAATAATAGTAGCCGCCTTTGCTTCCCATTTTACAGTTAACAGGCATATTTTTGTTTCTATGTCCAAATATTTCCTTTGCTCATTTCCATAAGAGGGGCATGAGTGCTAGCCTCATCTTGTAAAAACGAGACTCGAAGTAAAAGAGAAGATAATGATTTGCCCAGAACCCCAGAGACAGTCAACAGCCGAGTCAGAATTGGAAACCAGAGCTTTTCATTATTCATTCATTATTGCCTATGCCTGATATCGAAGACGCTGCCGTGCCATTCCTGATTTAATGTGTCAGACATGTCAGGGTCGTCTTTTAAAGACTAACAAAGGACGTTTTAATAACTGTTCATCTTATTTTTGGATCTGCAGGTTGAAGCTATTTCTGAGTGGAAGAAAACTGTGATAGAAAAGAATACTTAAAATGATTAATTTTTCTTTAAGAAAGTATGAAAGGCAGGTCACAAACTCCTCTGAATCTCATAGAACAGCAGTCGTAGGCAACTGTGACACTGAGATCCATGGTCTGATCCTCATTTTAAATACAAAACCTCTGAGGCCCAGAGGCAATGGGGTTTCTCTGAGTCACCTTAGCTACAAGGCCTGTAGACCTAGGCTTTGCGAACATCAATCTTTCTAGGCTTCTTCCACTGGAAGCCCAGCTTACAAGTCCTTTGCCTAATGTGATTTGATCAAACCGACCTTGAAGAAACATCAGCATGATTTCCTTGTATTTGAGAAAACACCCACACATTCGCAATGCAACGTAAATGTGGCTAAGTTCCTCTATAAAGCAATGAAGCCGCTTAAGATTTAATCTGTACTATTATTTTCTTCTTATTTTTAGCAAGGCGGATTTCAAATGCTTATTTAGAATCTAAATTAAAATCTAACCAAAGGAATCACAGATCATTGGTGACATATAGGGATTAAAATATTTTTGCAGAGGATGTCATCTTTAAAGTGAGTACTGAAACCTCCTAATGAGCCATAAAATTATCCTAAAAGGCAAAATGCTGTGGCAGTGGTTTATTTTACCACACTGTAACATAATTATTCTCACTAGAAATGAATTCTATGTTCATATATATATATATATATATATATATATTTATATCTGTGTATATATATGCATCTCTTCCCTTCTGTCTGTTTTTGTTCTGCGGGATGATATTTTCAGGTGCATATCTGAAAATTATAGAAAAGGCCGTGTATGATGAAGGTAAAATGGGTTCTGAGCATGGGCTTGACTCCACAATGAATGGCCAGATCACCTTGGACAAATCAGATGAATACTGCTTATATTTTTAAGGACATAAAAACACTGCTTTTCTGCCTCAGTGTGAAGCATGCACTGAATATCCTCTATGTGTAAACGAAAAGCACTGGGATTTATGTCAGGGAGGAGAGGTCTGCTTGGAGAGTTGTGCTACATGCCTGCTGCAGGCTCATCCCTGCTGGTTTTTACTGTGCTGACACGCGGCAGTAGAACACATTTCTCCCCTCCTCTTAGTGGCTGTGGATGACTGTCTTTAGGATTAGTTCTTGTAAGTTGTTATTGTAAGAATGTTTCACAAAAGAGCGGTGTTCCATGTTCCTGAGTCATCTTCAGCTAACACATCGTCAGCACATTAACCCAGCCTTTGTATCTCTTATGTCTCCTGTACTTTGTGTAGTATGGAAGCCACAGCAAGGAACAAGACACAATCCTGGACCCCATGAGCTCACAGTGAGTGACAGAAGCCACCACAGTGTTAACAAAAGTTTAATTGGGAGGCCATTGGGCTGGGATGGCCCCAGCACTTTTGGTTCCTATGTAAACAAACCAAAGTCCCATGTAAATGGTGAAATGAAACCAGAGACCTTACCAATCAGAAAGCACCAGCTCACCTCTAAGTAGGAATTCTACCATTCAGAAACTGCCAACTGACCTCTAAGTAGACTCCACCAATCAGAAACTATCAATTAACTCTAAGTAGGGATTTTTCTAACTAATCTGATATGTTTTGTTTTGCTTCTAGGAACAACTTATGAAAGCTTCTGTCTCACCTCTCAAGCCCCAGAGAAGTGCTACACTGCTTGCAGTCTGGTGCTGCCCAATTCATGAATTGCTGTCTGTTCAAATAGATTCCACAGAATTTTAATGTGCCTAAGTTGATCTTTTAACAACAGAAATGCCCAAACCTCAGGAAAACAAGGATGGGTCAGCCTAGATAGCTGAGCAGGGCAGGGGAGGACGTCCTGTGCATGGGAGTCACCTAGCTGGTAAATGAGCAACTGGATGACGGACTGTGCATGCCAGATTTTGTTTAAGGCTCTCCCATGATGGTGTGCAGCACATGTACTGATATGAGTCACATGGCCTCTTCCTGCCTGCAAAGCTTCCACTTGGCACATTTGCTGGCATTGAGCCATCCTTGCATTCCTGAGATAAACCTTACGTGATTGAGAGCCATCACTATGTTAAAAGTATGGGCACATGCATATTTATTAGGTATACATATGCATATTTCTGTACCTGTAATTGTCTGTCTTATTTAATATTTTCCATCTGTTCCAGCAGTCAATCTGACCTATAATTTTCTTTTCTTATACTGTCCTTGGCCTGTTTTGTTACCAAGAATACACCATTCTCATGTTAGTCAAGTAGCTTTCCTCTCTTTTGTATTCCCTGGCACATACTCACTCTCTCTTTCTCCCTCTCTCTCAAGGAAAGAGAGATCCAGTTATTTAAAATTATGGCTTTATTTACTGGTAAAAAGTTTATTTGTATTCTCGCTGAATTGTTCAATTTTATTTTTTAGACAAATTGTCCTTTTTATCTAGCTTTTTAAATTTTGTGTCATAAAATTGTTCATTGTATATTTTTTCAAAAAATTATATTTCTAATAGGTTTAAATTTTTTTTTTCTGATTTGGTGAGTTTTGATAGAGACTGTCTGTTTTTAATGAACTAGTATTTTTTTTTCCATTTTGAGTATTTTTTATTTTATATTTATCATTTTCTTTCTCTTATTTAGTGGTACTCTGTTCTTTTTCTACCTCATTTTGCTATGTAAGTCATTTATTGTTAATTTCCAATAAATACATTTAACTTTTAAGGTTGCAATCTAAGTTGCATTTTAGCTGTCTTCCTACAAATACATTTTATATTAATTCCAAGTATTTTACAATATTCACTGTGGCATTTTTAAGTCATGAATTACGGAGAAGAGTCCCGTATTAGTCCATTTTCACACTGCTGATAAAGACATACCCAAGACTGGGCAATTTACAAAAGAAAGAGGCTTATTGGACTTATGGTTCCATGTGGCTGGGGAGGCCTCACAATCATGGTGGGAGGTGAAAGGGCATATCTTACATGGTGGCAGACAAGAGAAGAGAGCTTGTACAGGGAAACTCCCATTTTTAAAACCATCAGATCTCACGAGACTCATTCACTATCAGGAGAACAGAGCAGGAAAGACTCACTCCAATAATTCAATCACCTCCCACCATGCTCTTTCCACAACTTGTGGGGATTGTGGGAGTTACAACTGAAGATGAGATTTGGGTGGGGACACAACCAAACCATATCAAGTGCTTTCTGTTGACATTTGATTACTTTCCAAGATATGACTATGTTTGTTTATATTATTTCTAACTCAATTGCATTACATTATGAGGGAGCAGCTGCATCTTATTTATTCTTTAAAATGTTTGTAATTGATTTTGTTACTCTTTGGGGTATGCTTAAAAAGAGCGTTTATTCTATACTTGGTAATATATATTTATCATATTACATTTGTCGTTGTGTTGTTCAAATCATCTATATCCTCACTAATTTGTCTGCTTGAGCAATTCCTTTTCTGAGAAAATATACTGAAATCTATAATTGTAGCTTTGTCAATTTATCCTTATTTTATGAAATTTAATCCTAGTTGTAAAAGGCTTATTAGTTCATACTTATTATGCTCCTGATTAATTGGATTTTTAACTCTATGTAGTGTTTCTTATCCTTTATTTTGTATTTTGCCTTTACTAAAGTTATTTATTAAAGATCTTAACACATTTTAGCTATTGAAGCCACTTCTTTAAATTATTCAAATAAGCATTCATAGTTTTTAATTGTCAATAAGACACAATTTTTTTTATTGATCTCTCTGCTCGTTGTTTCTTGTATTCTGTATCTTCTGTCATTATTTTTTTCTGCTTTCATATGCATTGCAGCAATCTTTCAAGTAGAATAGAAGGTTGAATTTTTGTATATCTGACACTAAATTTTTTTTACAACTAATTTACTTAGACATGAGATTTTAGGTAGGAATTTTATTTTTCTTCAAGATGTGGAAGCCATAATTTGACCATCTTCTTGCACATGTTTTTGCTAATGAAGAATCTATTGTTGGTCTAATCCTTGCTCCTTTGTAGATTCCTGTCTTTCTGGGTGAGATTAATAAGAGTTTCTCTTAGCCATGCATGGTCTTGAGTTTCACATCATCTGTCCAGGTTGGGGATTTTTCCTTCCAGGCCTCAGGCAACAGCCGAACACTTTCAGTCTGGATGGGTGATGTTATCCTGGTCACTTCCCAGTCACTCTTCCCTGGATACAACTTCTCTGTCACCCTCTGAGATCTTTTCTTCTGGAATTCTGCTAACTTGTTGGAGTCTCTACATCTTTCCTCCCTAGCTCTGGGCTTCTGCTTCATGCTGTTCATTTGTTTGTATTCCTCAGCCATGTTCTCATGGGCAACTCAGCATTTCCCTCCAGATGGACTTTGAGCAGATCTAGTCTGGAGTCGGTCCTTCCCAATGTTAGGTCTCCAAATTCCTTGGTCTCCTCGTTTTTCATAGACATCTGTTCTTAACTCACATCTGCCTCTCTTCTCATCATTTTTAATTTGCTGATGTGGGTATTGGATAAACAAAGTCAGTTCACAATTGTCCTGCTGCATGTGTGGCCTTGCGGTGAGTTTCTCCAGCAGCTGAGCCGGTTTCTTCCTCTTCTTGCCCTACCCTGATGATTTCTCCCAGCCTTGGGGGATGCTCTCCCTGCCGGTCAGAGCTCAGCCTCACTCCATACTGAGGACCCCACACCCATCCCTTCACCTTGCAGGTGTAGCGTGTTCTGTTCAGTGCTGTCCTCCAGGTGCCTGGTTTCCATAAGCCCTACATCAGGTCCTGGCTGTTTTGCTTTTCTCGAGTCTCCTTTCTTCGCTGGTTTCAGACACTGAACTCCAGCCCGCATTCCCCTCTCGGGCACTGAACTGAACTTCTGGCTGTCTCTATTTCTGGGTCTAGGGCCCTGACATCCCCTGGGCTCATCCTGCAGTGGCTGTGCTGTGGGTTTATTTTTTTCATGGTGCATAGACATCCTTGTCTTTGTTCATGAGCCCACGGGGGCCAGGATGGGAGCCTCATCTTGCCGTCAGGGCAGCATCAAGGGTTCACGTGATAGCTCTAGGCTTATGGATGACCATGTGGATTGTGCACCAAGGCTGTCTGGGATCTGGAGAGGTCCACGTCTGCTCCAAGGGATCCAGAGGAACACCTTCTGGGGCCCCTGCAGGGATGCGCCCAGCTGTCCATCCGTGTCTGTCCTCAGGGAAGACCTGAGCACAGTGTTCCCATCAGACACTTCTTTCTTAGTCCCAACTCAGTTTCCTGATGGGTCCCTGGTACCACAGGTGATGCTGTCGAGTAGCACAGCTAACGTTGTACCTGGCCAGCCTCCCAGGGAAGATGCTAGATGTTAACACCAGGTCCCCTTCTGACAGATCAAGCACAGGCTTTTATTAACCCCCCATTTGTCATGGGCATGGCTAAGTCCTTTATATTCTTTAAAATACAGACATATATTTTCACTATCATTGAAGCGAGTTAAAAGATTGCATTAATAATATTATCATGAGGCTATAGATTTAGGCATACTTCATAAATTTAAAAATCCTTATATCACCCAGTGCTGAAATATAATTTTAAAAACTACCTTAGTTGGCAAAGTACTATACAAGTTTACTAAAAACTAAGTGCTTAAAATTTTTTAAATGTTTAAATTGAGGTCAGCTACATGTAAGATTCACCATCATGGCCATTTTTGTCTATTTCAGTGGCATTAAGCACATTCTCATTGTTGTGCAGCCATCACTGCCATGAGCTCCAGAACTTTTCGATCTTCCCAAACTGAAGCTCTGCCCCATTAAACACTCCTCCTCATTCTCCCTCCCCAGATGCTGGCAGCCTCTCTCCGATCTGTCTGTGCATCCGACTCCTCCAAGTGCCACGTGTAAGGGGATCACACCATCCTTGTCCTATCTGGCCTTCTGTCTCTGCATCTGACTCCTCCAAGTGCTGCATTTTAGAGTAATCACACCATCCTTGTCCTTTTGTGATGGCTTATTTCACTCAGCATAGTGTCCTCAGGGTTCACCCAAGTCATAGGCTGTGCAGAATTTCCTTCCTTTCTATGACAGGGTAACATTCCATTGGGTGGCTATACACAATTGAACATTTTCATTTTATTATTTCATTTGGAAATCACAACCACCCCATATGCCAAGTATCAATAATCTGGCTAAAGAAAAATGAGAAAAATGTGTAACAAGGGGCTTGGCTCATAGTGGACCCTCGATATGCATGTCTTAATAAGTCTCTGTTGTCTTTAGATTGAAGAGTTAGATGTAGACTACAGAAGAGACCTCCTTTGGCTGTGACTTTCTTACCTATGCCAAGCCATCAGCTTAAGACTAGCTGAATCTGTAGAGGTCTCTCGACTTGCATGAAAGAGAGAAACAGCTGCAGGCTCATTCTGTGTTCCTTCACCCATGTGGAGCCTGCTTTAGTTCACAAGGACGTTCACACTGGTGTCCTCTGAGTGCCATGGGAGAGTATCTCACATGGGAGGAGAACCTCCATCCAACTGGCTGCCTGATGCGAGCTTTGAATAATCCGGCTGCTATTTTTGCAAAATTCATTCCAGTCATGTGAGTTGATCACAAGAGTACATCTATTTTTCAGCACTGCTTCCTCATTTGGGTTCTTCTGAATGCAGGATATTTTTGCTTTCCTGATGTTCCCCTGCAGGGAATGGCTGTAGACGTGCAAGTGTCATGTGAAAGAGGGATTAACTTGCTCGAATTTCTCCTGTAACAACTAGAAGCTTGGAAGTGCATGAGTCCATTGCTCCTGCTACTAGCCCTGGACGTCTTCCCCACCCACCTCTCTCCCTTGGAGTGCTCATGCACACTCTGTCGATGGTATTAGCGGCTAACATGCCAGGCTGTCACTGCACGGAGCAATTCCTCCAAGAGTTCAACAAGGGAGCAGCAGGTCCCAGCAGCCTCCGCTCCCAACATCATGTTCCCTCATCCTGTGGGTCATGCTTTTCAAAGCCACTCACAGTCAACACTTGAGGAGTATTAAGCTTGGGCCTGAAAGCGCTGATGCCTTGACAAGCTGGTGCGGGAAGTGCATGGAGCGGTATGGAGATGGCGGGGCAGTGGTCATCAGACCTCGTGGAGCACAAAGTGGACTTTGGGATGTGGTGGGAAACGCAAACTCCACTCTCGATCCCTCCTGGAGGCAGAACCTGGGGTGGTCCTGGGCTCTGCCTCCACCTGAGCTGCCCAGGTGCCTGGGGGAACCTGTCTGTCCCATGGACTGAGCAGGGCTGGGGTCAGGGAGTGGTAAGAGCTGTGACTAAGTAGAGTTCTGAGCTCTACACACCTGTGTTTACATTAAAAAACTCAATCTCTGCTGGTTGAATTCAAAACTATATTAAACTATTAACTTGCCACCTGGGCTTTAGCTGTTGCAATTCATTCATTATTTTAAAAACACATATTTCCACCTAAAAGATTTCCGCTTGTCTACATTGTTGTGGCAGTCTGAACATTTTCACCTTTGTTTTGATGTCACTATGATGAGCACCATGTATCTTGATGTGCTCAAGATGTAGCCACAGTCACATGTACCATACCACATGCCTGGACCACCTCCCCAGGCTAAGGGGCCCCCTGGACAGAGCTGGCCTAGGGTGAAGTGAGGAGGGAGCTACAGCTTCCTCAGGCCTCACAGTGCTTGATTCTGGAACAGCACAGTGCCCAGCTCTGCCCTGAGCAGCTCTCACATTTGAAGACTGTTTGTGGATGAAACACCCCCATGCCCTCAGCCTTTCCCCTGCGAACGAACTGGCACATCCCCCTACCCCCAATCCTGGCTGGTCTCAGCATGCTGAGTTCGCAGAGCACTTAATTAGCACCTGCTATGTACCACCCCATGGTGGCCAGGGAACGCACACCAGCCACACCCTCTGGCCTTTGCCAATAATGGTGAGTCAGCTTCTCAAGACGCATCTGCCCTGTCTGTTCCACCCACACCTTATTTTATTTTATTTTATTTTATTTTTTAATGTCAAAGAGAGCCTTTTCCAAACTCTCTTCTGCCTTCATGGGATCAAGACACAGATGTACATTAAGTCTCTAAAGACAGGAGAGGTTTCCCTGGCATCACTTGCTCTTAGTGAACCATGCTCAGTTATGGTCATCTTCGCTTTTCTCCCTATGTATACGCAAGTGTGTCATTAAGACTTGAGTTGTGTAACTTCGTCTGCAGTGGACATAAATTTCACAGGTACATAATTAATTGCCAGAATCCACTTCTTCCCTATTTTGAAAACTAGAATGACATTTTTCTATCCCTGGTCTTCTGGTATCTTTTCCATATTCCGTAACGCCTAAAAAATACTCTTCGGGAGGGGCTGTGTCTTTCCCACCTAGCGACTGTGAGACATTAGGAAACGGCCTTGAGACTCAGCCATGTGGTCCATGAAACGGGGGAGCTGTCCTACGCACCCTATCCGGGGCCTCTGAGATTCCACGGAGTAATGAACTTGTCTACATTGTCTACACCTCATCTACACCTCGCCCTCAGTGCCTGGTGTGCATTAGACGCTCAGTAAATATCAGCTATTATGATTGCTAACATTTTTACCCGCCACATTTTTTTCTTTTCTTTTTTTTTTTGAGATGGAGTCTCGCTCTGTCACCCAGGCTAGAGTGCAATGGTGTGATGTAGGATCACTGCAAGCTCCACCTCCCAGGTTCAATTGATTATCCTCCCTCACAGCCTCTTGAGTAGCTGGGATGACAGGCATGCGCCACCATGCCTGGCTAATTTTTGTATTTATAGTAGAGACGGGGTTTCACCATGTTGGCCAGGCTGGTCTCGAACTCCTGATCTCGTGATCTGCCCACCTCAGCCTCCCAAAGTGCTGGGATTACAGGCGTGAGCCACTGTGCCCTGCCCTACCACTTTTATAATAGATGAACATTCTTGATCATCACTAATCTCTACTCTCATCTTTTGCAATCATTACTCTCTTCAATATATGAAAATAGAACTTTCATAATATTCCTAACTTTAATGAAATAACTAAATTCCCCCCACCCCATGGAATACTGTGGTATTACAGAAAGGCTGAGTACGTAGCATGAAAGTGATTCTACGTATTTTCAGGTTGTGTTGGCCTATATATTAATTCCGTGTGTCTCATGCGGGTGTTATTCTGGGAGCCTCAGAATGGGATGTTGATTGATGAACTGCAGTCACAACTTCATTCAAACACAGCTGGAAGATTCTAATGCATGCAAGGCCTATACACAAGCTTTTCAGTTCAAAAAGCACTGGATAAAAAAATTAAAGAAGAGCAAATGACAGGCTGTGTTCACAGATTACAGCAGCTCTCACACACACGACATGAAACACTCAGATGTTAGAGTCATCTTCCAGGAAAAATGAGCTCGGCTTCCTGTTTATGAAGCACAAAATTCAAATGTCTGAAAAACATATTTTGGATAAGTGATTTTACCATTTTCTACTAGTCACTTGTTGGAGAGATTGACGTTTTCTCCAGTGTATTCCTCTGAGTTGGAAAGTCTGTAACACAACTTGCATCCTCCTCAGGGGAGCTACAGCCCATGAGAGAGGACCCTGCTCTTTGGGAAGCAACATTCAGTACAACCTCAAAACAGCCGATCGAATGATTACAATGCAAGAAAGAGAGACCCTTGCCACACCTGCAGCGCAGGCAATGAAGACACCAAACAGGACTGCGCAGACGGGGAAGCACCTTTGAAATGGCACCAATAGGTCTAAACCTGGATGATTATGGGATTTTAATCAAGGTCACTGTGGGAGGGCCAGGTTAACAAGATTACCACCGAGCCAGGGAGCTGAGTTATGTGATAGATTTGGGAAACAGCAGTGGCTCTACGGGGTTGGAGTGGAGGGCATTTTGGCGAGAGGGAATGCAGTCGGAAGCACAAATTGGGTCCTGAGAGCGTGAAACCTTAACCTACAGGCTTTGGCTGTGCTCAACACAGAAGATCACATTTTAAAATATATTCTGGATATACTGTAGATAGCTTAAACACGCTTTAGTAGGCTAGTGACATGCATAGAGTTGTAGTTTAGGAAATTTTCTATAGGATGAATTGGAATTAGAAAAACCTCAAAGTGCTGAGATGACCTGGGATACCAGCATAGAGTGGAAGAAAATTGCTGAAGTAAGGTGGCCAGAAATAGGCTTCATTTACGTGGACTTATCTAAACACTGTTGTGATGACTGACTTCTTGCTCAGAGCTCCTAAAACCCCATGGCTTCCCAAGCGATAAGGGTAATAAAGGTTGAAAGGACAGTCCTTGGTCATTCCCAGCCAGCCCTTCAACCACACCTGAGTTTACACTGATGCAAAGACTCCAGGTCGACCCTGGAGAGCCTCAGGATAGGGCGGTCCCCAGGGAACTAGCCTTGTGATTAGAGGATTGGAACTTCCAGCCCCTCCCCACCCCAGACCTCCTGGAAGGGAAAAGGGACTGAAGGTTAGCCGGATCAGGGAGGGTCGGTGATTTAATCCACTGTGCTTATCTAATGAAGTCTCCATAAAAAAAATCCTAAGGATTTCATTCTTTTTGCAGCTGAACTGTATTCCACTGTGTCTGCCTACCCTATTTCTCATGTTCTTTCTCCATTCTTCTGTTGATAGACACTCAGTTTGATTCCATCTTCCGGCTCTTATGAATGGTGCCACTCTGATACCATTTCTTTTGGCTGTACACCCAGTAGTGGGATTGCTGGGTCGTATGGTGGCTTTTAGTTTTTTGAGGAACCTCCATGCTGTTTTCCACAGTGTCTAGACTCATTTATATTCTCACCAACACTGTAAGAATTCCCTTCTCCACATCCTTGCTAGAACCGTTATTTTTGGTCTTTCTGGTTACTGCCATTCTAATTGGAATGAGATAGTAGCTCACTGTGGTTTTGATTTGCACTCCCCTGGGGATCAGTGATGCGATGCTGGATGCTAAACATGTGTTCCTATACCTCACCTTATACCTTATATACATGTATCAATGTGTAACACAGGACTCACAGATATGTACAATTACTATGAGTCAACCAAAAATAACCATTTATAAAAGGAAAACAAAACCTACACACACACACACGTCAGACAATTACTATGATTAAAAGTAACAATTTACTATAATTATAGTAAAAGTAACTTTTACTATAATTAAAAGTAACAATTTTAAAAAGGAAAAACAAAACCACCAAGGGTTTTGGAGTGCTTGCAGAGGGCTGAAAACAGGAAGGTGATGCCCAGAGAGGGCATGGAGGGTCCACTTGGCCCTGGCCTCTACCTCGCCCCATGCGCCCCTTCCACCCGGCGGTGCCTGAGCAGCAGCATTTATACAGTGTGGGTAAACATAAGTAAAGTGTTTCCCTGAGTTCTGTGAGCCATTCGAGCAAATCACTGAACCAGAGGTGGGGCCGTGGTGAACCCGTGATCTCTAGCCAGCAGGCCAGAAGCCAGACTTGGGATTGGCCCGGGTCTTTTGGGGCTGCGTCCTTAACCTGCGGGGTCTGAAGCTAAGCGCAGGTGGTCAGGGTCAGGACTGCAATGAATTAGAAGATACCCAGTTGGTGTCCTGGTAGTGGGAGAAACTATGCATGGGAAAATACCCACACATTTGGTGGCCAGAAATATTGGTGTAAGTGTAGCAAAGAAAAAAAATGGAATTTTTCTTGCATTTGATGTCAAGAAAGAAACACTTTTTTCACTTCTATTTGGCATCAGAGTGCAGAGAGAGCACTGGCAGCCAGCTGAGGCTTCCATTTTAACTGTGAAAGTAGAGACATAAATCGTGGGTTTAGGGTTAAAAGAGAGAAAGAAGTTAATGATGGCTATAATTTCACACTAAGTGACTACAGAAATAATCATTTTTTAAAAAACATGCCAGAATCAAATCCATTCATTAGCTATATTTTTTAATGACTAGAGAATATTGAATATAAATATCTAAAACTGAATATTTTCATGTTTGAGGCCATCTAAAGTGAAGCTGTTTAATTTTTAGACCATACTATTTAATCAATGACTTAGTTATTACATATAGAATATCCTTATCTTAAATGTTCAGTAGTGCTGACAGTTACATCATCATTCTTTGGGCCACCCAAGATCAAGGTCTTTGAAAATGAATCGGAAGGAGAATGCTGTGCATGAGGCCGCACCCTATGGCTGGAGACCTTTTATTTGGTGGAATGACAGGAGTTAGATTTATTTTTGCTAATGAGATAAGAATATTCTTGAGGGCATCTACTCCTCCACTTCCCCTATCCAGAATGGGACTAAAGACCCCACTCTCCAAACGTGATTTCAGATATTTAATTCTTTGTTTCACGACAGACGAATGTCAGTGGTAGCTCTGTTTTGAAAATGTAATATTTTATCAGAGCAAAAGCCTCCTGGAGCTGCACTTGTGTGTTGTGAACTCTGAATTTCCGCCAATAAAGACGAGGTAGTAATCGAATTCTTCAAATGCATTAGCTGCATTTATGGCGACATTGATCACTTTCTCTGAAATCATTCCAGGACCCTCTGGTCTGTTCATAGGTCTCCGTTGCTTCTGCGCCTGGAGCCTCACCGAGTGAGGCCTGTTGTGCCCCCGTGGAGCCTCGCCGGGGCAGGAGTGAGGACCCCTGTGCCCCCTGGAGCCTCCTTGAATGAGGCAGGAGTGAGGCCTGCTGTGCTCCTTGGACGCGGCCACGCAGTGAGGTCCTTCCGAGCCTCCAGTTTATGTGTCCGCATTTCCTCCTCCCCTCCCCTGTTCTGGGCTTCGGATCCCGGTGCATTCACACCTGCGCTATGTACTATGCCTGCCCTGGTGGGGCCCGTCGAAACCACTGTTACCACATTAACCTTCACAGTAAGAGAACACAAAGAGCTGAAGTCAGAGAAAAACATGGTTTGCTTCAAGGATCAGAGGCTCCGTGTCCTGATCAGGATAAAGGCAGTGACAATGCTGCTTGCTTCAAAGGCTTCTATGAAAATGCGGTGAGAGGCTGTCCTACCTGTGCACCGCGCAGACACTACATGGACGCCGGTCTCCTCGCTCCACTTCAGACGCTAAATGGACACCGGTCTCCCCCGCCTCAGACGCTAAATGAAGCTGGTCTCCCCCCTCAGACGCTAAATGAAGCTGGTCTCCCCCCTCAGACGCTAAATGAATGCTGGTCTCCCCCCACCAGATGCTAAATGGACGCCGGTCTCCCCCCCTGAGATGCTAAATGGACGCCGGTCTCCCCCCCTGAGACGCTAAATGAACGCTGGTCTCCCCCCTCAGACGCTAAATGGACGCCGGTCTCCCCCCCTGAGACGCTAAATGAACGCTGGTCTCCCCTCTCAGACGCTAAATGGACGCCGGTCTCCCCCCCTGAGACGCTAAATGAACGCTGGTCTCCCCTCTCAGACGCTAAATGGACGCCGGTCTCCCCACCTGAGACGCTAAATGAACGCTGGTCTCCCCCCTCAGACGCTAAATGGACGCCGGTCTCCCCCCCCTGAGACGCTAAATGAACGCTGGTCTCCCCCCTCAGACGCTAAATGGACGCCGGTCTCGCCGCCCCGCCCTTTCTCCTGCTGAGCCCGCCAGGGGGAGTGTGGACGGGACCCCTGATGGCTGCACGGAATAGTGACGGGACCCCCAGGCCTGGGCTCAGAGTCCCACAGCCACAGCCCGCTGAGCTGGGCCTCCTCACCAAGCAAATCTGTTTCCTGGAAGGAAAGCGCATTCTTTGCAAGTTTGAGAAGCGTTCACACGAACAGGTTTCAGGGAGAGAAGGGATGATGCTCAGGCTTTGAAACCAGTGTCTGAGGAGAGACAGAAAGGGAGGCCCGCACGGTGCTGACGAGCCGCATTCCACCGCCAGGCTCTCCTCTTAGGCAGCCAACGTGTCTGATTCCTTTTTTTACTACCTGGTTTCGGATTCCTTGTTTTACTTATTAAGCGACCTGATAGACACTTTGGATTAAAACGTCAACATGGACACAGAGTTTCCATGTTGACATTTCTATGTTGAGGCGACAAGAAACTGTTGGCTTTCATGGTGACGTTTTCAAAGAAGGGGCGGCCCTGGAGACAAAGGGGTTCTGGTTCCGACCTCGGGTGGCTCATTCAGCCGGGCCAGAACTCCGTGTCCTCCCTTAGGAAACAGGAGCAGGAAAATCGGAATCTCCCGCCTGATGGACTGTTCTGAGGATCAGACACGTTTAGGGAAAAGTTTAATTCGCCCTAGAAACTGAAGTATGGCTGCACTGCAGAGGTCTGAACCTCCCTCAAGTGACCAGGCACATCTGAAATACGAACACGGACACCTGTGCTGACCACGGGAGGCGGGTTTCCACGGCTGTGGTGACAGGAACCTACAATCCCCCGCCAAGCCTGGCTGGTGGCCACTCTGTTTAGATGCTGGAATCATCTGGTGGCCACTCTGTATTGACACTGGTATCCAGGCATTGTCTGGGGACAGGATGGCTTTGCCCTGAAAATACTTTGAAAAGTCTCTTTAGCAGCTCAAGCAGATATTATGCAGGATCCTCTATGTTTTTGTCATCTAAAAACATCTCAAAGTCTGTCAAATAGTTTTGCATTTTCCACCTGCTTCCCATTGGCAGGGGTAGTCAGTTTTGTCACCCATCGCCCTCCCCCAATTTATATGTTAAAAAAAATTCTTTTAGTCACGAAATTACCCCTTAAGGAGTTTCTACCCTGTTTGTGGAATTGTAAATTAGTTCAGCCACTATGGAAAGCAGCTTGAAGATTTATCAAAGAACTTAAAACAGAACTACCATTTGACCCAGCAATCCCCTGACTGGGTATATACCCAAAGGAAAATAAATCATTCTACCAAAAAGACACCGGCACATGTATGTTCACGGCAGCACGATTCACAATAGCAAAAAACATGGAAGCAATCCAGTGTCCATCAACGGCGGACGAGATAAAGAGTGCTACCTATACACCATGAAATTCTACGCAGCCATAAGAGAGAATGGAATCACATGTTCTGCAGCAACATGGATGCAGGTGGAGGCCTTAGTCGCAAGTCAATTACTGCAGGAACAGAAAGCCAGACACCATGTGTTCTCACTTACAAGTGGAGGCTAAACATAGGGCACACATGGACATGAAGGTGGGAATAGTAGACACCGGGGCTACCAGAAGGGGAGGGAAAGAGAGGCTGGGCAAGAAACACCTTCCATTGGGTTCTGTGCTTAGTGTCTGGGTGATGGAATAATTTGCACCCCAAACTTCAGTGTCATGAAATAAACCCATGTAACAAACTTGCCCATGTAACCCCGAATCTAAAATAAAAGTTGGAAGAATAAAAATTAGCCCTTAAATCAGAAAGAGACGCACTAGAGAAAGTCGTAAGAAGATAATTAAAAGTGAAAGCTTTGTACTCTAAAACCAGCTTAGGGCTGCCTGGAGTCAAGTTCACAGATTAAAGATAGAGACAGTCCACGGGTTGGCAGAGTAGACTTGCCTGTTTGTACACGTGTGTGTGTGCATGTGTGTACCTGTTTGTACGTGTGTGTGCACATGTGTGTACACGTGTGTATGCACGTGCACCACAGCCAGAGGCTGGACAAGTGTAATACAGGATCAAGAATCAATCAAAATGCTTGATTCTTCTTCTTCTCCTCCTCCTCCTCCTCCTTCTTCGTTTTTGAGACGGAGTCTTTCTCTGTTGCCCAGGCTGGAGTGCAGGGGCAGGATCTTGGCTCACTGCAACCTCCACCTCCCAGGTTTAAGTGATTCCCCTGCCTCAGCCTCCTAAGTAGCTAGGATTACACGTGCCTGCCACCACACCCAGCTAATTTTTGTACTTTTAGTAGACATGGGGTTTAGCCATGTTGGGCAAGGCTGGTCTCCAACTCCTGATCTCAGGTGATCTGCCCGCCTTGACCTCCCAAAGTTTTGGGATTACAGGCATGCACCACTGCACCCAGCCAGACACCTGATTATTTAACAGGAGGTTCCATGCCTGTAAGGCAAGACACGCTGAGGGCAGAGGCCGCCTGGACATGCGTGGATGGTGGGATCCTCAGTGACGCCTGGCCTACAGCTCTGCTCAGTCCCTCCCCGCCACCTTCCGCTCTCTGGGAAGACCCTGCACTGGGACCCCCAGCCTGGTCAGTCCCTGGTGTCCCTGTGCCTCTTGCCTCCTACACTTGACTGGCTCTGTGGGTCATGACCTGACTCACACCCTGGACCTTGCATTTCTGGCTTTCCCTTGACAGTTCTTCACTACCTCTCCCTGGCTACAGCCTTCAGCCTTGTTGGCCTCACTTCACCCATCATGCTGACAGCTGTGAAACACACCCTCCAATCACATGCTCGGGGCGCCGTGCCAACCCCACGAGAGTCCACAGAACGCTCCTGTCATGCCAGTTTCCAGCTTTAGCACTTTCTCAGGTTCCATCTTTATGAATATAAGTCAGTTTCTCTCAACAGACAACTCCCCCAACCCTAAATATTCCACTTTCTCAACAGCCTGTAACTCTGACTTTACAGACCTTGAAAGAATGCCTTTCCCCAACACTAACAGCAGAGGAAAAAGCAGAATTCCTGGACATGTCGCCAAGTGTCCATGCAGTGCCCTGAGCTGCACTTTTTGACTATTTGCTTTAAATGACAGCACCCTATTGATGGTGTCTTCAGGGAACAGCTTACGATGACTTTGGGGCTCTTTTTGAAAAAAAGTGATAAATAAGAATTCACCATTTAATAAGTATACCATTGACATTGCGCATCTGCACGTGCCTCTTCTCAGGCTGTGCCTCACCAAGGCCCAGCTGGCAGGCATGTGTGCACTCATGGAGCTTTGTGAGAGCCGCACAATCTATCCCCATCATCCTGTCACTGCACCTGCAGAGGAGCTACATATTGGGAGACTGGGTGGTGACCTCTGAGTTCAAGATCATTTATCAAAGATAAGAGTGACTCCAATCATTGATTACTGAGATTTTCATTCCCTTTCATATTATTTCTCCATCCAGAGAAGGGCCTTCAAACATTTCATGTTTCTGAACTTTAAGGCAATATTTTTCTGTGACAAAAACATTTTTTCATTTCCATTATAACTCTATACTTGCCAGATTTAGTGGAAAGTAATCTACAGCTTTTTGAGAATCTAAGTAAAATATGCATAGTGACTTTTGCTTGCCCTTAAATTGGACTTACTTTGAAAGTCTTTTTTATGCTTCTTGAGCATTTAAACTATATTTTCCTTTCTTCAATAGATGGTTCATTTATATTACAATAGTAATTCAGTTTCTTCCTCTGTTCTCATAAATATCTATCCATTTATTCATTCTGCTCCCCATCCTTCTATCTTTTGCTTCTTCTTTTATTTACTTTAAAAATACTATAAATAAATAGCTAATAATAAAGGTGTTGAGACATACAAAGGCGCTGCAGAGAGGAGGGAGACAAGCCATGACTTGGAAGGAGCCACCATCCAGTAAAAAGCACAGAGGGGCAAATAGAACACAGGGCTGTGAGTTCCAGAAGAGGGATTTTCCAGGGGACACTGGGAACACCAAAGAGGGAACAGCACTGTGGTCAGGAAGAGGAAGCCCTCTTCATGGAGGAGGGGACACTTGAGTTGGGTACTGAAGGATTTTCCCCACACTGTGGTCAGGAAGGGCAAGTCTGTTTCACAGAGGAGGGGACACCTGAGCTGGGTATTGAAGGATTTTTCCCAGTGGGAGGGAGGGAAGTCAGAGACAGGAAATAGCATGTGAAAGGCACTGTAATCTCAGGAAATGGCAGGTGGTCCTGGGCACTGGAAACACAGGGCATCTGCTGGGGAGGACTGTGAAGAGGGAGGGTATATTAGAGCCAGAATGGCCATCACAGCTGGCAATTGCCTTGTGCCTGTAGAGGTCTTGCTGGGTGCCCAAGAACAGCAAGAAAGACTCAATAATTACATGCACTGACTCTGACCTTCAAAAAAAGCCTGTGATCTTCACAGTGGGTTCTGTTGCTATCACCATTTCTCAGATGAGGACACTGAGGCAGAGAGGGGTGAAGGAACTTATCTGAGGGCTCACGCTGGAAAGGCTGGGGCTTACTGAGGATACACAAGGCCAACCTAAGAAACCACACCTTTATTCTGCAGGTCAAGTAGCAGCAGTGGGATATTTCAGCATTGAATTCGTGAGATCAGATGCATGCATTTAGCAATGTAACAAATCATGTGGAAGTGGGTGAGACTCCCAGAACCTTCTGGAACCTCCACATCTATAAGAGAGATGGAGGAGAAAGAGCCCGGGAGACAGGGAGGCTGAGGGAGAGAATGGAGCCTCAGAAGGCTAGGGAGGAGGAGGCCTGAAGGACAAGCAGGCTGCAGAGTTTAGGGCCCCGAGTGGGAGGCTGGTGGGGGACCTCCCCTTCAGCACGAAAGTCCCACTGCTGGGGGCTCTGCAGAGGGCAGTGGGAGCCATAGCACTGAGGTTAAAAAGGGAGCACAGGTGAGGAAAAGGGAGACGTAGCAAGCCCAGCCCATGCCTGGAGGCAGGAATGGAGAAAGGGCAGTGACTCCAGGGAAGGTGAGGGCCCATGGCAGGACATCCCTAGCAGGAGGTCACCTGCCCACGGCATCTGCGTCTTCCAGAGCCCTTGCTGTTGCCTTTAGGTTTTCGGAGCATGCGTCTGAACGTGGAGGATACTGGCGTGGCAGCACCTACCCCCACACTCTGTGTCCCATTTGCACAGGCCTGGATGGGTGTGCTGCAGCACTAGGGCCCCCATGACGGCTCACGGGGGCAGAGCTGATTAGGGAAAATTCACCCTTAGTGAGAGAGACTTCATGCGTCGCTTTCCATAAATTCAAGTTCTGGAAAGTTCACGAAAATAATTTTAGAAGCCCTTAAATGAAATAGACACGCAGCTTAGTGAGCCTGTGAAATGTGTATTCTTGGCATTGTTTGAAGTTTAGCAGATGGTTCAGAGCAGGAGGGAAATGAGTGGATAAACCGGGCCAGGAGCAGCGCGAGGCCCTCAAGTCTACCACCTGCAGGTTTCGCATTTCGGTTACCTCATCTAATCTGCCCAAGGCTCCACCAGCACGGTGTATGACTCCATCTTCCTGCCAGTGTTGCCAGGCCAGGGATGCGGAGGCAAGCAGGCTGGAGTTACATCGTCAGCACAAGTGGGGCCGAGGGCCAGCCAGGACTGCCTGGCTCAGGGGTCAAGTCCTTCGTGCTTTTAGGCTGTTTTATGTGGAAAACCCATATGTATCAACATTATAATTCCCTGCCTTCAAAACCATACAACATTTTTGGTGTTTTGATTATTCCTAACTCTGTTTTCTTTGACTTACAATGGTATATAATGTAGCTATTCATTGCACATTGTTAAAAGATATATATAATATAAATATAAGCACCTATTTTCAGACCAAATTACTGCAATGAATAACTTCTCTGTAGTTAAGCAGAACAATCAGCATACGATGATTTTAATTAGGAGATGTTGGGTTTCTAGAACAAGAGACCATGACTGAAGACTGTAGGGAACGTCTGGCATATACAGGTAGCTTTCCATGGTGACACTTCGGTCACCTTTTATGCACTGAAACTCAATAAATAAAGCCAGAGCAATATTAGTTTAGCTGACGAATCAAACTAATGTACAACACTATGCAATTATAACAAACTAACGATTACAATCTCTTAAACAGAGATGTAAAGATATTTACATGTTCACCAGGAACTCAGCCTTCCTTCCTGGATAAGACAACTCAAGACAAGGAAGTTTTTTAAAAAAATGGCTCCGGAGTGAGGCAAGGAGGTTCCCATAGTAAAAAGCGGCCATAATCTGGGAAAATCCCTGAACAAGAAAACTAGGTTCCAAATCAGCATCTCTGGATCCCTTGACCTGGATATGGGGGGTTGACACAGGCCCATGGGGTGTCCCTGATGCCGTGTGTGAAACACACTTGGGTGCTGTTGCCTCTTCACATTTACAAGCTCTCCCAGGAGTTTTAAGCCATAATTTCACTGTATTTCATTCTGAGAAGGGAGCTGACTTGATGCTTTAACCCGACCTGTGCAGAAATGCAGTAGCCTGCGGACGGACTCCTGCAGGAAGCCTTCCTCCAGTGACCCCATGACACTGTGGGACACGACAGTAAGTTATTACTACAGAAATATGTGAACTAAGGGGAGAGAATCAAAAGGAGGCGCTCAGCGAGTATTTCAAAGGGGTCAGAGCGGCGTCCGCTCTGCTGTGAGCTCCTCACCGTGAGGCTGCCTGGGCCACAGTGCCACACACCCAAAGCCATGTCTGCGAACGTTACCTTCTGTGTCACTATTACTGTATCCTCGTTGCCAGTGCCTCCCACTGCAAAGATTCTGCTCTGAAGCCAGTGAGATTCCAGCCACTTCCAGATGATCTGGGCCCTGATCGAAGCTTGAGGTCTCCTCAGCAGATTGAGGGCATGTTCTGAGACCGCCCCTTCTCCTTGGGCACTCAGTGTCAGAGTCGGACATTCCTGGGGAGGACACCGTTTGGCGTGTGGACCTGATACCGTTGCTTACTTAGTCGAGGGTCTACACACCTGCAGCGGTATTCGTTGGGGTTCTCTGGAGGAATGGAACCAACAGGACTCACAGACACATAACAGAGGTGTTTATTTTCCAAACTGGATCATGTGATTATGGAGGCTGAGAAGCCCCACAGCTGGGGACCCAGGGCGTCGGGTGTGATTCAGTCTAAGCCCAAAGGCCCTGGCACTGAGGGGCTGCCGGTGAAAGTCTCAGAGCCCAAAGCCCTGGGGCTCCGGTGAGTGCAGGAGAAGATGAAGGTCCCAGCTCAAGAAGAGAGGAGGTCCTCCCTTCCTCTATCTTTTTGTTCTACTCTAGCCCTCGTGGACTGGGGGACACCCACCTGCACTGGGGAGGGGTCTGCTTTACTCATTCCCCGATTCAAACGCTGGTCCCTTCCGGAAACACCATCACAGACACATGTGGATAATGTCTTCCCAGCTCTGCGGCATCCCCTATCCCAGTCTAGGTGATGCAAAAGATTCACTATCACACGGTGACAGGCCGGGAAGTGTGGAGGGTTCTGAGCACGTTCGTCATGCCCAGCTCTCGTCTTGAACTTTCGTCTGAAGAATTTCTGAAATCAGTCTTTACTAAGCCCATTTCTTCACATTGATCCTTAGCTGATCTACACAATTCTATGCTGAGGACCAGGACTGCCAAGGGAAGCCGGGCGCCTGCTACAGTGAGGAAGGGACTGGGCAGTGGTCCATTCTGGAACTGAAGCAATGTTGCTGTCTTTTCACAGGTGGATGCATCTTGCAGGGAATTAACTGACGCTTCACCAACAGACATCGATTAAATGTCCACTGTTTCCCACACGACGGACCCTGCGGCCCGGGCAGGTGGGCAGACGGGCATCACGGACCACCACTGCCTGGCTTTCCTCTCTGTGCCCTGCACACCTGAATGTTAAAACAACAGTCAAGTCTTCTCACTAATGCAGTGAACGTGACAGACGAAGGGTTTCTCAGGGGTAGAGCTGCTACGAGTTCCCAAAACCTGGCTTTCCCGGGTTCTGCTCTCACCAGAAAACCCTTTACACTGTCCTGTGAAAGCCTGAAACAAGGACTTGCTAGAAGGCCTCAAATATCTGAGACGCGTTTTCAAAGAAGTTATGCACGAATCCATGTTGCCTGCTCCAGAAAACAGGCTTAGAAACTCCAGTTGCTGAACAGTCAACACCGTGTTTGTCTTGCGTGACAATGCTGGAGTCCCAGTGGAGAGCAGCACCTGCATCATCCAAAGCCCAGAGAAGGACCCTCTGCAGGGCCATGAGTCCCAGTGGAGAACAGCACCCACAGCAGCACCCGCATCATCCAAAGCCCAGAGAAGCTCCCTGTGCAGGGCCACGAGGGCTTCAGGACTCGACACTGTGCCCCAGATGCTTGTGGAGATTATGCCAGGCCCCAGGTGAACTAAGAGGTTGCGGGGAACTTGGGGCTGGGGCCTGGAACTGACTTCTCCCCCGATGAGAATGCAGACGCATCCCGAGGGAAGGGGAAACCTTCAGACACTCTGGGGAGTGAGGAAACAGACCCGGGTCATCAGGAGGAAGGGAAACTGAAATGGCATCGAGAAAGTGGAAGATGAGTTGGACAGTCAGGCAGATGGAAAGAGCGTGAGGATTCCTGTGTTCTTCAACTCCAGGAATAAAATGTTAGCTGCAGATGCCAGAAAGAGTGAGCCAGAGACTGGGCTTGCCTTATCTCAGTGAAGACCAGCTATTCTCAGGGGATAATTCTGTCCCCTGGGGGGCATCTGGCAATATCTGGAGGCATTTTTGGTTGTCCTGACTGGCAACCAGTACTGAGTCCAGTGATGCTGTTAAACATGCTGTGCTGTGCAGGACAGCCCACCCCAACCCCCGACAGGAACTGTTGGAAGCCCTGAGGTGGACCCTGCGGTGCTCAGTAAGCACTCAATACACGACTCCGGAGGACGAGGAGGTACGCTCAGTAAGTACTCAGTACACGACTCCAGAGGACGAGGAAGTGCGCTCAGTAAGTACTCAATATGCGACTCCGGAGGACGAGGAGGTTCTGAAAACCTCAAATGCCTTCCTGAGGCCTCGGATTCCCATTTAGAGCAAAACTGATTTGTCTGCATTTGGGGGGAATAGTTGTAAAAAAAAGAGTCACATTTAACAAGACGCATGCCCCATTCCAACACACATACATTCACTTTGGCAAAGTCAAATCGCAGATGCCCAGGGCCTCCAAGCTGCAATTATCCAGAAGAAAGAACACAGCCCACGAGCATCGCTGCCGTGCAATCACCTGGCACAGGCCCGGTGCCTTTGCTGAGATGCAGAAGTGCTGACCCAGGCCTTGCCCAGTCCCCAGAGATACACGGAGGCCCAGCCGTTCATTAGCAGGCCTGTGTGACTCCCCATGGGTTTCCACAACATGTAGGGTCACAATTAAAATTCAAACTTAATATGAAAATAAGCAGAGTCTATTTTAGGCCTTTTCGGACAAGGTCTACTTGCTTTCACTCAGCTGCATTCTCACGCTCGGCAATGAGGCACAGCAGGACAATGAGGCACTTAGAAGGACCACATAGTGTCCAAGTCAGCGGACTGGCTTCGCCTCCCATTAGCAAGTCAGGCCCACGCGGGCCGCAAGTTTTCCCAGAGTGCCACGAGTGGATGGGAAGAAAGGGAAACCCTCCTCCTGGGAGTGCAGGTAACGGGCAACCCTGCGCCTTGACCCGGGATCTGGACTCGTGGAGGAATGACTCATACTCGCGTCCACTTCAAGGCTGCCCTGTCCATCATCTGGGTGTTCCAATGGCACCTGAGCCTGGAACCCAGGGGTCTTGCTTTCTAGGCCCTCCCCAGCCTCCGAAAAATTAGAGATCTAGATGAGGCGATGTGAACAGCTCTTCATGCTCTCAGTCCTATGACCCGGTTTTCTGAAAGATCCTACAGCATGGCAACAACGGCTTATTTTCTCACAGACATGCACGGCTCCTCCACGGCCCCTCACTGGTCGTCCAAGGTGGACGCACAGGCGCGCAGGAGGGGAGGACACACACTCGGGTCGTGGAGATGCAGCAACGCATTTGCTGCCTCCGCTTAATGAAATGATCACTTTTAAAGATAAACTGGCTTGAGAAAGGGTGTTTTCTTCAATCTAGGAAAAATAAATTATTTGCACCAAAGTGAGCTCCTTAAATGCTGGAGTAAAATCAAGAACAGAAAACACATCGCCAGACCCTCTGCCCTCTAAACCTTTTATGAACCTGTCTCCTCTTCCAGAGCAGCCCCCCGCCCAGCTCCCTCCTGGACTCTGGACGGGGTCAGCTCTGCGAGGCATCCACGGTGGACCATGTGTTGGTAGTGCTCCAACCGATAAAAACACCAATGTTACTCTCATTACGCTGGGCCAAACCCGATATTACCATTTTCCATCAGCCCTCACTTTGCTTGGCACTGAGTCACCCTTTCCTGACATCCCATTTGCAGCCACAGCCTGGTGTGTCCGAATGAGCTGCACGTCCCTGCACAGATCCGATCTGGCCTCCAAATGGGGCATCCAGACGCACGGGCACTGCCAGGATGCTCTGCAGGGTACCCCAAAACCCCTACCTCAGGCTGTCTGCTTTCTTGCTCCAAGTCCTTGAATGCCCCATTGCCTGGTTTGGAAGCTTGTAATGTCTAGCCTTGGATTCAACATCCTGGACAATGTCCCCATGGACACTTCCGAGTGAATCTTTCCTGTTCCCATCTAGCCAACCAGGCATCTCATTATCCCCAGACATCTCTGCCTCCAAAGCTTCTTCCTACTCTTGGAATGTGTTCTTTCTTCTGACAGTCCAACTCATTTTCGAGGTCCCGTTGTCTTCACCCAAGGCACCTGTTCCCGATGACCTCACATGGGGGGTGCAGCTGCTGCCCCTTCGTCCCGCCAGCGCAGACCCTGGGTCCTTCTGATTTCGGTGCTGCCACGCTGGCTGTGTTTAACTTGGCTCCCTAGGCTGCTGCCTGCCTTGCCATTTTATGAGGATGGTGATGCTGCCTTGTAATTCTTTACGACTCTTGCACACAGCACAGTGTGTTTGCATTTGCTATGGGCTCGCTCTGTGGATACGAGACTTGAAAAATGGTTTTGTAACAGAGGGTTGAGCTGAAATCCACCTGCAGTTTTCTTAGGCACAGCCCCCCAGCAAATGCAAAGATCCTCGCTCACCACTGCCGCCCAACGAGAGATTCCGGTCAGAGCCTGGCGGCTGAACGGAGGTGAGAGGGGGACGGGACTGCAGTTAGAGGGCAGAAGTCCAGTCCCCACGCGGGCGAGGGAAGCGGCACACAGAGCCCAGATGCCTGCATGCATACAGGAGCACACAGCTCAGACAGATCGCAATTTTCTAACTGCAGTGCAGGACACAGAGGTTCCAGAATACACAGCAAAGGTTTATGGTGGGCCTGGAGCTAATCCTGATGTTCTGAGTTCATGGCCATCTGTTTCATTTTATGCATCCAAAAAACTTACTCCAGCAAAAGGAATAAAATGAAAAAAAAAGTATTATTTTAATAAATGGAGTTTTAAAAGGTCACACATAAGAGTTTGTAAAGAAACACACCACAGCGTTGTGCAGGTGACAGACACATTTCCGCGCCTTCTGGAGAAGCCCAGGCGAGAGGCTCCCGTCTGGTTTTCACCAATATGATTACTATGGCAGAGATCATTCCAGAGTCAATGGTTTACATCTGGAGAACCCAGAGAGTGCCTTGATTTAGTTACTGACTTTTGGAAGAGCTTCTCCTCTAAGCCCGATACTCCACCAGGGCCCTGTGATCTCCATCAATGGAGGAAGTGTCGGCCTGTTAAGTTTTTCCTGCCTGGGAGCATTTCCGGGCAGCGTCCACCCAGACGTGCTCCGTGGGTGCAGACAAGAGCCTGCGGTTGCTCCTGTTCACGTGTGAGGAGGAGCTGTCCATGTCGGAGCTGGGTGCTCCGTGGCCCCTCTCTGTGGGACGCCTGCTAGCTGTTTTTCAGCAATCACCGCTGTCTTCCGATTCTCACAAAGTGACAGATCTAGGTCTGTGGCGGATCTGGGTCTGCGTTGGATCCTTGCAGGGAAGGCTCGTTCTGGGTCTCCACCCGGGTTGTGCCTCCAGGTCCCCCAGCTCTTCCACCGTCACCTAAGAGGAGGTCTGGAAAACAGCTGTCCTTGAGGACGTTCTCACGGACACACAGTGCTTGTCTGTCCACTGCATCCATTCTGCACAATCTGAGGTCTGGAAACATTTCATCATTGGCTTTTCCTATCCAAGCTGTTGAGCCTGGCGGGATACAAATCAAAGAACTGGGCAGATTGGTTCTGCTAAAAACCTGTGGTCTGCACAGAGCGGCCTCATCCACACCTCTTCCAGCTCTGGGTGCCCTTAGTGGGGCCCCTCGTCGACTCCCGAGTTATCATTCCAAGCTTCGCCACACTCTCTGACCTCTCCTCTCTGCAGAGCCTCTGGCTTCCCTGGGATGCTGCAGCTGCCCTCCCCACTGACAGGGAGGGAGCCATGTCCCCTTCCCATCGTCCTCCTCCTGTGTCCCGCTCCTCCCATTCAGCATTTCCCATAAAGAGGTCCACGTGCCTCCCGCCATGAAGAGGTCCTGCACTTCCACACCCTTAGTCTGTGCGACCAGGGCCCTCCATACCCACAGCCTCTGCCTCTCACAGCCCCGACGCCGTGAGATGCTGACACCAGCCCCAGCCCGCAGGCACTGGCTGCATCCACCTCTGGCTGGCGAGTCTCTAGCAGCTCTGGGCCCACAGTGTTTGCTCATGCACTGGGGACCTCCATGCCTTGATCCCTAACCCACTCGTAACCCTAACTGCGGGGCTCCAGGCCCCCACATGAACCCACTCACAGGACATCTCAGCTTCCAGCGCCACCAAATCCACAGGCTCTTAAACTGACATCACTGGCCTCCTTACGCCTTTTCCTGGTTCCAACTGTGGCACAGGTGAGGCCCTCCACGTGGTTCCTGAGAAAAACCTGGTTGCCCTTCCTACCTGAACCTTCCTCTCACCCTTCACCCCATCAGTGACCAACCACCTCAGGCCAAAACCCGGGACCCAATTTATCGCCTCTTGATCTTCCTCACTTCAAAGTCAATCAGGTACCTGATCTTTTTGCGTGGGGTAGAACATACATGAAACTGACCATTCTAGTCATGTCCGATGGTGTAGTTCAGTGACATCAGATACACTCACTGCTGTGCAATCACGACCACCGTCCATCTCCAGAACCTCCTCAGTTCTGCGAACTACCCCTCAGCCCCCGTGCTCCGGACCGCCAATCTTAATGCTGTGCGTCTCCAGGTGGCTCAAACCCAGCCTTCTCTGCAGCCCCGTGGCCACTGCCCAATTCAGGGGTTTCTACTCTCTGTGAACTTATTCCATTCTTTTAAATTCCAAATTTTGTCTTTATACTAATTTTTCATGTATACACTTTTACAAAAACCCAATAATACTACAAGCCTTATGAAGAAAATCAGCAGACCTGCCTCTCAGTCTCTCCACCCTCTGCATGAAGACCTCATCCCACAGGCAAGCTCACCTCTCCCAGCCGTTTTCTTCAATACCATCTTCCTTACTGGTAATGATCACGACGGCTCTGCTGTTTTGCTATGTGATACTTGAGCTTTGCAGCCACACCAGCAGTCCATGCTGGTATCTAGTTCCCCTCTTCTCTGGCTTACCAATATGACGTTCAATTTAATATTTAGTATTAAAATTATTTTCAGATAAATATTGTTCAATGTCATTCTGTGTAATGAGCTATTATTATCTATCCTCATACAACATTTTGCCTTCCCTGGAGTTATTATTTTTAATGTGCATAATTTGTATCATTAATACAGTTTAACATTCTCTCAGCAGAGTCATATCATTTTTCCCATCAATATTATGGTAAAACCCATTCAAAAATCAATCCTTTTTTCTTTGGCTCGCACCCTCTTGCCGCATTCTGTGCCTGTGTGGCCTGGGCTTTCCTCCCCATCCTGAGTGTCCCCTCAGCCTCCCACCTGGCTGAATTCCCGGTTCCCGGATCCCCACATCTTCCTCTGTCCAGGTTTCTTCTCTCGTTTCTGGGCCAGCATATCCCCCGAATCTTCCTGAGAGAGGGAAGGGGAACCTCAGAGACTGCGTGGCTGGCCTCACACTCTCCTCTCACATCTGGCCGGTGGTGTGCCTGTGTCTGGAGCTCTGGAGCAGCCACCACTTCTCCAGGGTCCTGGAGGGAATTCTGCATGTTCTCCCAGCTGTCCCTGCTGCCCTGGAGAAGATGGAAGCCGTCTTGTTTCTCCATCTGTCTTTTCTTGCTGAAAGCTCACAGGCTCCCCCGGCTATGCCGGTGTATGGGAGTTTTCCAGTGGTGTCGGCCTACGTTGTGTTCGTTGTTCTGGGGAGTTCATGCTCCTGTCATCTACAATCTCACCAACTTTGGGTCTGGTGATTTTCCTAGAATTTCCTTTTCCTGGACAACTTCCCCACTCTGTGTTCTCTATGCTCTTTTGAGAACTTTGTCATCATATGTTGGAGTTTTTGCAAAGTCACTGTGAGCAGCTCATCTTTTTACTCTTATTTTCCATTATTTTGTCATTTTCCTGTTTTCTGGGAGATTGTTTTTTTCAATTTTATTTTCAAAATCCCATGTAGATTAAACCTTATTTTTATAATGAGAGATTTAATTCCTAGGAGTGCTTGCCTGGGAATTGCTTGTATCCTCAGATCTCATTGATTCTGGTGTTAGGACTGTGGGTGCTGCTGGCTAGGTTCCCGTGGCTCCAGGAGAGGGGTAACTGTGCACCAAGCTCTCAGGGGCCGGGCACAGCCGGGGTAACTGTGCACCAAGCTCTCAGGGGCCGGGCACAGCCGGGGTAACTGTGCACCAAGCTCTCAGGGGCCAGGCATAGGCCAGGGCGGAGGAGGGTGCAGAGACTGTGCAGCCACAATTTCTGCTCTTTCCAGGAAAAAAATTAAACTCCGAAAATGACATCCCGAGCCACTTCATCCCTGAACTTTTATGAATGCTTTGGTCACAGTAACTTTCGCTTTAACAAATACAGACCTGACATGGCAACTTAACGAATTCTGACCTAGTTCTTCTATTAATTGATACCTAAATAAGCGTATCTTCTTTCCCAACGTCTGAATGAGCCAGTGAATAATGAAAAACCCTTTATTCTTGGGGTCACATATTTCATCACTAAGTACAGACACCAAAACCCCAGACACGCATGTGTGGGTCTCCTTCATGAATATATCACATCAGAGAAGAGAATGGGAGTAAAATGACCTTCCTGTCAGAGTCCACCGCCAAAGACGTCTGCCGCTCTGTCACCCATGAAGAGTAAAGAGATTCGTTAGTTTACTCGGCTGGAAAGGGCTTGCTGGGAGCTGCTGGTGGTCATCTGACCAGGAGTTTAATTCATGCTTCCTGTCGCTGTCAAGTTAAAGTTAATATGGGCTCTGATGTGGCCATTCAAACACCACGAAGTTTTCACTGACCTTACAGAGAGACAGCCTCCGCCCCGGGCCAGGTGGACGGCAGCCTTCCCAGCCCCAGCCAGTAAAGGGAGCCACGAAATTGGGATCTGGTTGTTAATCAAGCAGCCTTTGAGCTTCCCCAAAAATAAGACACCGGCAGGGAGGCTAAAGCCCCTCAGACTGGTAACATCGCCGACTTCGTGTGTCCTGAACCATTTCTTTCCTTGAGCGAAGGCCAATCAGCCTCCACCTCTGTGTTCTCGTGTGTACAAGGCAGGGCTAACATATCCCAGACCATTTGACAGAATCTCTGTATAAAAGTCTGAGATTTTTAATGCATTTCTCCTTCAGGGTTGCTGCCCTTTATGTTTTCAGCATCCGGCACCAAGTGGCAGCAGTAGCACTTTTCCAACACCTTTTCCATATCTGAGAATTTGAAGTACTGTAATATATTCTCCAAACCTTATAACTTGATGACTTTTCAGAAAGCATGTAATTATTTTTTTCAAAATAAAAATCGCTTATTTTTCTGGCTACAAAATTAATGAATATACCTGACACACTTAATTACAAATTTGCCAAAATAGATAAAGGAGATGATCCCTGCAATCTCACAACACAGATATGGCACTGCTCACGTGGTGAGGAATATCCATCTGAGAATACTTATGTCCAAAGATCCTTAGATTTGTGTTCCACAAAGATAATACTGCATATGCTAATTGTATCAGCCTGATTAACATAATATTATAATTTCTCATTGATTGGGGTCTCCCTCTCTACACACACACACACTTTGCATACATACATCCCTTCCATAATTGTAATTGCCTATAGAACTTTTTTGGGGGGATATACTAAACTTTTGTGTTTTTTTTGAGACGGAGTTGTGCTGTCGCCCAGGCTGGAGTGCAGTGGCCGGATCTCCGCTCACTGCAAGCTCCGCCTCCCAGGTCCACGCCATTCTCCTGCCTCAGCCTCTCGAGTAGCTGGGACTACAGGTGCCGCCACCACGCTCGGCTAGTTTTTTTGTATTTTTTTTTAGTAAAGACGGGGTTTTACCATGTTAGCCAGGATGGTCTCAATCTCCTGACCTCGTGATCCGCCCGTCTCGGCCTCCCACTAAAGTTTATTTAACCAGTCCTCTTTGATGAAGCAATCAATATGGCTTCTAATTTTTTGCTATAATAAACATAAACTATACAGTTTTCCCCCCTTTGAGACAGGGTCTCACTGGGTTGCCGAGGCTGGAGTGCAATGGCATGATCACGGTTCACTGTGGCTTGGATCTCCCGGGCTTACACAATCTTCCCACCTCAGCCTCCAAAGTACTGGGACTACAGGCACACGCCACTGCACTGCTAAATTTTTAAAAGTTTAGTTTTTGTAGAGATGGGGTCTCACTGTGTTGCCCAGGTTGGTCTCAAACCCCCAGGCTCAAGCGATTCTTTGCCCCTGCCTCCCAAAGCTCTGCAATGACAGCTGTGAGCCACCGCGCCTGACCGATGCTACATATCTCTGCACATATATTCATGGACACTTGACCCTTGAACAACATTGGGTGGAACTGCTGGAGTTCACTCATATGTGGATCTTCTTCCTCCTCTGCCACCCGAGACTGCAGGAAAACCCCTCTTCTTCTGAGCCCACTCAATGTGAGGACGGGGATGAAGGCCTCTGTGGTGATCCATTTCCATTTAATAAAATATAAATGTATTTTATTTTATGATTTGCATAACATTTTCTGTCTCTAGCTTAGTTTACTGTATGAGTACAGCACGTAATACATGTAACAAACACTGTGTGTGTCAGTGACTGTATTATTGCTTATGCTTCTGGTTAACAGGCGGCTATCAGTAGCAAAGTTTGGGGAAATCAAAAGTTATATGTGGATTTTTGACTGCATGAGAGGGTTGGTACCACTAACCCCTGCGTTTTTACAAGGGTCAACTGTGCATTTATTTGATTTTTTCAAGACTGCATACATGTAATCTAAAAAACACTGTGTAGACTTTATCATTCTTGGTGCTGGGGTTCAGGGGTAGACAAGAAACATACATTTTATATTTCCTTAACGTAAATGTGTAGACATGGAATTCCTCTCTGAATGGCTATGCTCACTTTGAAAATGTCACACACACACACACACACACCCCCCACCAGAATAATCCTCATATTTACTAAGGAAGAAAATCCCGGCATTCACAGCAACCCGATGGAGCTGCTGCTAAGTGAAATAGGCCAGGCACAGAAAGGCAAACACCGCGTGGCCTCACTTATTTGTGGAACTAGAAAAACCCAGATTCCTACAGAGTAGAAGAGTGGGCACCAGGGCCCAGGGAAAGCAGGATGGGGAGATGCTGATCAAAGGACATAAATTCAAGTCACAGGATGGGCAAGTTCTGGGGCTGCACTGTCCAGCCTGGATGGCGATGGGTGTGTTAATTTACCCGGCTGTGGTCATCACTGCACAAGGTAAACAGACACCAAACCATCACGTCTTACTCCTTGAGTACAAAAGAGTTACGCTCAGTTCAAATCGCCAAACTGACCCACAGAAATGTTTAATATGTAAGCAGGAACCGTAATGGCCCATTTTTCAGTATCTTTGCTAACATTGGCTATTATTAATCTTTGCCAGTCTGAAACAGCCAGCAGTGGAATCTTATTTTCATGGGCACACACAGAATTGGTGGTGAGGTTGAACGTCCTTCACTGTCTCTGCTTGTTTCTGGACGTCCCGGGGAAACACCTGTTCTGGCCGTCGTCCAGCTGTGTTCACGTATGAAGCCTTTTCCGTCGGTTACAAAGAGCAGCTCCTCACCATGTGCTGTGAGCCCTTTATTTTTAATTTCCTCTTAAGTCTAATTTTGATTTAGAAAGAAATTCCTTGTTATTTAAGTAAAATATAAATATAAAAATACAAAATGTAAAGAATAGCCTTTTTTCTTTTTGGCCTTTTGGGTGCTTTTTTTTTTTTTTTTAAATCATGTTCAAAACATCCTAACCAGTTCTGAGATGATACAAATGGTCACCAAAATCATCTTTTGCAATTCTTATGGCTTTATTTTCTTAAGTCTGAGCTTTTAGTCTCCATGGAATTTAATAAGATAAGGTATTGTGAGTTCAATGTCACTTTTTTCCAAATAGCTATCCCTGTGTCCCAGTTAATACCAATAGTCATTACTTTAGCAGGAGCATAACTAAAGAATTTTTCAAAGTAGCTCAGTGTTACACAGAGTCCCCACTGAATATGACACCTCAGTGAACTTTTAATTTCTGAAGCAATTTGGAGTAAGACGTGGTCGGGTGTTCATGCTGATCCTTCACGCGGCCTTTAATTCATGTCGCTTTGTAACCAGGTGAGATGCAAAAGGCCCACACACTATGTCAGAAAAAAGCCTCGCTTATCACAAGTCTTTTGTGCAGTTGAGCATCTCTGGCAACTGGAGGGGTGGGTTTTATGCACAAATTTGTGCTTTTCCAGTCTCCTTAGTTCAACTCAATGGTGATTGAAATGCTTCTGAAGTAACCTGCGATTTATTTCATAATTTCTGAAGAGACGGCTGCCGCTAACCAGGTGCAGGTAATTTGCAATGCAGGAAGCAACAAAGCCTGAGCTCGCGTCGGTGCCAGCAGCCCCACATGCACCGCAAACACTCATGTTCATGTCTCTGCAAAGCACTTTGCTGCCTGAAGTGCCAAGAGACACCCTTTTCCACATTCCAGAACTCTTTTCAGGATTTCTGCGCATGTTCATTTGAAAGTGTTTATTGAACTACTGCTACAAACCAACGACTTGGCTGGGACATAAAAGAGAATGAGACCCAGAAGAGGCAGCCGCTGACCCCAAGGACTCAGCAGTGGGCAGGGCAGGCATCTCCTGACCAGGGTGCAGATGCTGGGATGGGGCTAGGCTCAGAAGAGACTCGAAGAGAGCACCCCCAAAAGAGCAGGCCCCCACCGAGCAGGGGGCGAGGGAAGGGAGGGTACCCTGAACTCAGCAGGCCCTCACCGAGCAGGGAAATGAGGTTGTTGGCTGCTCCCTGGCAGCCCCTGCACAACCCCCTTCTCCCAGGCACAGCTGCCATGAGAGCCTCTGTCACTCAGGGCACTGGGGACTCTGATTTTAAGTGCTGGGCCCCTGCCAGTTAGAAAGTAAACTCTTTCAGGGCCTGGAACGAGTTTTCCCATCTGTATATGACAAAGACCTCCAGGGACCTGGTTAAAAATGATGATGGGGGTTACCGTTCTTACAAGAAGAGACTGAATATGACACGTCAGTGTATACAACAGCACGCATGGTGGCTCAGTGAACGAGTGAAGGAAGCGGGAAGAGGAAATTCGCTATGAGGAGAGGGCTCAGCGGCCAGAAGATGCCTTGGTCTGAATCCCAGCCAGGTATTTAGTCTCCCTGCCTGTTTCTCCACCTCTCAGTTAAGGGATGCCAGGCATACGTGCTGTGTGGGGCAGCTGTGCTAGGGGCATGACTTAGCAAAGACGCGGCTGTTAGGCCCATGCCTGGCACAGAGAAGGTGACTTAGCAAAGATGCTCTCAGGCCTGTGCCTGGCACGGAGCTGGTGATGTAGCAAAGATGTGGCCCTCAGACCTGTGCCTGGCACAGAGCCGGTACTGCATGGACATGAGGGCTCAGGCTGATGGCAGCGGGTGTCCCCATGAGACCGATGTGCCACAGTCTAGTGGGGCTCAGGGAAGAACCGGCCTCGTCTCCTCACTTAGGTGTGCATTTCATGGTCTTGTAGCCATAGAAACTAACTACACCTTTTTGGGAAAGAAATTGAATTTTTTCATTTTAATTCAAAAAGAAGCTTTATCCATAGCCCAATGTCAGCCCAAGGAAACACATGCTTTGGTGGATACTACAGGGCTAACACTGAGCTAGAAGTGATTGAATTTTTTAACAACTTGGAGGCCAAAGGACAGGGAAGCGTGAGTGTTGAACTAGTTGACCACACTGCCCTGAAGAGGATGGTGCAGACTCCCCAGGGAAGAGTATCAGGATTTGAAAGAACCTGGGGAAATGAAGGAAATGCCAGAAACTACATAAGAAAAGAGTGAAAAAGTGAGAATGGAAATTAGATAAAAGCAAAACGTGACTTTCCAAAAATGAGGGTGATGAAAGCATAGAGGAAGATGGAGCCTGTTCCCGCCCAACGCATGTGTGCAGGACAGACAGGAGAGGCCAGATGCACGCGGGGTGGACAGGTGAGGCCAGGTGTGCGCAGGACAGACAGGCGAAGTCAGGTGTGTGTGGCAGGGACAGGTGAGGCCAGGTGTGCGCAGGACAGACAGGTGAGGCTAGGTGCACGTGGGGTGGACAGGTGAGGCCACTTGTGTGCAGGAAAGACAGGTGAGGTCAGGTGTGTGCAGGACGGACAGCTGAAGTCAAGTGTGTGTGGGATGGACAGGTGAGGTCAGGTGTGCACAGGACTGACAGGCAAAGTCAGGCATACATATGAGGGACAAGTGAGGCCAGGTGTGCACCTGCATCCAGATATCTTGAGACGGGTCACTTCAGCAGGAGCACAGCAACTCCTCTCCGAAGAAACGTGCAGGTCAGGTCTCGGGGCAGCTGTCTGATTCAGCGGCTACTAAGAGGGACCAAGCCTGAGGGTGTACGGCAGCCAAAGGCCCTGGGGGACACTGCCGTGGGGGAGGCTGCGTCTGCACAGGGGTGCATGAACTCCATCAGCTGATTTGGGGCCCCTCCCTGAGACAGACAAGGTAGGTGCAGCTTGGCTGAGGAGATGCAGGCTCCAGGCCTCCCCCTGGGCACACTTCCACGCCTGTGTTCGGGTTCTGCGTGGAGCTTGATTCTTACATCACAAAGGTGAAAAAGATTAAGAAGCTGTGCTGGACCAAGAATACCCGAGCTGGCAATATTATATTATCTTGGGAGGAGACAGGAGGGAACTGGACTCAGATCCACCGACCCCCATCCCGGCAGGGCCCTCCCCGCAGGCCCTCAGGGCACACTGGGTTCTGACAGGCTGGGGTGTTACCCTCTGCCTCCCAGCTTCACCTTTCCTGGGATATGAAGACCTGTGCATTACGCAGCCCCTCCTGGCTGGCCCCAAACACCTCTGCCGCCCTAACCCTACAGCTGCCCACCACCGACCTGCCCGCCACCGACCCGCCCACCACCGACCCTCACACCACCGACCCTCACACCACCGACCCTCACACCACCGACCCGCACGCCACCGACCTGCCCACCACCGACCACCGACCCGCCCACCACCGACCCGCCCACCACCGACCACCGACCCGCTCGCCACCGACCCGCCCACCACCGACCCGCACACCACCGACCTGCCCACCACCGCCACCGACCCACCCGCCACTGACCCGCCCACCACCGCCACCGACCCACCCGCCACCGACCCGCCCGCCACCGCCACCGCCACCGACCCGCCCGCCACCAACCCGCCCGCCACCGACCTGCATGCCACCGACCTGCCCGCCACCGACCACCGACCCGCCCACCACCGACCCGCCTGCCACTGACCCGCCCGCCACCGACCTGCCCGCCACCGACCTGGAGGGACCAGGCAGGGACAGATGCTGTGGGGCTGGGCCCAAGGACTTCCTCTCGCTGGGACACACACGCCTGTCTGGAAGCTCCGCACAGAAGTGGCAGCTGCCTCACTGCCCTATTCTAATTGAAGCAGCCAGGGACCACGCACAGTAGCTGACACTGTGGTTCTGTGGGAGCCTGTGGCCCCTTGGTGCACTTGGTTAATTGCATGGTATGATTACAAATCAGTTCCCATTCCTTCAGAACCACGTCTGCAGAAGGGGCCACGACGAATCCTTCGATTTGGGCCCGGCTCTGAGGCCATTTCCTACCCTTGCACATTTCGCTTTCACGGCCAAATACGCTTGCAGTAGCAAGAAGAACTCCACCTGCCAACCACACAACCCACCGGGCTCAGAGTGAGGGTCTTGTCAGCCCTGGGAGCCAGCGCGTCCCCACCATCCACCGACCACACAACCCACCAGGCTCAGAGTGAGGGTCTTGTCAGCCCTGGGAGCCAGCGCGTCCCCGCCATCCACCTGCCAACCACACATCCCACCAGGCTCAAAGTGAGGGTCTCAGCAGCCTTGGGAGTTGGCGTGCCCTCGACACCCGCCTCCCACCGCCACCTGGCTCCCCCTTCCTCAGCAGGAGGAGAGCAGCCTCTGAAAGGGAGCGTCTTCCTCTGAAAGCGCCTCAATTGTACCAGCAAGGCCTCCAGTACCGTCGGAGCTCTGAGTTCTGAAGCGCAGGTCGGCCCAGCTTCCAGGCTGATTCACTGCTGCCAGCAGGCGGGCACAGAGGCCATGCAGTGGGGTGCTTTTCAAGGAAGCTCCTCTCTCCACAGGCCCCATGGCTGATGCTCTGTAGAGGGACTGTGGTGCACGGCAGCTCACAGAGTGAGAAGAAAAGGCACAGAGACCTGGTTTGTCCCCCGGGAGGTGGCTCACGGCTATGAGACAGCGCGTCCCGGGCCCTTCACCCACAGCTGGGCTTCAAGGACTCTTTCTGAATTTACTGCCTCATTCTGATTCCTTTCATGGCTGATGTCTGTCTTATTTGAGAAACACTGAGCCCAAAGGTAGGAGGTGGGGGCTCAGTTCTCATGCGGTAGAGAGGTGATGTTAAGAATCTAATTTCCTAGAGATGAATAGTGCCTCAGTGGCATTCCCCCAGTGACCACCTGCTGTCAGTGAGGACAGCGCTCCGGCTGTGGTGGTGGGCTTGGGATCCCACTCATGAAACAGGCGAATCATGGAAGACGAAGGGCCAGGCCATGTGGTACCAGCGTCCCACGCACGGCTGCTTTCCTAAGTGGCCTCTGCTTGGACCGATTCGGACTGCAGTTGTGACGTTAGGTGCCTTGGTGCCCTGCAGGGATTTCCACCGTCCAGTCTCCACTTTATGCATTTTGATAATGCAAAGTAAAACTAACAAAGTCAAGAAGGATGAATAATTACAGAATCGAAATGACTCAGAGATGAACTTGGGGTTCAAATCTTTAACTCCTAGGATACTCCGTCTGCCACGCAGTTACATCATGGGAAGGATTTTTAATTTTCAAAGAATCATAAAGCACAGCCCAAACAAATCCACCTGAATGCCCTTTGTTAAGTAAATTGGAGCAAACAGAAGCCTCAGAACTCCTGCTGCTTTCAGAATGACTCTGGTGACCTTTTGCGCAATTATCCTACAGAGAAAGCAAAATCGGCTTTGGTCCAAGAACGAAAGTCGGCCTTGTAATCAGGGAGCTGCCTCCCTGCTGAGGCCACTGGACCCGCGCGTGCGTGTTTGGGGGGCTGTGTGGGACCACCCTGGGACAGGGAGAAGGCCCCACCTCCACCACACAGCCCTCTGCAAACCTAACCTCACCTCCACCACACAGCCCTCTGCAAACCTAACCTCACCTCCACCACACAGCCCTCTGCAAACCAAACCTAACCTCCACCACACAGCCCTCTGCAAACCTAACCTAACCTCCACCACACAGCCCTCTGCAAACACCCCACCCTTCGGCTTAAACCTCAGGTTGCATTTTGTGATCTATTGGGTTACAATAAAGAGAAATAAATGACTATTCTATAGGGATAACTTTTCTCAGAGAATGCCCATTACACTAATTCCATGTGTCTGGCGCTTCACGTGCTGTGGAGAGCATTCTCCGCGCGTCTGTGATACACATGTGACCTCCCAGCGGGCAGCAGGGTAGATCCGTGCACTGAACCTGACCTTCCTTGCAGGCTACGTTTGTGTGTGAGGAGAAGACACGGGAAAGGCACGTCCCTGAGGTGGAGAGGTCACAACGGTGCACTGACTAAGCTCCTAGTTGGTGGACGCCCCATGGATGTGGACTTCACTGATGGTCGAGATTGGAACCCCTCTGCAAGAGGAAGTGAGGTTAGGGTAGAGAAAGTGCCGCTGTGGCCGCCTCACTGGTGAAATGATCTCACTGAATGTTGACAAAAACCACATCTCGGTGAAGGGAACAATCGCCCACTGCCCTCTCTGTGGGCAGACGTGTCGACAGAAACAGAAACCTGACCCCGAATCTGGGTCTCTGCAGACGCGTCTCTGCGTGCAGCCCCCCGTCCCTGTCAGGCAGAAAGCCCAGGAGACGCAAGCGGCACCCGGCTCTGCGTCTGGCGCTTCCCAACCTGTGGCCACGCTCCAGGCACGGCGCCTCCGGGAAGGCCGGCCGGTCAGCGGCTGCACGCTGCGCTCAGCTCCCGATACCCTCCCGGGGGCAGATCCGCGCTGCGCACGCGTAGTGGCGGCGTCTCGCCTCGAGGCAGGTCTGGGCTGCGCACGCGTGGTGGCAGCGTCTCTACTTGAGGCAGTTCTGGGCTGCGCACGCGTGGTGGCTGCGTCTCTCCCTGACGCAGGTCCCGGCTGCGCACGCGTGGTGGCGTCGTCTCTCCTCGCAGCAGGTCCGGGCTGCGCACACGTGGCGGCCGCGTCTCTCCCCGAGGGGCGTGGCTTTCTCCAGCACAGGGGCGTGGCTTTCTCCAGCACAGTCTTGCTGTGCAGTCACTCACTCAAGTAAACGGTAGGAAATGCAAATACTCCAACGGCCAAACCAAATGATACCCCTAGAGACGCCCCCGCCCCACATGCTGACGCCCCCCCAGCCATGGAGATCTCGTGGTAATCACTCTCACGAGCGAAGTTTCAGTGCTCCAGAAGAAACAACAGGAGGAACATGGATTTGTTCATAAAGGACGGCTAAACTATGAACGAAACTGTCATCTTGCATACATGGCCATGTAGGTGAGCACATAACCCCGCATCCTTTCACTGACACATTTAATAACACACTCAGAGTGCCCCGTACGGATCTTTAAACGGAACCCCTAAGATTTCACAAAGACGAATGAAACACAGCTGAAGGAATTCTGGCATTGAAATGAATTTTGATTTGGTTGTGTCTAACCCCATGTTCACTTGGGAAAATATAATGCCTCTCTCGCAGTACAATAAATAAGAGTTTAATGATGAAACACTGGAAATATATCACAATTTTATCTCTCTCTGATCTTCCTGTAACCCACGCCATCCATGTCCAACTTATTGAAAAGCATTAAGATAACTGGTTTTGAATCATCAGATAGGTCACTCCGGAGAGCGGCTTAAAGTCTCCGCACTTCTTTCACGAAGTGCTCCTGGCATCTAGCAGGCAGCAGCCAGGGATGCTCCTAAAATCCTGCAGTGCACAGGACGGTGCCCACGCAGAGGAATTGCCCAGCCTGGATGTCAGGAGAGCTGAGGGTGAGAAGCCCTGCTGTGGAGGGGACCCACGCGACATTCGTCTTCCCCATACCAGGAGAGGGAGGAGTGAGGGCAGGACGGTGTCTGGGAGTGAGGGCAGGGCAGTGTCTGCTTTGCTCGCCTGCAGAGCCGGCCCTCGGTAAGTGTTGGAAGCACATTAAACAGTGTCCTAGTGTTGGCACTATGGTGACCAGCGTCCTAGTGTTGGCACCACGGTGACTGGCATCCTAGTGTTGGCACTACAGTGATCAGTGTCCTAGTGTTGGCACTACAGTGACCAGCATTGTAGTGCTGGGCGCCACAGTGACCGGCATCCTAGTGTTGGGTGTCACAGTGACCAGCGTCCTAGCATTGGGTGCTATGGTGACCAGCGTCCCAGTGTTGGGCACCATGGTGACCGGCATCCTGCTGTTCGCACCACAGTGACCGGTGTCCTATAATTGGGTGCCATGGTGACCAGTGTCCTAGAGTTGGCATCACGGTGACCAGCATCCTAGTGTTGGCGCCACGGTGACTGGTGTCCTAGCGTTGGTGCCATAGTGACCAGCATCCCAGCCGGTCCCTCTGCCTAGACTTTCTCCCTGGAGAATCCGTCTGCACCATGAAAGCCTGTTCCTGTCACGGATCCTTAACACCCTTTGCTGCCTCCCTACTGCTTACAGTGCCGGTTCTCACAGAGCGGCCCTGGGACCAGCAGCCTCGACTTCCCCTGGAAACTCTCGGTTGTGGCCCCCCAACCCCTGCCCAAGAACCCCTGAATCAAGAGGTGTGGGGTGGGCCCAGAATTCTGCTTTCACAAGCCCCTGGGTGACTGAGGCTCACTGAAGCTGAGCACCACCGGCCACGAGAAAGCTCCAATGTCAGGAAACCAGCTTCTTCCCGGCTGCCCTCATTTCTTATTCTAAAGCGAAGGCAGAATGAAAAGTTACAGCGTCCAACTTACTTGTGTAAATCCTCTGTTCTGGCACTGGACACACAGAACCTCGGTATAACTCAGAAAGGCACACACAGATACGGCCCAGACCCAGGTGTGCGCACGACACAGACACGGCTCGGACTGATGCTTCTGCTGACTCTCGTTCTCACAGAACCTCAGTATAACTCAGACAGATACACAGACACGACCCAGACCCAGGTGTGCGCACGACACAGACACGATGAGGACCGATGCTCCTTCTGACTCTCATTCTCACAGAACCTCAGTATAACTCAGACAGATACACAGACACGACCCAGACCCAGGTGTGCGCACGACACAGACACAGCTCAGACCGATGTTCCTTCTGACTCTCGTTCTCACAGAACCTCAGTATAACTCAGACAGATACACAGACACGACCCAGACCCAGGTGTGCGCACGACACAGACACAGCTCGGACCGATGTTCCTCCTGACTCTTGTTCTCTCAGAAGGAAGGAGGGTGGCAGGGAAGAGGATTTTAACATATGCCAGCTGCAATTAAGTGGCCTTTCCTATTTGGCAGTTTATATTTATTCATGAAACAGTTTGAATAAAATTGTAAAAAATGCCACTACCCTGAAGGTTTTAGGAAATCGGCAGCCGTGAGTCCTGCCGGAGGGCTGCTGGGACAGTTTCCAGCTGCAGAAATGAGTGACAGTGGCACATGCCTGGGAGGGAGGAGGAGGCCTGCAGGTGAGGCCCAGGTCCCAAAGCTGCCCCCAGCCACCCACTCTATCACCTGGACAGGTGCCTGCAGGTGAGGGCCTGGGTCCCAGAGCTGCCCCCAGCCACTCACCCTATCACCTGGACAGGTGCCTGAGCAGTGTGGGCCTCAGTCCCCCCACCCGCGCAGACAGCAGGCTGCACCACTGAGTTGACCTGCAGCACTGAAATGCCCAGTCTATGTTCGTAAGAAACTGTTTCCTGTTCTCCCTGGCTCCCTTTTCGGAGCAAAGTGGCATATTGAAAAGGGCCTTGTGCTCTGTCGCTGGTCTGTGTGACGCCGGACTCTCTGGGGCCCAGCTTCCTCATCCTGACACACAAAACAGTCAAGCTCACTTCCGGAGTGAGTGGACATTCCATGATGCACATAGAATACAGGAGAAATGCACAAATATCCACTTCCCCTCTCAAGTGGCAATGACATGTGAGCTAAAAGCCCTGGCCACAATTCTGTTCTTCCAGCTCAGCCCTAAGATGTCCTGTTAGCAATGATTTATTAACCTCAAATTTCAACATCCAGTTTCATTACCATCAAATTTAAGAAAACATAAAAGATCTTTGAATTCCTTCTTTTCCAATCAAGTCCTGGGAAGTGAGAGGATAATAGAGTTCTGCAGAAGAGATTTCCAATTACAGAAGCCACAAACCACCACTGCATATTAATCCCGCAGTGACCGGGTAGCAATGCTCTGGGCACAGCACCAGCCTGAGTCATCCTGCCTTTCTGTCCCTCGCCCATGCCTGGAGTCCAGGAGCCATGCCTGACTTCTGCCAAGCAGACAACTGCTCGGAGCCTCTGCCCTGGCGCAAATGCCATCCGTGTGGATACAGCACCAGCCAGGTCCAAGTCAGGAAAGGAAAGGAGCGAGTCACTAGAGATGGAGGCCGAAGGAAAGGTTTACGGCTAAGGAGAGCATCCGTTTAGTTCCACTCAATGCCCGTCTGAGGACCGCTGACCAGGTGCTGGCACTGTTACTGTGTACAGGATGGAGGCAAAAGAAAGACATGTCTTACTCTCTTCCTTGAGGAGCGACACGTGCATCTGGGAGGCAAGAAACACACAGGATGGTTTATAAAAGCAATGACAGTGCCTCAGCCAAGGCTGCTTCCGATGACAATTATTGCAATCACATTACATGAATGGTATTAGAAGTGGCTGACACGTAAAACACTATCCCTGGTGTAAAGCACTGTTCTAGGCACCTAACACACAGATGAACTTATTCAAATACTTACTATCCATGGTGTAAAGCCCTGTTCTAGGCACCTAACACACAGATGAACTTATTCAATCCTTACAGCAGTCCTGTGTGGTGCGTTACTCATCTTTTATGCCCATTTTAATGATATAGAAACGGAGGAATGGAATAGCAGATTTCAGGAACTTGCCCCAGGCCAGGCAGTGGTAACTGTCAGAGCCTGGGTGCCAAGTCCAGCTCCTACATACACCAGCAAAACAGAAAAAAAGAAAGCAAGAGTGGAGGGGTTGTCTGGGGTGATCCCAGGAGCAGGTGCCTTCAGATGGCTTCTAATCCTCGTTGGACGTGACAGCTCCTCGTGCTCCCTGTAGCAACCAGAGGGTGATAAAAGACAGCTTTTCTTCTTTTTTAAAATTGATTTTTCAGCATTTTATTTTAAGCAAAGGAAACACAAATAAATATGTAACTTATTACTTAAGTATAGATGGTTTAAATAGAAGATAAAGGAGAGTGGAATGCCCCAACCTATTTTATGTTCATTTTCCACCTCACTATTTTGAAAGCACAAATGGTAAGATAAACAGTGAGAAGTCCTGGACGGTGTTAAGATGGTGATGAGATGATGTGACCCCCACCTGCCCAGGGAGAGCAAGGGTTTGCCGGGGATGAATCGCACCACGTGACTGCTGCCAACCTTCAGGGAACTGCTGAGAGCCTGTCAGAGCCGGGCACTGTGGGACGCCACCTCCATTTTCTACTTATCTTCAGAGTCGGCCACTCTGAAGGGCAGTGCTGAGGACACTGAGGGAGAACTGTCAGGGAAAGATTAGGGCTTAGTTCGGGGAGACCTTTCCAACTGTCATAAATATCCAAAGACCTGGGAGAAAAGCTGCCTGGGGACAGTGTTAGTCACCCCGAGAAACAGCCAACGGGGGCTGGACCATGTCTGGGGAGGATGCTGCTGAACTCAGGGCTGAGGTCAACTGCGTGAACAAGCCCTAAGACCCCCATCACTCTGAGAGTTCAGGACTCACGAATTCTCCATGCCACTGCGTTGCGCTGGCACCGCTGCTCACTCTGAGAGTTCAGGACTCACACATTCTCCATGCCACTGCATTCTGCTCCACATTTAGTCCATAACATGTGTGTGCTTTTCTCGCTTGTTTGCTTCACTGTTTTACCTCCAACCTGTTTCTCTTGTGTTTCTTCACTTTGGGAAGAACAGAGGGATCCTTTACAGGCAGCACCAGGCACTCAGTGTCCTCACCTTCTGTGCACGAGGCCCCGTGGCCTGTGTGTGGTGCCGGTGTGAGTGTGGTACTCAGCAATGTGGTCAGTCAAGCCCAGCACACCTGGCACGTGGTTTAAATAGAAGATAAAGGAGGGTGGAATGCCCCAACCTAGTGTATGTTCATTTTCCACCTCACTATTCTGAAAGCACGAATGGTAAGATAAACAGTGAGAAGTCCTGGAGGGTATTAAGATGGTGGCTATATAAATCCTCAGGCTGTGGCAGCTGCCTCTGCGCGCCCCGGGACAGCGTCTTCCCGCCAGGCTTGTGCCTTGCGCCTCCAAGTGTCTATCGTGGATCCGTGAGAGCCTCAGAGAACCAAGGCATTTTCCTACATCACTGCTGTGTGCTTTGCACAGATACAAAATGTTAAAAGAGTTCAGAGGCTGCAGAGCTTGGCGGGGCTAGGGTAATCTGGAAAAGGCTTTCCAAGAGCCTAGAGATTTGGACAGGGCTTGCGAGGTGGGTGCGATTTAGATGTGAGAACGGAGTTCCATGCATTCCACCTAAAGGAATGTAGCAGGGTGAGATGTCCTGTAAGATATGGACACTTCTAGAATTTACACTGGAGACCAAATGAAGCAGACAGGGAAACAGGGGGAAAGAATTGTTGGTGCAAAACCAACTCCGAGGGCCTGAATTGTGGCCCCCAAATTCCTACGTTGAAGCCCTAACCCCTGGGACCTCAGAATGTGACTGCATTTGAAGATAGGGTTTTTAAAGAGGTGATTAAGGTAAAATGAGGTCCCTGATGCAACAGGACTGGGGTCTTTACAGGAAGGGGTGATCAGGACACAGACACACACACAGAGGGAAGACCATGTGAGGTCACACACAGCAAGAAGATAGCATCTGACAGCCAAGGGGAGGCCTCAGGGGAATCCAGCCCTGCCCACACCACCATCTGGGACTGCTGGCTTCCAGGACTGTGAGAGAATAAATGTGGAAACCACAACATCTGGGGTAATTCGTAATGACAGCCCCAGCAGAGGAACACCAAACTTGAAAGCTTTGATCAAAAGCTATCTGTTATGTTATAACATAGAACTGTGGGATTCCAATGTGGATTTAGGGTTCTACGTTCTCTGTGGTACTGTGAGCTCCATGCAGGAAGGGGCTCTGTGTGCAGGAACTAGCTCAGTGTCTACCAGTGTCCCATGCCAGGCACCAGGCATCACGTGCACAGAGCTCAGGGTGACACCTAGTATGTGTGGAGGACAGGAATGGACAATCAGTTGTGGATGTTGTATTACAGGAAGAGGCCACCTGGAGCCATCGGAGTCAATTTGACCTTTGTGCTAGGAAAGCATCAGAAATAGATGGTTCCAGGCTGAGCAAAAGTTTACCTAAATGCTGCAAAGATGCCTTGGATTTCAAACCAGCATGGGCTGTTGTGGCTGTATTTCTGGAGTCAGCAGATAATGAATTATTAGATCACCAGCTAATGAGATAACTCTGTAGCATACCACGCACTTTATGCCAAAAATAAAAATAAAAAATTGATATACGGCACCAAAAGGACAAAAAGACTCATAAACATCTTAGTCATCCTGAAAGATTTGCCTTTATCCGTTTTTAATTATTAATCCTCCCAAAATAGGCCCACATTTAATAAACGGAGGTCAGACTTGATGGTATATTCTATAAATATTTACTGTGATAATCCTCTGTGTATTTCCACATTTTTCACAGAGCACAGCATAGGGGAGAGCTTTGCCCACAGCTCCCCATGTGGCCACAAAACTGACACATATATACACACACATATGCACATAGACACATAATACACAGGTATACACACATGCACGCATACACACATACACACATGAACATGCACACATACATACAGACATGAACACACACAGACATGTACACACATACATATGCACATGTACACATACACACATAGATATACACAGACATATGCACATGCACATCCATACACACATATGCACACACATACATGCACAGATGCACACACACACATGCATACACACACGGATATATGCACACACGTACATATGCATGCACATATGCACACACAAATACATACACATGCATACACGCACAGACCTACACACATACAATCAGCACTCAACGCAACAGCAACACAGGAGGCCGCCGTGATAGGAACGCACATTAAAATGTGAAAGCGGAGTTAACCCCCAAAATAAAACCAGACAGTCCCCATCTGGGGACTGAGAAGGGAGGTGAATTCTGGTGGCAGAGCCTGTGCTGGCTCCGTGTGAGGCACTAAAGATCATCCAGAACAACTTAGCTTGTCTGGGTATCTGACTTCTCTGCCCCCTCTTCTCTCTCACCAGTTTATATATGATTTATGTCTAGACACAGGCTAAATAACTTGCTATTTGTGATAAAATCTTGATATTTAATCCAAATACACTGTAAATACACAACAGAGTGATTTTCTGAACTGCAGTGAAGAACGTGCCGCAATAGGGAACCATTTTAAATAAGACACTCATTAAACATTCTTTGTTACAAAACTAAGAGGTAGCATAGTTTCCATGCATAGCAACCACAATTACCTTCCAAAATGTTTTTTCTTAGCAACGTATGAGTTATGCCTTTCCTGACATTTTAGAATGGTGAGAACAGCTCTAGAGGGGAGGTGACAACGATCCCACTGTCCTCTGCGGCTCCCAGTAGGGTGTGCCTGGACTTTTGGGATTCCACGTGCTCCACAGGCATGTGCTGGGGCGGGGAACTATGAATGAGGCTCTGAGCCAGAACGCCCAGGAGTGTGTGCTAATTTTGTGTGCTGGTTGGTCTGTGGATTTTCCCAGAGACAGGAACAAGTTTTCAGCAGATTCTTAAAAGGTTTGGGATGAAAAGGAGAATCCAAAAGAATCTTCTTTAGGCATCAATTCCTCGAGAAAGCTTTTGAGTTTCATGTTTTGTGTCATGTCACCTATGGTGACTCCTACGAAGTCACCAGGCAGTGGTCAAAATTCTTGCCTTTTGATTCAATGGCCAACCCCCATTCCTAAGAGAAACTATTTCTCAAAAGATGATCTGCGGTTCCTAAATCATACCGGCCACCGGGGTCTGTGGTCACTGCGTGTGTGTTGGAGGGGTTGCCATGTAAATGTTAACACTGTTATTTACATGGCATTTCTCGCATCTCTCAATAACTCACTTCACCACACACACCCTTATTCCATTTTTCTTATTCGGAGCAAACGTGCTGCAGGGACCCGAGACAGAAGGCCCAGCCTCCAGGATGATGCCTGTTCTCCGTCCTTGTGGGGTGCAGGCACCTCCTGCCACTTCCCAGCTCACCTTCTGTCCTGCCCCTTTCTTCTGCACCAAGTGAATTCTGCCACCGCTCCATGCTGCTGGGTTCCCCTGCTCTGTTCCTGTGCCCTGTACTCTGCTCTGCCCGGGGTGCCTCTGCCCCATCCCTCCCCTCACAGCTCTGCCTTGTCCCAGGTCAGCCCGTTCATCCCCAAAGCCTCAGCTCAGGACGACCAACTCCAGGAAAGCCTCCTGGGCTGCCCCTCCTTCAGACGGGGACCCATGTCTGTTCTTGCTGCCCTGAGGACACAGTGCACTTGGTTCTCTCACAACATGTCCTTGCAGAATGACAGTTCTCTGGGTGTGCAGCCCCTCCAGCCTGGGAATTCCTAAAGAACAGGAGACGTGTCTCATGCACCTTTATCTCCAGTCCTTAGCACTGGATATGGTACAAATGGGTGATAAATGTTTATTTTATGAAGGAATAAACAAATGCATGAATACTGACAGTACAGAGAGCAGCACATTACAATTCATTTTTAAAATGGAGGCCAAAGGAGAGAAAGAATAAAGAAAATAGGAAACTTTTCAACTGTAAAAACGTAACGAATCCCCAGCACAGGGTCTGGCCTTCGGGTGCGCAGTGACATAACATAAGGCAGACCCGCCCCTGCCAGCTGCGGTTCACGGGACGGCACGTCTGTGGCAGAAGCCAGGCTGGGCGGTGCCACAAGGGGAGGTTTCGCAAGGACGATGGACATCTGAGCAATTTCTCCACAAAGAGACGTGAAGCTACAGTTACGTGGCTTCTGCCATGGCCTGTTTTTCCTCCTGGGCAGGCATTTATTCTGGGGAGTTAGAGAGAGGTGACACTGTATTTACAGCTGAGCTGCAGCCCCCCAGGGCCCCGGCATGCGATGGGGCACAGCTCTGGTCCCCCACGTGCCTTCTTGCAGGCTCCCCCTCCTCGTGGGCCTCAGAGCTCCCAGGAAATTTAGAAATTTAGTGGCCTGGGCTGCAGCGACTCCATCTACTGGGACCTGAGATTGATTGTGCTTGGCTCGGCACACTTGGATGCTTGGTTCTGGAGACAAGTCAATGCCATTAATAGCTAGAGGACATCCAGGTAGCAGCCTTTAGTGTAGCAAGAATTATTTTACCTGGGTAAGCAAACTTCCCGAAGCCATCCCCACAGATTCTGCAGGACCTGCCATCCTGGACCCGGGAGGGCACCTGCTCACTAACTGCACTTCCTTCTTCATTAGGAGTGAGCCCTGCGGATTCCAGGGGGCTCCATCTGCCCCTTCCACCTCCATGGTTGGAGAGGAGAGCCAGGGGAGACGCAGGACGCCAAGTGTCTGCCTGCTCCCCTGTGCCTGTTTGCCAGTATCTGGGGACCCTGGACCACCTGCAGCCTTGATGCAGAGACCCCACGCTTGGCACCTGAGCCACACATCCCTGGAGCTCGAGGCTCTGGGAAAGTGAGGAGTTCCTAAGGAGTGTCTGCCAGATGCATGTGTGGACTGGGTAGAAGTGACCACACAGGTCCCAACACACCCCTCGACTTCCCCAAACTGCAGATGGCTTTGTCCTGACTGCAGGCCCCTGACCTCCCGCTTCATAGAGCATTTACTTGATAAAACTATGTCCTTGCAGGGTTTCTCTCTGGTCATCTCAGATGTAAATCTTCTGCTGGACTCTTCCTAGCTGTACCCGTCTCTGAGGGCCCCGTAACCGTCCGTGTCAACACAGGCGTGGAGGGGGTGGGGCCCTGTGCCCAGTCTCTGGGGAGGGTGGGAGCCTCGCAGCTGTTCCAAGTTTTAAAACTACCCCCTGCCGTGAAGGTAAGAGAGTTTGCTCTTCCTCTGGGAAAGGCCGATCGGCAAACGCAGAGCCCCGGGAGCCTCGTCCACTCAGACGGAAATGCACAGCATCACCTCGCCCTCCAGCTCTGAGAAGCCCTCGCGTCCTTCGTTCAAGGGGAGGTGAACTCTGGCTGAGTCCAGGGCTGTCTCCCCTGCTGCAAGTCGTAAGCGGAGACTTAAGTCTTGCGGGTTGAGCTTTGCCCAGAGCAATTTTCACTTTGACACAATGCATTTATGTCACTGACAGAACCACCGAAGAGGTGGTGCGCCGGCCCCTGTCGTGAAGATGAGGGAATGAAGTTGAGACACGCTGCCCTCCCAGCCCCAGTCCTCCAGGGAAAATGTGTCTGCTTCGCTGTCCCTCATGCCCTTCCCATGACCGGCGCCCATCTCCCTCTCATAGCGGTGCCCTTTCACCAGAATCCAGGGTTCCTGAAGGTCGGGGTGGAGGAAGCCCCCAGGCCTGCGAGGCCACTGCAGCGCACACCCCCCATCCCCTGCTTGGCAGCCCTTGGCGTTCAGGAGAACGATCCCACTCTGAGTCTGGGTTCTCCCACCCCAGCTCTGTTCCCACCTGGACCACAGGGCACCCCTCCTCTGGGGGCAGTTGGCTTCAAGGCCACCTGAGGCAAAACTCACAGCTGGGATCCAGCCCTGGGGCACCGTCCGCCCCTCCCCTCTGTACAGGGCTCCTCGATGCAACGTGTCATCCAGCGGGAGGAGGCAGGGGAGACAGGGGTTCGGGAGGGAAGGGAGGTGGGGCCGAGAGCTGTGTTATCCCAGAGATGGGGTCTCCACCTGAAGGAGGTGGGGGTGAGGAAGACGCCCTTGGGGCTCCATGAGGACCAGTGAGGGGTCCCCCCCGGTGCACCTGACAGAGGGTGAGGGGCTGGGAGGCACCCTGACTCTTACTGTGCCACGGCCAATAGCCTGGCTGTCACTGTCAGGGAGGGATTCTCCAGCCAGCACAACCTTATGGGGAGCAGGTGGTCAGAAGGGGCCTCCCAGAGGCATGGCAGGCCAAGGCCAGGCTGGGCAGCCGGGCTCTGTCACACCGACAGCCTCTGAGGCCTGGCTGAGTCGCCCGTGGGTCCCACACAGCAAGGCTGCACCTCAGCCATCGCAGACAAGCTGCCGGCACTTCGGGTTCTCTTTCCTTCTCTGCAGCTTCTCTCCATGTCCTGACTGTTGTCCCCACCCAGCAGCAAGGTCAAGAGGGCCAGAAATCAGAGGAGATTTGCAGATCCAGATCCTGACGTCCCCTGACAGGGCTGTGAGAAGACAGCCAGGACCAGGTTCCTCTGGAAATGCTGGGGATCCCACCGCCCCTGCGGGGAGACGAGCCCCGAGCTCCTGCCATGATGGCTTTTTGCGGACAAGGCCATCACTGGGCGGTGGAGGAAACGCGTGTGGGGGATGGAGGGCTAGCGTGTGCCTCTGTGTCCTCCTGACCGGCAACGTGGAGGCAGGAGAGGCAGCCGTGGGCACGGGGGTGCCGCCCGTACCTTCGTGCGAATCTCCTTTTCTTTCTCAGAAAGGAAGGCTGGCGCCCGCAGCCTGGCAGCCAGCTCCACCTGCAGATGGTTTTGTGTGGCCCACGTGGTATTTTCTTTTTATGAATTACTTGCCAACTTCTAAAAATGAGAAGATTTCAGACAGAAACCAGATTTTTGGCTTCTCTTTAAAGCTTAGAGGGTCTGGTGGTGCAGGCCTGTGTCCGGCGGTGTGGCTGAGGTGTGGCTTCCTCTGCGGCTGCCCAAGGCCCTCAAATCCCCTGAGGTTACTGCCCTGAAATGAAGAACACCAGCAGGACAGACAGACAGACAGGGAAGACGAGAAGAGAAGACAGACAGATGGGAAAGATAAGAAGAGAAGACAGACAGACAGGGAAGATGAGAAGACAGACAGGAAGGATAAGAGAAGAGAAGACAGGGAAGATGAGAAAAGACAGACAGATGGGAAAGACGAGAAGAGAAGACAGATAGACAGACAGGAAAGATAAGAGAAGACAGACAGGGAAGATGAGAAAAGAAGACAGATGGGAAAGATGAGAAGACAGACAGGAAAGATGAGAAGAGAAGACAGACAGATAGGGAAGACGAGAAGAGAAGACAGACGGGAAAGACGGGAAAGAGGAGAAGAGAAGGGAAAAGAGAAACTAGCAGTTGACTTCAAAACGTCCAACACAAATCACCAGGAGAAGCCTGGAAGCCCAGGCGGTCACGCTTAACCCCAAACCCACGGTGTCAAAGAAGTAAAGACATGGATGCTGTTGCTTGAAACTAAGGCTTTCTCTCTTGAATTAAAAAGTAAATAGGCAGAAAATAGATTTTGGTTATTTCGGGGCTCAGCACTGCCTGCCGCTATAAAATGCTTTCAGAGAAAGCTGAGGACGGTGCTGGTATTAGGGGGAGAGATGGCCTCGTGTCACTTTTCCATGGCGACTACGGCCGTGAGAGATCAGGGCTAGCCCACGGTTAGTGTGGAAGCCACGGCTCACGGGGACCACCCAGTGAAAGGGGAAGTGAGGACACTGATGGGCGTCCTCGCCTGAGGCTGCATGTGCACCACTCTGGCCCTTACCAAGCCTCCCAAGGGCACTATGACAGCGGGGCTGCCGTCCGCGTGGGACATGGGAAGATGGACGATCAAGAAGCGGCAACCTGCCTGAGGTCCTGAGCTGTAAGTGGCAGGACCTGGGTCCAAACCTGGGTCACATCCCTAAGACCCAGGATTCGACCCTTTTGCCTGCCTGTCCCTGAGTGGAGCTGCCACTGTGGGGAACGCCAGGTCCCACCCGTGGTTCCCGAGGACTTGCTGCCACCTCGGCCGCCCCTGCCCCTCCCGTGCCGGTGCCCAGACAGTGCTGCAGATGCCCCAGAAGGCTCAGATCACACTAGTCCCAGCCGCACCGTTCTCCATGAATTCTCTTTCATTCTCCTAAACTTCAACCCCAGACACCGAACTTGCTGCCGTAGCAGGGAAGGGCCACTCCACCTCTGCAGCCAGCAGCTTCCCGGGAGACCTGCCAGGCTGAGGCAGCACAGTTAGTGCCCGGGAGAGCAGAGAAGAAACCAGCGGAAATGAAACCTCTGGAGCCGGGCTCAGGCCTGCGCTGAAGAGGCCGCGCGCGCACTTTTCTCTTAGAACTCGACTCAGGGAGGTGGATTTGGGGAGGATCTTCTCCTCCACTGGATTTTTCTACAAGTTTCCGACTCGCAGCTTCCTCATAGCTCAGTTACCCTGTAGGGCCTTGCACGAAGGTGCTTGACATCAATTTAGTAAATGAAGAAAGCTAATAATCAGACCCAGGGGGTCTTCCATGCGCCGTTTAAACTATGCAGTGAGTTAAGAATGTATCAAGTTCGATAACATATTTAACATCATTTCCCTAAAACAATGATGAGCAAGAAGAAGCTGAAGAAATGTTTATGTAATTCTCAGCACCAGATGGCTACCTACAGAGCTGTGTGTTACACTAATTCTGAAGATAAGGGGGGAAAACTACAGAGAGGAGAGTAATTTTTAAAGGCAACAAAAACGCACTAAGAAACATAAATCCATGTCCTATACATAGAATCTGAAGTAGAGACTTTGGATGGATAAAAGTCTACTCTACAGTTGTGTGTTGGGGAGAATTTTATTCATGAAATGTCGACTGGAGAAGCAAGGTCTCCGCTGTCCTTGGGGAGTCACCCTGCTGCAGGGACCATGGTCGAGGCTACACATTTGCAGTTGGTGGTTCGACCCCTGCAGATACTGTTGCAAATCTCGCGTGGTGAGGTCCCAGGCAGTGACCACCAAGGACCATCTCAGCTCCTCGGCTGTGAACAGCCGGGGGTTGGCCCCGGGCACAGGCCACACAAAGCTTAAAAGGAAGGGATCACAGAAGAGTTTCCTTCCCCTTCTCAGGATGAAATTTTAAGCCTGGCAACATTTTCTGTAATCACCCACTTCCCTTTTGGACACTTGGCGCTGTGCTTCTCAAACACACCTGAGCGACGAGAGGGTGAAACCCTTTTCACGTGTCCGGTGGGACCAGAGCATTCCCGGGTCTCTGTTTGGATCTCCCCCTCGTGTGCAGACGGCCCACGCTCTGCCTCAGGGCTCCTGTCTCCTCGTGCCTCATGCGCAACTGTGTCAGGCTACACAAGAGACAGACCATCATGATCAAACAGGAGTTTGGAAGCTACCAGAACACGGCTGCTGATCCCCATGGTGGGGCGGTGTGGTGTGTCTCGGTCTCTGAGGGCTGCAGGTGCCCTCAGGATGTGGGGGATGTGCGTATGCCCCGGTTGAAGCGGATTCCCTGTGTGCTTTTCGCGGTGCTGGACTCGGCCTGCCAACCCGGCTCACCCAGACGGACAGCCGTGGTCCCGTGCTGCCTCTTGGGGGCGAACAATCAACCCTGAGCCACGTCCACATGCAGCGGGGCAGGGTGGGCCCTTCAGTTTTCTTCCTGGAGTGGGCAAAACTCTCTGGGCACCTGGAGGACACCCATGCCCTCTACTCCAACACAGGCCCAGGCAGACGCCGAGAGAAGCCTTCAGCTGCACCCCGGGTTGCTGCACGATTTGTTGAAAGCACCATCTGGGAGAAGCCCCGCCCCAGGGAAGCTCCGTCATGGAGAAGCACCTTCCCGGGGGAAGCCCCGCCCCCGAGAAGCCCCGCCCCCGAGAAGCCACGCCTCTGAGAAGCCCCGCCCCCGAGCGCATCCGGGGAGCAGCGGGTCCTTAACCCTTATGCATCTGCACCAAGGTCACACCCAGAAAGACAAATCCCTGCAACCGCTCCCCTCCTCTCCTCCGAACGCCACACGACGGGCTTCATGGATTTCCCCAGTGGACGTGGATGAAGAGTGCGGAGAATCAGCTAAAATCTACCTACTTAACCAAACCCTCCCGATCAATACAATTTTAACCCCAGGCCCGGGTCCCACACCAGATCTCTTGAGTTGTCCATGCTGCCTTCTTCCTGTAATCTATGATTGCACCTGACATATTTGCAACAAAAGCTGCTGATTGGAAATGAAGACGTTAGGAGAAAATACTTCAGTGAAATCGTTTAGACTCTCACCTCATTCCACTCACCAAACCTTTCACAGCCCCTTTTCCTTTGTGCGTCCACATCCTTTTGAATAACTTTTCACCTACAAAGCTACTTCATAAAAGGATGCACCTGGGTTTTCTCTTTTATTTTACAATCTTCACTTCTACCCGAGCCTCCTCCTGCGAGGGGGCTGCGTTCTCATCCTGCCTGTGCCCCTACTCCTGGAGCACCTGCCAGCCGTTCCCCTCCTTCCTCCATTTGGTTTGTCAAGGAGTCCTGAGACGGCTCTCTAAGTCGATTGGGTCTGTCCTAAACTTCACCAGCAAAGGAGCCAGAACACCCAGGTGCTCTCAGCATGGGGAGCCAACATCCACGTCAGTTCGATGCAGGTGCAGGGGCAGGTGCTGCTCCCCATGGGGGCCCGCCCCCTACCTGCGCTCTGAGATCCACAGCCCTGAACCCCAGCGTACGTCTGAAGAGCACTGCACGGCAGCACACGGCGGCTCAGAACCACAGCAGAACACAGCGCTTGCTGGAGGCTTCTGCTGTGGTGCCCGGTATCGCAGCAAGGCTGACGTCTCACATTATGAGAGTTAAAATCCGTCAGAGGCAAGAGGGCTTCTTTTTAAAAATTTTTATTTTGAAAATGTGTAAGAGGTTAAAAAGCGTGCTTTCCAGGGAACTATGAGAATATTTTCCGCACTAAAATGCCAGGGCACCTGTGAGGGGGGAAATATTTGCTGTCTCACTACTATAGATGGTATTATTACTCACCAGCAATAGGAATAGCAGTCACTGTACATTAAAGGACTCCTGATAATTGCAGTGACTGTTTTAATAATAACAAATCACACACACACACAAAAGATTTGACACCAACAGATGCATCAGGAAGGGGTTGTAACTGGTTTAGGTGAACAGGGGTGTCAGTGTGATGAGTTGGCCATCCACTAGCCAGTCTGTGGCATTAGCCAGTGAAACACTACCCTGACGGACACCCCTTCTCCAAGGACTGGCACATTCTGCAGTCTGAGAACCGCGAGTGTCTGCACCAAGACCACCCGGGCCCACCCTTGTGACTGAGACCCCCGGCGGCTTGTTTCCTGGGCCACAGACTGGTGTAGAGCATATTTCTTCTGCAGTAGAGCATTGTATATTAATTTTGGATTGCTCATCTGCTTTAATGTCATGGATCAAAGTCTGCAAGCAGAACAGACATTAACAGGGAGGACGATTTCTCCCGCTGGACTCTGAGATCTGAGCCCTACCCCGCTGTGTGTTCCCAGTTGTGAGCACAGCCTCAGCCCTTGCAGCTGCTCACAGGTTTGCTGAATGAACATGCAGTATAGACATGGACGCTGCAGACACAAGCGCACACCCTGAAGACGAGGTGTTTCCTGGTTGTGCAGGCTTGGCTGTTATCCTTTGCTTATACTCACCTCATTCACTGACTGTCATGGTTTCACCATATCCCACTGTCCGTTTTTGCCTCGTACTTTGCCATCTCTGCACATCTCCACCATGTTCTGCCTGGGGGGGCCACAGGATAACTCTCGCAGTGTGCACCCCAAGGGAGGAGTGCTTCCTGGCATCCCATCCCAGGCCACCAGCACAGACAGAACCAGGTCCCAGAGTCCAGACCCCCAGAAATGCCCACTGCAGCCTCTCACTGGCATTTCCTCTGAAAGCACTTTCACATGGTTGTATTTTTCTGGTTGGAATCCTAAACTTAATGAGCTTTCACCATCTAGAAAATGAGAATTTGTTTCACTGCCTGTAAACGTTCAAACCATAAGGTGAGGGGATCGATACACCTGCAAAACCAGAGGACAGCTGACAGTAGGTGAGCTTTCTGCACAGTGACTCCCCAGGTCCCATCTCCCTGAGCACAAGCTTTCAAAGGGAGTCTCTCCGGGGGTCCACAGAACAGCATCGACCACGGGGCGAGAGCCATGGAGGGGCTGTGAGGTCCACACGAACCGTCTGTCAACTCCCAGTGGGGCCCACCTCGTCCAGGGACCTACACTGGTTGGCGTAGCGTGAAGGCCGCCCCACGCTACACAGTGGCCCACAGTGCAGTGGCCCCAACCACGCAGGGCAGGGAGGGGGAACACACAAACACCCACAGGAGGAGCCGCCTGTGTTTCCCAACACGCGTGTGTTTGAACGGCCTGGGCATGGAATTTTGCTTAATGTGAATATGAACAGGTGATTATAATGCAGACAGTGATCCCAGGGTAGGAGTGAAGGGGACTAGCTTTGAGGGACTGGCTGGTGGGCATGGCTAGGACCCTGGGGCTGGGGCAGGGGTGGGGGTTGTGGAAAGAGTCAGGGAGCCACCCAGCTGTGGGACACTTGTCCACAGGGACAGGGCCAGTCGTGCTCAGAGCTCTGTGGCTACCAGTCAATCAAGCACTTGTTTTATTTTTTCATTAAAAAATATTCATACTTGGCTGGGCACAGTGGCCCAAGCCTGTAATCCCAGCACTTTGGGAGGCCGAGACGGGCGGATCACGAGGTCAGAAGATTGAGACTATCCTGGCTAACATGGTGAAATCCCGCCTCTACTAAAAAATACAAACAACTAGCCAGGTGAGGTGGCGTGCGCCTGTAGTCCCAGCTACTCGGGAGGCTGAGGCAGGAGAATGGCGTAAACCCAGGAGGCGGAGCTTGCAGTGAGTTGAGATCGGGCCACTGCACTCCAGCCTGGGTGACAGAGAGACTCCGTCTCAAAAAATATATATATATTCCTACTTGGCCAGGCACAGTGGCTCACGCCTGTAATCCCAGCACTTTCTGAGGCTGAGGCAGGCGGATCAAGAGGTCAGGAGTTCAAGACCAGCCTGACCAACATGGAGAAACCCCGTCTCTACTAAAAATACAAAATTTAGCCCGGTGTGGTGGCACGCACCTGTAATCCCAGCTACTCAGGAGGCTGAGGCAGGAGAATTGCTTGAACCAGGGAGGCGGAGGTTGCAGTGAGCTGAGATTGTGCCATTGCACTCCAGCCTGGGTGACAGAATGAGACTCCATCTCAAACAAACAAACAAACAACAACAAAAAAAAACACTCATACTTGCTTAGATAAAAAAAAAGAAAAAGAATCTCTGACAATCTCACCACCCAGAGTCAACCCGTTAGTGCCTGTTAGTACACAGGTGCTCTCTGCCTGTGCCGTGCACACTGGCATGCAGGTGCCACCACAGCCACGGTGATTTCTGCTCTGCTTTGCCACTTAAAACATACAACACACATTTCCGTGACTTTCCACCTTCATCCACAATGTCATCTTAACAGCCCCAGAGTCTTTCATTCCACAGTATTTTCTTTTCTTTTTTTCTTTCTTTCTTTTCTTTTTTTGAGACAGTGTCTCGCTCTGTCGCCCAGGCTGGAGCACAGTGGCACAATCTCAGCTCACTGCAACCTGCGCCTCCCGAGTTCACACCATTCTCCTGCCTCAGCCTCCTGAGTAGCTGGGACTACAAGCCTGCACCACCACACCCAGCTAATTTTTGTATTTTTAGTAGAGACGGGGTTTTGCCATGTTGCCCAGGCTGGTCTTGAACTCCTGGCCTCCAGCAATCCACCCGCCTTGGTCTCCCAAAGTGCTGGGATTACAGGTGTGAGCCACCGCGCCTGGCCTCTATAATTATTTTTTTTCTTAAATTATATCTCACTGTTGAACAGGTTGTTTTTAACGGTTCATGCTGAGAGAATATCCTTTAAGGTAAATTTCCAGAATTTCAATTTCTGGGTGAAGTAAATGAATATTTTTAAGGCTTCTGATACAACATTGCTCCCCCACGAAGACTGCATTTATTCATCCTTCTATAAACAGTGCTGCCCATTGCCACTCCGTCATAAATAGAAGCAGCACCAGGTTTTTAACTTTTAAAACATGTCCACTTACTTCATTGGCAGTGATGCTGGATTTTTTTCTAATAATTTCTAATATTTTCTAATAATTTCTAAAGCTAAATAACTGCTTTTTCCCCTTTGCCAATATTTTCCCCTCTAGGGATATTAACCTGCATTTTTCACATTGATTTGAGATATTTTTCCTGTATTAAAAATTTGGTGTCAATGTGTTGCAAATATTTTTCCTGCTGTGTTTCTGCCTTTTAATTTTGCTTACAAGGTTTTTTGACCTATAGAAATTTGAATCTTATGTTAAGTAAATTATGTTTCTTACTATTCCTAATTCAATTTCATGCTTCTAAAGGCTTGATAATCCAAAATTTGCCTCTATTTTTATCATAGTACAAATACTCCTCACCTTATAGTGGGGTTATGTCCTGACAAACCATCATAAATGGAAAACGTTGTAAGTCAAAAATGCATGTAATACAGCTAAGCTACCAAACATTATAGCGTAGCCTGGCCAACCTTAAACGTGTTCAGAACACTTAGATGGGCCTACAGTGGGGCAAAATCATCCGGCACAAAGCCTATTTCATCATACAGTGAATATCTTACATAATTCATTGACCACGATACTCACAGCAGAAATCAGAGGGGTTGTGTGAGACTCGAAGTACAGTTTGTAATGAGTGGGCATTACTTTTGCAGCATCATAAAGTAAAACAACCTTATCGAACTGCTGTGAGCCGGGACCATCTGTCCCTTTGTTCACACGTGTCTAGAGAAAGCCTCCTGTGCACACAGCCCTGCGCTGGGAGCTGAGCACGGAAGGAAGCTAATGCAGGACATCCTTACCTGCCTCTGAAAATCAACCACACACAGGTGTGGGAAGCAAACGGATACTCTTAGGGACCTGCAACCTCCTCCGATCACGGACCTCGGGGTGGGGCGGGGGGTCCTTCGTAGCTTCCTACTGTCCAAGGCAGCTCATACCTCTGAAAGTCAACCACACACAGGTGTGGGAAGCAAACGGATACCCTTAGGGACCTGCAACCTCCTCCGATCACAGACCTCGGGGTAGGGGGTCCTTCGTAGCTTCCTACTGTCCAAGGCAGCTCATGCCAGTTCAGGACACTGCTGAATCCTAGGAGCTTCTCCCTTCAACTGAGTCAAAATCTGCCTTCGATCCTGTCTACATGTGGGTATGGATTCAGAGTTCTGAAGAGTCAAAAAGCACCCCGATGGGAGGCTGAGCTGGAAGCCTGGAGACCCGATTCTCAGGCTGTCTCAGCCCTTCTCTCTCCTTCCTCTAGGACCTCCTGCACCTCCACAGAATGACTGAGGATGGGATGAGCAGACGTGGGTAGGGGCTGGAGAGTGGCATCCCAGACTGGAAAACTACCAACCTCAGATAGGCAGGGGAAATGCATTTGCAGGGCACAGAAGGCTGTAAAACTCAGGGCAGAGAAGTCATATAAAGAAGGAACGTGGACAAGGCCAGCCACGCCCCAGTCAGGGTCCGAGTCTTTACCTCAAAGCTTATTCAGAGAAACGGGCCAACTGAAGATTGTTGGTTCCAGGAATTGACATACTTAGTAATTGTTACAAAACTTGGATGAATTAAAATGATATTATAATAAACCCTCTAAGAATCTTAATGTCATGGTGGCACATAAGACATCTGTCTGAGGTGGGAAGAGTCTTCAGGAAGTGATAAGAGCTGAGGCCCAGCGGTGACCCCAGGAAGGGGAGGGAAGGGCAGGTGCAGGGGACTTCCTGGGGACAGGAGGAGCGCCCGGTGAGGAAGCTCCTGGACTGGAAGGTGGTTTTTGCCAGGTACGATAGAAACCACGGGTGTTTGGGTGTTTACTGGCTATTTGTACTTCTTTTGGTGAATTTCATGTTCATTTCCTTACGCATTGTTCTATTGGAGGATGCATGGCATGGAAAAGTCAGTGTTCGGGGATAATGGAAAAAACGGAAGCTCTGATGGAAGAGAAGTGCCTGACATGCTGACCACACGGGTGGACGTGGGAGGCAAGGATCTGAAAGCAAGGGTGAGAGAGAGAAGGGACCACAAGGGAAGAGAGAAATCGCTCTTTTCCTTCATTCCTTACTAAACCTCCCTTTTACAACTGAGAGAAGAGGCATTTATTGGGCGCCAGCGAAGAGCTCATCGAAGAACTGGCAGTTCCAATGAGAACCTAAATCCAGTCCTGTGGCCACGTGGGCTCAGCTGGGACAGACCAGAGGTTTGTCCAACTGCGATGGTGAGGACCACGTCAGGCGCTCCTTCCAGACCAGATACTGCAGCCTGAGGAGCAGCCACCACCAGCGGACGGGGCCTCGGCCCCAGGGGCTTCCCCTGCGATCGTAGCCTCGGCCCAGCGGCTTCCCCTGCGATCGGGGCCTCGGCCCGGCGGCTTCCTCTGCCATCGGGGCCTGCACAGCCACAAGAGCATGAAGCAGTCGGGGAGGTTTTTATTTCTTCCTGCATTTTAATAACCAGTTGTTACAAATATGAATAAATTATTGGCACCTTATAAATGGTTTAATATCGAAACAGTTTCAATATTAAAGTCATCATTCTGTTCCCTTTTATATTAGCTGTAAGGTTATATGTGTTTGTTTTGGTTGCTGAAAAAAAATAAAGCCTCTATAAAGTATAGCGTATTTGTAAGAATCTGCCTAGAGATAGAGGCAAATGTGTTCGTTTTGAATATTAAACAAAGATACACAGTCTATGCAATGTAACTGAGGTACAGATTTTATTATATAGCAACAAAAGTTGTTGGAGCAATTCAAGACGTGTGATAAGTTTGCGCCTCTCTGTAGAGTCACTGGTGGTCTGAGGGAAAGACGTCGTCCTTCCTCCTCCTACCTGTGCATGTGTGTGGGCGGGAGGTTCACGATCAAGTCCTCTCGAACACCGAGTTTATGTATCTCAGCTACTGTAATATCACATTTTAATATTTAAGGCGAATGTACAGCACAGCTGCATTTGACAAAGCTGTGTCTGTTTAGGTGAATGGGAAGGGAAAGAGACCTGATGGGCTTGCTGGCCCCTTAAAAATGGCGGCACTCTCTGAGCAGCTCACCCCTGAGGTGACTCTGCAGGAACGAGTGGCTGTATCTCCACCCTGCAGCTAATTTATCTCACTATGAGTTCCAGATAGATAAATGATTGCTGAGAATATTTAAAAATATCTCTAAGCAAGGCGACAGACTATGGTGACCATTCTTCAGTATAATTCAGGTCACATCCAAAATCCTACCCTGAGAGGATGCCACAAGATTCCAAAGGCACAAGCAGGACATGGAAGGGGAAGTAGCCAATGTGTGGTGGGGACCGATACTGGCTCCTGCTGAATCCATTAACGTGCTGCACCACATTCAGAATGGGTTGGGTCCTCTGCACAGCCACCACGAGTGCAAGACATCACAGCATGGGCACTCAACCTCCACACAGCCACAATCAGTGCGATGCAGCTCTGCCGGGCGCTCAACGTCCACACAGCTGCCATGAGTGCAATGCAGCTCTGTAAGGGAACTCAACCTCCACACGGCTACCATGAGAGCAATGCAGACATGTATGGGCTTTTGACCTTCACGCAGCTCCTGTAAGTGCAATGCAGCTCTGCCGGGCGCTCAACTTCCACACAGCCACCATGAGTGCAATGCCCATGGCATGGGCACTGAACCTGTCCCATCTACACTGGACACAGGAGCTGGTGCCAGAGTCTGGACCCTGTTTCTATGGGCAGCTCAAGGACTTGAAGTCAAGCACTGCCTTGTATCTTTCCTGCCTGGAGTCATTTCACATCTCTGAGTTTACTTCCTTCCTAGAGGTCAACCACTAGCGATGGAGACAAGCAGTGCACTCTAAGCACACCCCCTTAATGTTACAACAATGCTGAGGTCGGCATTACAGGCATCGTTACACTGATCAAAGATAAAAAGCCTGGGGAAGTTCAATAACCGGTGTTTGAACCATCTGTCTGATTCCAGAGCACGGGCCCCTCGCGTCCATCCGATCCCGGGGCACGGGCCCCTCGCGTCCGTCCAATCCCGGGGCACGGGCCCCTCGCGTCTATCCGATCCCAGGGCACGAGCCCTTCACGAGCCTCTGTGCATTTTCCTGAAGTGGGTTCATTCCCTGTCCTGCCCAGTCCTCAGGGCTGCTGTGTGCTGATGAGACGTGTTAACACACGTGAAGGACTATGACAACCAAGGAATTACATCAACACAAAGTATTTTCTTAAAACAATTAAGATGGCTTATCAGATTAAAAATTTTATATAACAGAAAAACTCATGCAAAGTAATATCAAAAACTATTTTCAACAAAGGGACAAAGAGTGAAATCGTTTGTATATTTTGTAGTAGATGCAGTTTCTTTAGATTTTGGCAACTAGGACAAAATGAGGGAAACTACATCCAATGTACTTATTCTCAACAGCAGAGGCAAGAAATCTAACAAGTGTGTTTGGTGAAGAGAAACAGAACAACTGCACACACTGCACAGGAGGAACTGAACCTGCACCTTAAGCAGAGAGACAGAACCGCACACACTGCACGGGAGGAACTGAACCTGTATCTTAAGCAGGGAAAAAGAACAACTGCACACTGCATGGAAGGAACTGAACCTGCATCTTAAACAGAGAAACAGAACAACCGCACACTGCATGGGAGGAACTGAACCTGCACCTTAAGCAGAGAGACAGAACCGCACACACTGCATGGGAGGAACTGAACCTGCATCTTAAGAGCAGGATACAGTAACACTCCTCAGAATTCTACTTCACAGAAAATGTACTGTGCCCTAAAACAAGTTTCCTTGGTCTCAACACTGCACCAAAACTGAATTCTGTCATTTATATAAGCAGCTAAGCTAATTGTTCCAGAGTCATGAAATTTGCAAAGGGCCAGATAACTGAGCTTTTAAATGATTCCTCTGAAAGATGCATGGTCCTAATATCAAATTTGGAAGGAATTTTATTGAAAGTGATTAACGGGCGGTCCAGCCCTTTGGTAGTGCCTGGTGATGTTGAGTCATCTTCACCAAGACCCTGTCCTTTGACTGGAAGTGGAATATTTCGGTCCAGGAGAGAGGCCAGCCTTCATATTCCAGTCTCTCAGTCATTAGTTCAACAAACACATGTTCTGTACCTGCTGTGAGCCAGGCACACGCCCAGTCCTGCACAGATGCCTCCGTTACCAGTGATCCCCAAGGAGGAGAGCAGGAAATGGAGCAGAGCACAGCCTTACGATGTAGCAGATAGACCAGTGCCCGGTTTTCCTGAGCACTGAGAGGTACAGGCACTCTTAAGTCTATCCGAGGAATTACTCCATGAAATCTCTGTGACACTCTTATGGAGAAAATGTGAATATTCCCATTTTACAGATGGGGAAACTGAGGCACAAAGTGCTTCAGTAACTAATGTCAAACAGGTGAGTCTGAGTCCAGGCTTTTACACACATGGCCACCTAGTATGGGGAGCAGCTTCTCAGAGTAAGCAACGCTAGACCTCTCTGGAGGATGCACGGCTGTACCCTGGCCGTGTGCAAGTTATGAGGTCAATGCAGGTGGCACTGTGAAGGCCGTTGTCTGCACAAACCCGCCAGCCACCCAGAATGCCCGGGCGTGTAGCTCGAGAGGAGGCTGGGCAAAGCGTGCAGCTACAGATTCTACACGGCACAGGCCCCGCAACAGGGTCCCCAGTAAACGGACCCAGGACAGCGCCCCAAATACACGGACCCAGGACAGGGCCCCGAGTACACGGACCTGGGACAGGGTCCCCAGTACACGGACCCGGGACAGTGCCCCAAATACACGGACCCGGGACAGGGCCCCAAATACACGGACCCAGGACAGCACCCCAAATACACGGACCCAGGACAGGGCCCCAAATACACGGACCCAGGACAGGGCCCCCAGTACACAGACCCACGACAGGGCCCCGAGTACATGGACCCACGATAGGGCCCCCGAGTACACGGACCCAGGACAGCACCCCGAGTACACAGACCTATGACAGCGCCCTGAATACACGGACCCATGTGGGATTCCCAACATCTTTTTCAACAAATAAGAAAGTAAAAATGAAAACGCTATTCATTTTCCCCTATTATAAAATAACATGTAATTATGAAAGAATGGAATATCAGGAAAAAAAACAGGTTATTAACTGAAATACATTTATTTATTTATTTATTTATCTCACCACATGGCCTTCAACCCCCCTTTTCTTACTTTGTTGCAGGACAGTGAAAATTTTATCACACTTGGTTGCATTCTTGAGCTGCAGTTTGAAACCCATGGCTGGAAGCAGTGAGCTTCTCAGGACATTAATGGATTTCTTAAAAATAGATTTATTGTCATGGGCTGAACTGTGTTGTCCCAAAATTTATATACTGAAGCCCTAACCCCAATATGACTGTATTTGAAGATGAGCCTTTACAGAGGTAATTAAGGTAACATGAATTCATTAGGGTGGGCCCTGATGCAATCTGACTGGTGTCCCTCTAAGAAGAGATTAGGACACAGACAGGCATAGAGGGATGACCCTGTGAGGGAGAAGACAGCGTCTGCATGCCCAGGAGGGAGGCCTCGGGGAAACCAGCCCTGCCAACACCTTGGTCTTGGACTTCCAGCCTCTGGGAGTGAGGAAATACATTTCTGTTCTTTAAGCCACCCCAGTCTGTGATGCTTTGCTCGGGCAGCCTGAGGGGACTCATGTAGTTATCTTACACACAGTAAATAAATGTGTAGCCTTGACCAAGGGAAGCAGGTGAAATTTTAGTTAATAACCTTGTGAGTTCTCTTAATTCTCGCTGTCCTGCAGCCATTAATGCCACCAGACGTAAGACACGAGCACCGAATGCCTGACTGTGAACATTTCCCATCTACGTGACATTTGCAGGCATTATTCTGTTGCTGTAAAGACAGGACCTGTTTTTTTCTGTCAACGAACCTGAAACATCTGTGAGCAGGACGCCGGTAAATGCGGGTCTCCTCTGTCCCCCATATTTCTCCGTACACCTGCCCTCGGCCACGAGGGAGAGCCCTGGCATACATCACATGGCAGGGAGCTGGCACCCGTGAGAAGCATGAGAGGGCCGAGCTCCCCCTACTCCCTGGAGTTGCAGCATCACCCGCTTCGTCACGGGCGGACGTGCGGGGAGGATCTCATGCCACAGCAGGCGTGAAGCCCACAGCACTGCCCCTGCCTCTTGGAGAGGCCTCCGTTCCACTGTTGTGAACATTGGAACCTCTAGCAGCCCTCCCCATAAAAAAATGCTCCGAAAGTTGACTGCGGAAATCATCTCCCTATTTTTATCGAGGAAAACCAGGAATGTGCATTTACTTGGTGTGCAGTAAAGGGTTAATATAGCCAAGAAAGGGCTGGTTTTGACTAGCGCCTGGGGTGACCTGTGAGCCTTCGGGGCTTCCAGCCTGAGAGAGTCTTTGCTTATCGAGGCCCTGGGCCACGTGGTACCAGTTTTCCCTCTGAGGGGGCTGGAGGCTGGGCAGCTGGGCTCTGTCACGTGGGCACCCCAAGCCTACATCATGGACCCCAAGAAAACCCCAGGACACAGGCTCGTGGACAACTCCGGCTGGCCGTGCCTGTGGGTCTTGCCGTGTGTCACCGTTGGGGGATTAAGCACAACCTGTGTGACTCCACGGGAGGGGCACCTGGAGGCTCAGGCCTGGTCTCTCCAGAGCCGTGCGCACCTCTCACCTCATCGGTGCCCTTTTGCCCTGCTAGGCCACAACCATGCACACTGCTTGTCTGTGTCCTTCTGGCGTATCCTGAGCCTCCCGGTGATCTTGGGGCTTCTGCACGCTTGGTGAATAATTAAGCACCATCTACTAAGGACTGGCCAGGGTGTGGGTCTCAGTTTGTGAAAATAGGAACAAAAAGTACAGAAATTAATGTGGCAAGAACAGATTTCTCCATAATCTCTGCGCTCCCAGCACCCCACACCCAGGCACGAGCATGTGCCCGAGCCTAACATTTACAGAAAAAGAGAAACAGCTGGTGCCTGGCACCTGGTCTCACAGCAGAGATGACAGAAAGCAGTTTAGAAGGAAAGCAAAAGGTAAGGGAAAGAATTGTGACTTGGAACTCAGAAATACGGTGCTAACTTAATCATGAGAGAAATGACAAACAGGCACCACAGGACTCTTTCCGGCGCTTCGACACACACACCGTATTTCACAAACTTGTTAATTTTCATTTTGACGTTCTGTTTAGTCATTTGCAATTAATGTTAAGAGAGGAATATAAAGTTAGGGATGAGAAATAACAGAAAATTCAGCAGTCGCACGTGATAAAGCTCTTGCTGAAATGCCAGCTCGGTGCACAGCCAGCCTTTGGCACTGTTACACGTCAGGAATCAAAACTTACCCTACTACAAAAGTACAATAGATGCGACACACCACACAGCCCACAAACCCAAACTATTAACACTTGGCCCTTCACAGAAAAAGGTAGCTGAACTGTGCTGTGCATCATTTAATAACAACAGGGTGGATCAATATTATGGACGCTACAATGTATTACATAAAACTTAAAATTGGAAGACCTCCCGCACATCACAAATTAAACGCATCATTTGTGGGACCCAGTAATTCACTAAATTGCTGGAAATAATATGTGAGGTTGGGAGGTTTGCAATCCAGTCTCTGATCTGCCTGAAGCAAGTCACTTTAAACCTCACAACCTGGCCAGGTGCGGTGGCTCACGCCTGTAATTCCAGCACTTTGGGAGGCTGAGGTGAGCGGATTGCTTGAGACCAGGGATTTGAGACCAGCTTGGGGAAGCAACATGGTAAAACCCCGTCTCTACAAAAAAATCAGCTGGGGGTAGTGGCACCCGCCTGTTGCCCAGCTACCTGGGAAGCTGAGGTGAGGGAATCACCTGAGTCCGGGAGGTCGAGGTCGAGGCTGTGGTGACCTGAGATCACACCACTGCACCCCAGCCCTGGTGACACAGCGAGATGCTGTCTCAAAAAACAAAACAAAGCAGAACAAATCAAAACAAACACAACAAAACAAAACCTCAGACCTCCAACTGCTTCACCTGCAGGCTAGAATCCCACAGTGCACCCACTGATTTCAGCTCCCAAAAGTGATAGCTCCATGTTCTGTAGGCCACGACCTCCGCAATGCACCAGGACCTGGGGATGGAGGGACCCTGCGGACAGCATTCCTGCTGCAGCTGGCGAATGGCACCTGCTAGCACACCGTGTTAACGTGCCCAGAATGGCGGTGATGGGAGACACCAGAGGGTCAGGGGCTCATCTCTGTTTCCCTGGGAGCCCCTCTGGTCAAGACAGCCAGCAAGTTCATATTTACCTGCAAGGATTCGGGGGAAAACCACACAGAACTAACTTTTGTACTGGGTCAGCCATAGTCATCTCCTTCCCATCTCTGATTTTTTCAAGACATGGCTTCGACTAACTCATCCAGCCCACACTGTAGGCAGAACTGCTGACGTGGGGTTTCCGTTAAATACGCCTATATGTGTTTCAGAGAGGAGTGATTTATGAAGCTAATGTTCAATAACAATTTGGCTATGAATAATTTCTGGGTAAGAACTATCTAATAAAATTAAATGTACTGCAAAAAGAAAGTATGCCAAAAGGACTGCAGGTCTCTGTTGAAAAATGCTGGGGGATACAAAACACGCTTATTTTTCAAACAAAAGGAGAATATTTGAAAACTTATTTGATACGTATCTCATTTTTTTAACTTTGATTTTACATTCAGGGTACACGTGCAGGTTTCTTACACAGGTAAACTTGTGTTATGGAGGTGTGTTGTACAGACTATTTCATCACCCAAGTATTACGCCTAGTACCCTTTAGTTATTTCTCCTGATCTTCTCCCTCCTCCCACCCTCCACTTCCCATAGGTCCCAGTGTGTGTTGTTCCCTTCTATGTGTCCATGAGTTCTCATCATTTAGCTCCTACTTACAGGTAAGAACATGCAGTATTTGGTTATCTGGGATGAATGCTTAGGAACACACACACTGGGTCATAAGGTAACTCTGTTTAACTTTGTGTGGAATTTCCAAATTAAACCACGTGGCTGCACCATTTTACGTGCCCACGGGCTGTCTCTGAAGGGCCCGGGTCCTCCAGTTCTCACCAGTACTTGTCATCATTCATTTTTCAATCACAGCCATCCTAGTATGAATGCAATTGTATCTCATCTTGGTTTTGATTTGAATTTTTGTAACGACTCATGATGTTGAGCTTCCCTGTACTTAGTGGGACATTTTAAGGCCTTCTTTGGAGAACTGTTTATTCAAGTCTTTTGACCATTTTTAATTTGAGTGGTCTTTTTCACTCGGGTGGAAGAATTCTTTACATAATCCAGACACTAGAGTTGTCTCAGATAACTGATTTGCAGATATTTTCTACCATTTTGTCGGTTGTATTTTCACTTTCTAGATTGTGTCTTTTGAAGCACAAAAGATGTCAATAAAGTTTAATTTGCCTGGTTTCACCCTTGTGTTGCTTGTGTTTTTGGTGTCACATCTAAGAAACCACTGCCTAACCATTTTTGGGGAGATGAATTAATGCATGAATCAAAGACGAACCCAAGCATGCCATCTTTCTGCTCCTCTTCATCACCACCACCATTATGATCATCATCATCATCTTTTTTTTTCTTTATTCTCCCCCATCCTTTTCCTCCTCGCCCTCCTCCTCCTCTTCTTCTCCTCCATTATTATGTCATCATCACCATAATCATTATCACCATCACCGTCATCATCACCATCCTCACCACCACTATTATCCTCAGCACCATCATCCTCACCATCATCATCACTGTCATCAGCAACACCATCCTCAGCACCATCATCATCCGCACCAACAACATTAGCATCACCACCATCATCCTCACATCACCATCATCACTGTCATCAGCATCACCATCCTCACTACCACTACCATCCTCGTCCCCATCATTCTCACATCATCGACATCATCACTGTCATCAACATCACCATCACCATCCTCACCACCACTATCATCCTCATCCCCATCATCCTCACCATCATCATCACCATCATTGTCATCAGCATCACCATCACCATCCTCACTACCACTATCATCCTCATCCCCATCATTCTCACCATCACCATCATCAACATCATCACTGTCATCAGCATCATTATCGCCACCCTCACCACCATCACCATTATCACCATCATCCTCACCACCACCATTATCGTCACCACAATCACCCTCACATCACCATCATCACTGTCATCAGCATCACCATCCTCACCACCACTATCATCCTCATCCCCATTATCCTCACATCATCGACATCATCACTGTCATCAACATCACCATCACCATCCTCACCACCACTATTATCCTCAGCACCATCATCCTCACCATCACCATCATCAACATCATCACTGTCATCAGCATCATTATCGCCACCCTCACCACCATCACCATTATCACCATCATCCTCACCACCACCATTATCGTCACCACCATCCTCACATCACCATTATCACCGTCATCAGCATCATTATCACCCCCCTCACCACCATCATCCTCACCATCACCATCATCACCATCGTCATCCTCACCATCACCATTATCGTCACCACCATCCTCACATCACCGTCATCAGCATCATTATCATCATCACTGTCATCAGCATTACCATCATCACCATCCTATCATCCTCATCCCCATCATTCTCAGCATCACCATTATCACCATCATCCTCACCACCACCATTATCATCACCACCATCCTCACATCACCATCATCACTGTCATCAGCATTACCATCATCACCATCCTCACTATCATCCTCATCCCCATCATTCTCACCATCACCATCACCATCACCATCATCCTCATTATCTATTTCATCTTCCACCTCCTCCTCCTCTCTCTCTTCTCCTCATCGTGTCACACACTGCCATTACTGGTTACTATGTACTGATCACCAACGACTATTCTAGGAACTCATCACCTCCGCTCCTCAGTCCCATTTGGTCAACAGTATCTTCATTTTTGGATCGGATAACTTATATTTAGAAAATATGAATTGCTCAATGTCATTTTGCTAGTAAAAAGCATGTTTTTCTGATCCCAGAATCAAAACCTTTTAACTACTCCTTAAATTCCTTTGCAGTAAACATTAGGAAAAATGTGTGTATGTATTAAATGAACAACAGCCCTTAAGTAGTTTATTTAAATAGGGTGAGAGGAGCCCATTGCCTTCACTGGTAAGCTGAGAGGTCACCGAATGCATCTATCTTACTGAGGGGTAAGAAAAGAGTGGCTCAACAGAAGTAAGACATGGGCCTCAAGGGGCCGCAGCCTCTTCCAGATGCATTGGAGGTGCAGAAGCCAGAGAGGCTGCTGGTGTCCAGGCCCCTGTGAGTAGTTGGAACAAGCTGTGCCAAGCCCGGAGCCCAGTCAAAGTCCTTCCTGTGCTGGGAAAAGCTTCCGGTACAGAGTTGTGTGTATTCCAGTGGCACACCGGGACGTCCTCATAACGGATGTCCGTAAAGACGAGGGAAAGAGACCAGACTGCTACCGGCTGTTTCCTGGCAGCCTGTGGATGCGCAGTGCCTTCCTCCTCCTCCTCGCCACTTTTCCTCCTGTCCCTGGCAGCCTGTGGATGCACGACACCTTTCCTCCTCCTCGCCACCACTTTTCCTCTAGCTCTCTCCTTGCTTTCTCTCCCTACCCCTCTCTCTTCTTCACTTCCACCCTTTCTTCCCAGAGCCAAGGTGCTTCAGATCTCAGAACTGCTTGACTGTTTCCGTGCTAGCACTGAATCAGCGTCTTCAAAGTAAATCCAGTTAAGAACATAGTTACATTCAAAACCATCCATTGAATACATTTATTTAAAGCTCAGAACAAATCCACAGAAAGGAGGGACCCATGGGGTCACCAAGGTGGGGAGGAACAGGGTGCTGTTGGATGCAGCAGCCAAGACTGCAGGTGTGGAGGACCAGGCTTGATTGAGACGGGCTGACCGCCCAGCACTGCTCACAGTTTCTTTATATTGTGATGTTTTCCCCACTGGGGGCTCTTTACCTCGAGTTCAAAGACAATTCAGGGGGTTCCTGAACCAGCGTCATGTGGGAAGACAATCTGGGGGTTCCTGAACCACCATTGTGTGAGAAGATAATCCGGGGGTTGCTGAACCACCGTCACGTTCACCATTTTGCACAAGTGCATTTTCACCCGTGGTCTGGGGACAGCGCTGCAGCTGTGGATGCTTGGAGTCACACACAACCCCTTCCTTTCCAGGAGGACCCAGGAGGTTTCCCCATGTGGGAAACTGGGTGAGATTTCTATCTGTCTTGTTGGATTATCACGTATGCAGGTTTTCGTTTTCTTTTTTCCTCTGGTTTATAAGTTTTTGTTTTTGCCATGTCAGTATTCTAAATCTTGTAATAAGCGGTGCCACCTTCTCCAGGACAAGTTGTCTCAACCACAGCAAGGGTAGAGGATTTAAATAAATACGTGTGTGCACTGATTCTGTTTCAGACTCTCTTTGAGGGGCCCAGGATCAAGCTGGAGAAAAAGCACGAAGCCCTGGCTCTGGGGGCCCTGATGCCTCCTGCGTCACCACGCACAGCCCTGGCTCTGCCACACTTTGCTTCCCTTAGTTTCCTTTTAGCTGCGTTTTCTTATTTATCTGAAACTTGTTTTATTGTGCCACAATAAATCCACTGTGGAACAAGGAAGGGCATAAATAAATAGGGCAACAAAACACATACATCATACTCAGGGTTCCCTGGGTGTCCTGCGTCCTTCACAGACAATGTGTGCTCTTCCAGGATTGCTCTTGGCTCTTCCTCCATCCATCAAACTCCTAGTCATCCGTCATGGCCAGTCCAAAGCTTCCCTGTGTCCTGAAACTCCTACCCAGCACCTCACCCTGCCCTGCCAACGACCACCCTCCTCCTCTGAGCTCATTTAGCAGCTGGCATGTCTTTCTGGGCCTCACGTCTGATGTTGCAACGTGATTCTTACCCATTCCTCTAGGGGAAGCGCATCGTCCCGTTCGGTTCTGGGTCTCTGGACACGGCATGATGCCAGCCCACAGAACAGACTCGGACGTGCTGCTGAGTGTGAACACGACTGTCTCAGAGTGAAAACGTAACGCTAAACTCGATCTTCTAAACTCCTTGTCCACCGTGGCCAGCTGAGGGTCATTTCTCCAGCAGCAGCCTCTTTTGGGCCACCCTAAAGCATCCAGCCTTCTGGTCATAGCTGGTTTGGAGCTTGAAGCCTCCTGATGGTTTAGGTGTAGACTGAAGGAGAAGGGCCACACTACTTCTGCTTTGTCACTCCCAAGAAATCCAGAAATTATCTAGGCAGTGACTCAACAGCCGTGTCCTGGATGAGGAGTTCGCTTCTGCAGAAATGTCAGACCACAGTTCCTAGAACTAACTGTTCCTTCAGGTTTGTCCTGAATTTCTAGACAATCCAGCACCAGCTACGATTTACTTAGATGCTTATAAGATTTCTGTGTTTTCAAGGCCTGATGGAAGTGCCTGTGAGGGCTGGGTCCCGGGACACTGCCTGATGGGAGATGGCAAACCGGTGCCCCCGCAGCGAGGGCTGAGGCAGGGAGGAGCAGACAGAACATTCAGAGAAAAGGGGTGAGAGAGGCAAGAGGGGGGTGTTAGTGAGGCAATTCCATGTCTCCTCCTTTACACCGTGTCAACACACGTATCATGTATTTATCATGTTACATTATGGCTTCTGGTTGGTATGAGAAACAGCTGCCACGTGGTGCTACGGAAGGCACACAGCCTGGCTGCCAGGGAGGTGTTTACCCTGGAGTGCCGGGAATGCCGACGTGGACACACACAGGTCATCCCGCCAGAGTCCACACGTGGCCCACGGTGGGCACATCTGTGCACTGGGGGGTGGAAGGCAGGTGGGGAAGGGCCTGCCTCTCACACTCACGTCCGTGTGACGTCCTCACTGGAAGCTGCATTAGGAATCAGACCAGTGGCTTTCCCAGAAGATTTACGGGAACGAAAAGTAGGCACGAGACATCCACAGCACATTCCCACAGCACGTATTTACAGAAAATTCACCGAACCCTTGCAGTATCCACTGTTGGCTGTGGATGGTTTCGTTGATGTCATTTTTGAGTTGGTGACAGGTGGATGAGGGCTGATGCTAGGAACGCTGGGTCACCGTGTTGGCTCTGGGGGAGCTTCCAGGGCTGCGTGGAGCGGCAGCTGCTGACCAGTGTGGCTTCTCAGCTTAATCAGCTCAGCTGTGCAGCTAAAAGCTGTCCATTTTCATCACAGGAAACAGGTCCTCTGCTTTCAAGGCAGCCCATCAGAACGTCCAGAACCGCACCGAAGAGAAACACACTGACATCACTGCGTCACTCTTTCCGGTCCAGGCACGAGCTGTTTGGGGCTCTCAGGGGCGCAGAGGTCTCTCGGTGAAATCTGGACACCGTGGGCCTTCCTCATGCAGGGAAGCCGCTTCCCCGGCCGTGCTGGCCCCTGAGCCGCCGCATCTGCACCTTCAGCAGCCTGGGGCCAAGCCTCACAGTGGGAGGCAAGGATGCACCTGGGACCTGAGCTTCTGTTCCGCCTGCTCTGCTAGAGAAGTTCAGGTGGAGATGGACCACCCCGCGTCTTACCTCCTCTGAAAGAAAGTTCCCCATTAAAATCAGGTGTGAGAATAGGTGAGAATCATAAGAAACCGAATTTGAGGCAAGTCTCACATATGCAAGTCCAGACCTGCCGGGGGAGCCCGCGGTTACATCAGCACACAAATTACCTCCGAGTGCCTTTCTCACTCCACGGGCACTGCCTATTATGAGGGCTTGATATGGACTCCACAGGCGCTCAGGCAATGGGGGTGTCTGGGCGAATAAACCCTGCACACAGGACTTACAGGAGGAGAAACAGGGTGTGAACTCCGTCCGTGGAAGAACTCGCAAAACATCGCCATTTAGACCGTCGGACAATGGGACGGGAAAGTGTCAGGGACGAGATCACAGTTGGATAAATGAAGACTGTGCTGGACATTAGAATGTGACAGCAAAACCTCTTCAACCTCTGCTTCCTCCTCCCTGGGGAAGGGAGATGCCCACACCCCAGCCCTGCCTGTCCCCGTGTCCTGAGACTCGAGGTGCCACACTCTGCACAGCCCACCAGGGCTCTGCTCCTCCTCGCCAGGGTAGCAGCGGGTTTCTCCTCCCTCCATCTCTGAAAGGTGCAGGCGGCAGTCTGTGGAGGCTTCTGGATGGTCCCTGATGTCTCTCCTTGTGCTCATGCCTGCAGCCGGGAATCCATCTGCTTAGGAGGAACAGACCCCCAGGAGGTGTGAAGAGCCTGACCTTCTCCAGACACCCTCGTTTTCAACGCCTCGGGAGGTGCCACAGGGCTGCCCCCGCCCCGGCGCGCCACACCATTGGAGGAAGGTGGGCCTGCTGTGAGGGGCCACGTGCTGTGGACGGGAGTGGGCTCTGCTGGGGGCTCTGCTGGGGGCTCTGAGGAAACACCAGCAAGTGGTCCCACTCCAGACATGCCCGGTGCTTTCAACACGCATGTCTGCTGCACCCAGCAGGAAGCTGATGTGCTCATTCGTTCCAGCCACGCTGATGTGACGCTCAGCTAGGAACGGTCCAGGACCCTAGAGAGCTACCTGCAGCCTCCATGGCTTTGCCTTGCCTGGGGTGTGAGAGGTGAGGCTGAGCTCACCAGTGACTCCGAGGTGATTTCTGAACGCTCCTTGTGTCTGCAGGCCGAGCCTGTGGAGGCCAAAGGCTGGTCACGTGGATGTGGGGCCTGGAGGGGAGGACTGTGCTTCTCAGAGTATGTGTGACAGCCAGGGGCAGAGAAGCTCCCTGTGATAGCAAGTGTGTGTGCATCTGTAGGAGTGTGTGTGCACTGACACACATGCAGATATGAGAACACAGAAGTATATATGCTGTCACACACACGCATATACGCACACATGCGGGGACACACACTGACACGTGCAGATATATGTACACAGATGTATATATACACACACACATACACACATGCATATACTCACACATGTGGACACACACACCATCACAAGCACACAATGCACATAAACACAAATACACTCACATTTGCGCACGCACACACACTCTCACACACCCCCATTTCTACACCAGGACACACATTGGCTGCGGTAAGGGAAGGCGGCTGTTGGGAATGGGCTGCGCCAGGCCGTGGAAACCCCTTGCAGAGGGCTGCATCCCCACACTGGTTCAGAAGATGCCGCCGCCCGCTCCCAGCCCTGGCCCACCCTGGGGCTGTTTGGGGGGTTGGCAGGAGGTGGCTGTGCCCTCCCCGGTGGCTCCCTAGGGACTGTTTGCTGACACGCGGCCCCCGACCCCAGCGTTGCTCTAGTGGGAAGGTTGCAAGCCTGAGAGGAGGGACCCATGGCCGCTCTCCCTCTGCCCCTGCCTGTTCACAGATCCCAGAAAGGTGCACGGATTTACACGTATCTGGGATGTGAGAGGTTTGCCCAGGCCGTGAGCAAACCAAGACACGTTTTAAATGTCGGAAGGACCCTTTTGTAAGCGGGTCATCTTTCACGTCTGGGATATTTTAACCATGTTTGTCATATCTCCAATATGTTGCCACCAAACTGAGATTAAAGAAGCATCCAAGAAAAACACAAGACGGATTCTATCATCAAACACTGAGGTGGATGAACAACAAAGACTCCAAACGCAAAGAGTTTACGAAGAGTGTCCAGATCCCCACCCCCGAGGTCATCAGAAAAGGTTTCCGGGGCAGGAGGAGTCTGTCGTTTGCCCGGCACGATATCTGGAAGGACGGCTGGTTTGTGAAGGGGAGGGAGGGACACGTTTCGGGCTGGGGTCTGTAGGAAAGGCCTGTGACCTGCCCACTAGCCCACTCCGGGCTGTGAAATGGGTGTGTGAGGAGAGCATGCAGCCGACCCACCCAACCAGTGTAACCCCAGACACTGTGGCTCCCAGGACCTCTGAAGGAATCTGTGGCCTTACTTACAGCACACAGTATGGCTTCGATCAGCAAATCAGTGCCGCATCGCTAGATTCCTGTCAACTAAGAATCCACTTTCCCAGTGTGCTGTGATAGCCATTTGATTATTAACACAGATGAAAGAAAGTGTGTATGAGTATCCAGCACGTGGCTAAGCCAGCCAGGAGCAGCCTGTCCTCCCTGACATTGCAGTCCCTTCACGTTCCTGTGAAGGGGTGCTCCCACCCAGAACTCAGTCACTGTGAAGTGGTGCTCCCACCCAGAACTCGGTCCCTGTGAAGTGGTGCTCCCACCCTGAACTCAGTCACTGTGAAGCGGTGCTCCCACCCGGAACTTGGTCCCTGTGAAGCAGTGCTCCCACCTGGACTGGGAACTCCGTCCCTGTGAAGCGGTGCTCCCACCCGCCCTGGGCGTCAGCACCACGGCCAGCACCTGCCGGCTCCTGCCATCACCTCCTCACTCCCAGAGCCACATCTCTCGCAGGAGCAAGATAGAAAGAAACCTCGGCCCCAAATGAGGGACCGTGACCTGCCACAAGCATGGGACATGGAGCAAAGCCGCTTTAATGGACGCTCATTCTGTCCCCGTCGGGGGGCGGTCCGCAGCTCACTCAGTCCCAGCCCCAGTCAGACAACCAAGTGAACCAGACGGGGAGAGGAAGCTCTGGGGTCCTACTGCACGGCAGGGTGACTACGGCTTGCAGCAATGAGTTGTGCATTTCAGAAGAGCTAGAAGACAAGGTTCTGAAATGTCCTAGGCCTGTTTGGTATGAGACACATGGTGGGAAATCCAGCCCCAGTTTGACAGGGCTCACAACAGTGCTAGCTTGGGCTCAGGCAGGTGCAGCCGGGGCTAATGCACCCCCAGCCCCAGGGTCTCTGCTGTTAGAAGGTGGCCTCATGCACGGCTCATCTTCATTCACCCCCGGGGTCTCTGCTGTTAGAAGGCGGCCTCATGTAGGGCCCGTCTTCATTCCCCTCGGCTACCTCAGGACCCGACACAGAACCAGGATGGGTAGACAGTCAGTAAGCGTCTACTGAATCGAATTTCCCCAAATAGAATTCACTTGCTCTTTGAACATGCACACACATGCACAGACTCTCTAAATGAAACACTTGGGAAGAAAGAACTGCAAAATTTCAGAAATCATAGAAATAATATTTTGATCTAAAATGACCTTAAAAATGGATCTGGCTGAATCTAACCAATTGGTGAATAAAACATCGAAAATGGATATGGATTCTAAATGAAATGCCATTTAATCTCAGTCAGCCGGAAAGTTCAGGAATGCGGCATTCACGGGCACACCTGTGCGATGATTGAGAGTAAACATCATTCTGTGAAACAATTTCAGAAATTAAAGATACTTTTAAAGACTGACTAAAAGACATTGTTTTTAACCCATAAAGGTTTCTCCAAGTCTCTTGAGGACCCCAGGCTGATCTGGGCCCAGTTTGGTCCGTACATTTGAATCTGTCCCCTTCTGAAGACTTTTCTTCCCGCTCGCCTGTCGCAGTTTAGCTGAGTCATCATCAGAGCAGCACACATGTGCCCAGCACGTGGACTCTGCCTCCAGCTCTAAGGCTGAGAAGAACCTTCCGCATATAATCCACAACACAGCTACTCAGAGTGTTGCAGAGAACCAGACACTGTATTCTTTATTTCATGCCATTTCCCGAAAGTTTCTACCACGTGTCTCAGCAAACCACCGAAGTGTGTGCACATGAGCATCTGTGTTCCGCCTTTCTCAGAAACACAGCTCTACGTAAACACCCCAACACGTAAGCGGCATCCCGACGTTTCCACCATCTCCCATTATTATGGGGCGCTTCGTTCATTTTGCTGTCTGTGGTTGTTGATCTGTCTTTACTAAGAGTTTTTAAAAAGAGTGAATAATGGTGATCGCTAAATTTAAGAATATTAACTGTAAGCCTGGGCGCAGTGGCTTCTGCCTGTAATCCCAGCACTTTGGGAGGCCAAGGCGGGCAGATCACCTGAGGTCAGGAGTTCAAGACCAGCCTGGCCAACATGGTGAAACCCTGTCTCTACTAAAAAAAAAAAAAAAAAAAAAATTACAAAAATTAGTCAGACATGGTGGTGTGAGCCTGTAACCCCAGCTACTCGGGAGACTGAGGCAAGAGAATAGCTTGAACACAGGAGGCGGAGGTTGCAGTGAGCTGAGACTGTGCCATTGCACTTCAGCCTGAGCAACAGAGTGAGACTCCATCTCAAAAATAATAATATTAAATGTACAGCACTTTGGGAGGCTGAAGTGGGTGGATCATGAGGTCAGGAGTTTGAGACCAGCCTGGCCAATAAGGTGAAATCCTGTCTCTACTAAAAAAATTTAAAAATTAGCCTGGTGTGGTGGTGCATGTCTGTAGTCCCAGCTACTTGGGAGGCTGAGGCAGGAGAATAGCTTGAACCTGGGAGGCAGAGGTTAGAGTGAGCGGAGATCGCACCACTGCACTCCAGCCTGGGCAACAGAGTGAGACTCTGTCTCCAAAAAGAAAAAAATAAAAAAAATAACTGTAAATAGGCCCTTGTTACAGAAAAACAGTCTCAGCCTCACCCATGAAGCCTGAAGGGCTCTGCTCTGTCTCCAGGGCCCAAAGACACGAACCAGCAATCCCTGTGGTCTTGTACAGTCTGAGGAAGATGCATCAGAATTAATGAAAAAGTGGAGAATGGATTCATTTACAAGCATGTTAATTAATTAATTAATTTATGTATTTATTTTGAGATGGAGTCTCACTCTGTCGCCCAGGCTGGAATACAGTGGCACAATCTTAGTTCACTGCAACCTCTGCCTCTTGGGTTCAAGCGATTTTCCTGCCTCAGCCTCTTGAGTACCTGGGATTACAGGTGTGCACCAGCACACCTGGCTATAGTAGAGACAAGGTTTCACCATGTTGGTCAGGCTGGTCTCAAACTCCTGACCTGATGATCCGCCTGCCTTGGCCTCCCAAAGTGCTGGGATTACTGGCGTGAGCCACTGTGCCTGGCCGACAAGCATGTGATTTTAAGAACACTACTTGCATGAATATAAAATGCATCCCCTCAAAAATAAACGGTAAACAGCTGCCCTGCCCTGAAGTCACCTTTGTCACAGGCCTGGCCGCCAATCTCAGCGGTCAGTGAAAAGTGAAAAGGCAGATCCCCTTGTTACTGAAAAATTATTAAGAAAGACAGGACTTCAGCAGCAGAGCATTAAGCCCAGCACAGGGCCCTCTTGTGTGGCTCTCAGGCCAAGGGAGCCACCTGCCCATCACTGCTGGAAGGCTGAGCGCCTTGGGCCAGCGTCCCTGGGCATCAGGAAGGTGCCGCTCCAGAGCACGGCAGCTTCGCACACATCACAGCAAAGATGGGGGCTTCGTCTTCTTCCTGTGGGCAGCGTGCCTTTGAAATTAAAAAGCCAGAAGCCTTTCAGCTGGTCAGAGACACATTTTATGTTATTCTACACACTAAAATGATATACATTTATTATTGTTCTAACCCACTGTGTCAAAACAATGGCTTTCAAATAAGATTCAAGCTAATTTCTAGCAGAATGTAATGATTTTCCTGTTGCTGCCTCCATTCCACTAGTCGGATGATACCGGCTTCTACTTCAAGTAAGAGAACAATGACCCCTCTAAGGGCCAACGCGTCACCTCCCTGCGAGTCCAGCACAAGCGGGTCACATGGCGCGTCTTCATCTACACTGTGTGGCCACCTGTATACACACTGTCTTTTCTTTTTATTTTCTGTTTTTTACTGATACGTTTGCTTTGCCTAAAACTGTCACATAGGAATCATTCAGCTTTACTGCATATTTGGCTTGCTTTCTAGTTACCAGAATTTACTGAAGCACATATTTCTTGTATTTCCCAGTGTCTGGAGATTTTGTTTCTTCCCAGAGTTGATAGAAAATGAGTGCCCGTCTGAAGTCTGGGCTATGCTATTGGACTTCAGAATACCTCTTATAGCACTCAAAGGGAGGAAACTCGTCTCCCCCTGAGGCCACGTGACCTTGCAGTGTGTGTGGTGGACACGATCCACCAGGCAGCAGGTACCACGGGGCACACACAGGCTGCTTGGCTCCTGACTGCGAGCACCCAGACGCCCCCCTGGGATAAACGGCGGCTCAAACACCAAGCCACTGGTCTCGCCTGGAAGGCTCATGCTTGCCGAGTCTGTCGTGCACCCTGAGGCTCAAAGGGACAGGCAGCTCTTCCTGTTGACAATTCTCCTTGAATCTTCCTCCACCATGTTTCTTTCTCTTTTTTTCTTTCTTTTTTTTTTTTTTTTTTTTTGAGACAGAGTCTCGCTCTGTCACTCAGGCTGGAGTGCAGTGGTGTAATCTCAACTCGCTGCAACCTCTGCCTCCCAGGTTCACTCCATTCTCCTGCCTCAGCCTCCCGAGTAGCTGGGACTACAGGTGTCCGCCACCGGGCCCAGCTAACTTTTTTGTATTTTTAGTAGAGATGGGGTTTCATGGTGTTAGTCAGGATGGTCTCGATCTCCTGACCTTGGCCTCCCAAAGTGCTGGGATTATAGGCGTGAGCCACCACACCTGGCTTACAATGTTTCTTTACACTTGTGAGAGATTTAAACTTTTTAAAAAGTCATGTTCAACTTCTCTGGATCTATTTTTCACAAAGTATAGCAAGTGATAACTAAATGACCAGAAGTCACTAAACCAATAAATAAGACAAAGAGATGGAATGATGACTCAGGCATATCTCATTCTGATGAGCTCAAAATACTCTATACAGACTGATGACCTTTTAAATGAAACTCACCGCATCCCCCCGGGAGCCACAGGTGTGGAGCTGTGAGGCTGTGCAGCGAGGGGTGGACCCATTACATCCGCCTGGGCCAAGGGACCCTGGCAGGTCACTTAGCTTAGCCTCACCTGTAAAATTGCAAAGAACTACACAGCAGCGTTAACGTCCTCAATGGTGAAATGTGAGATGCCTGGGAACCCTAATCTCGCTCAGCATCAGGAGGATGGAAGGCAGGCTCGCTCTCAGGAGAGGGCTGGGCCCTGTGGAACCAGGGCTCTGCCTCCAGGGGCCGCCCCGGATCTTCGCTCTGCAAACACTGGCTTCAGAATCACTGCCTAGGTCTCAGTTCACCCTCATAACCCAAGGCCTGGGTCATTGCTCAAGACATTTTACGTTGGCTAAAAAGCAGGCTGATCTTGTGTAACGGTTTTTTCCACGTATTTCTCCTCTCCCTCTATTTTCACCGTGTTTACATATTTCCACAACACCACGTACTACAACACCGAAGGGAGGAAGGTACTGTGAGAACTGGGCATAAATCAGAGTCACGTGAAGAAACGAGAGACGGAAAGAGCCGTGGAGTTAGTCTCTCCAGTTGAAACACCAAGACGATGAAACTAAGGTTCAAGCATGTTCTTCAAAAGTTTTAACTTCCCCAATGGAAAGCTCCTGTTCACCCGGCAGGTCCGGACCGAGACCGAGACCAGGACCCAGACCGAGACCGGGACCGGGACCGGGACCGAGACCGAGACGGAGACCGAGACCGAGACCGAGACGGAGACCGAGACCGAGACCGAGACGGAGACCGAGACCGAGACGGAGACCGAGACCGAGACCGGGACCGGGACCGAGACCGAGACGGAGACCAAGACCGAGACCGAGACGGAGACCGAGACCGAGACGGAGACCGAGACCGGGACCGGGACCGAGACCGAGACGGAGACGGAGACCGAGACCGGGACCGGGACCGAGACCGAGACCGGGACCGGGACCGAGACGGAGACCGAGACCGAGACCGAGACGGAGACCGAGACGGAGACCGAGACCGAGACCGAGACCGGGACCGAGACCGAGACCGAGACCGAGCGAGCGCCGTGTCCTGAGTCCCAAAGGAGAGGCCGGGCTGCCCTCCTGGGCCCGCGGGCACCGTCCTGGGGACTCTGTGCGGGGCCTCGGAACCCACCCACGGCGCCTCCCCGTCCCACTCCCCGGGGCGACCCGCGCCTCCGCTGCGGCTCCGGTATCCGGTTCGCACACGCCGTGGACTCACGAGCGCCTCCTGCTGGAGTCACCACCTCGGAGTCTCAGCAGCTGTCTGGGAATCGGGGGTTTGTGGATGAAGCGCGCGGGACCGGGGAGCACGTCCAGGCAGAGAGGACGCAGCAAACCCAAACGCCTGCTCTTCCCGCCCTGCATCTGCACGGTCTTCGCAGGGTCCTGGGAGCACAGAAGCCCGGGAGAGCCACAGCCGTGGACCCTCGGCAAGGCTCAGCCAGAGCGGAAGGCCGTGCACAGGACAGGTGAGCGGGAAACACCAGACCCAAGAAGTCAGGCTTCCCCTGCAAGCCGGACCGAGCTTCCCAAGCTCAAAGAAGGCAGCAGCGTCCGAGAGACGTGGCGGTCAGGGAATCCTATGACGCCCCTCCCTGGTCACCTTACTTCCCTGAGCCGGTCGACCACCTCTGCTGAAGACGATGACTCAGAAAGAAAAAGAAAGGGCGGCCCAGAGCTTCTTTCCTTTCATTCCTCCCTTGCTCATCAGTGAGTCAATGGGAGAGAGTTTTGTTAAAATGTAGCACACTGTGAAGTGAAATTACTTATTTAGTTCAATATTTCCATTGCTCCAGGAAGAACAAAATATATGTGCAATAGTGAGATATAGATTGTCTAATTTCAGTGATTCTGCACACAAGTTAAATGCTCTTTTATTTTTATTTAAAACTGCTGTCACACAGTATAAAGACAAATGGTAAAAGCATGCTAATAGTTTAGACTTCTAATCTTTATTTAAAATAGCATTAAGGAGCACATAAAAAACACGACGGCAAGTCAAGAAATCGTGGAAGAAGAAAAAAGCTGTAGAGTTGAGTCCATTTGTGACCATTTTTCCTCCTTATTGAACAAGTGGCTCATATTTTCATTCTACTCTGGGTCCGAAAAACTAGATGGCTAACCCGGAGGCAGAAACTCACGTTTCCATGGGCCTTATAGCTTAGTGGGGAAGATAATGAGTAGACCTGTAGTTACCACTACAATAAAGATTACAAAATAGAAGGAGATCAAAACAGGAGACGGTGGCTGGAAAGCCATCTCCACAGAGGGTCCTTGACAAAAACGATCCAAGAAGAGTTGAGGACAACTGTTGACACAGTAATTTAACATTTCACCCATCTCAGGAAAACAGATCTGAGTTTGCCATTTTTCTTTAGCAAGCTGTACCAAAGTTGCTTTAAACTCTCTAGCAATACATGCAAGAGGAATAATGAAAACCCCAGCAAGCACTGCTGGAGGCTGCTCTGTTCAGGCTCTGTAGGATATGTCTCCTTAATCCTTTTGGGAGAGATCCCTTTTGCATCCTAAATCAAGTAAAAGCAAATGTTAACTAGATTTAATTTGGGCTGAGCTAGCAATTTATGCATACAAAGTTTGTTAAAGATAAATTCACGAAGCACCCCAAATCTTGAAACCTTAGGAAACAGTGAAAGTTCACTTGACAAGCAGGTAGCTCAAAAATGCGCTACAGCAGCCGGGCTGCAGGGCTGCGGGACCACACCCAGGGACCAGTGCTGCTGGAGGTGGGAGAAGCTCCCCTGCAGGCAGATGGCTGGACATGCAGGCAGCTTAAACTCTAAGATGCTAAGTTGTATGGGAACTGCCTCACTCCAGGAAAGAAAGCTTGGTGAGACCATCGGACCTCTCACTCTTGGGGTCCTGGAATGACTGTCTCATTGCGATGTTGAACATCTCAGGACAGCCTCGCTGAGAAGACCATCCACTACACCAGCTCTGGAGGACTGGGGAAAAGTGTCCCTGCAGAGCTGAGTTTTAAATTAAGACTGGAAAGACAAGCAGGTGAGTGTTGGGTGAGGTGGAGGCCGAGGATGCCAGGCAGAGCATCCATCGGTTCAGGTCGAGAGGTCTAAACTGAGAGAACCATCTGGCCTGGGGAAGTACAGGGATGGTTTGGGATATTTGTGAATCTGTAATTCTCATCCCGAGTCTGCCTCCAGGGCAAGGCTGAGCCAAGCAGGTCGGCAGGATCCGGAAGACGAGGCTTGTAGATTCCTCCTTTATTCTTGTGCTCTCTGCAGCAAGAAAACAAGTCAGCTCCGTATTTCACGGGACTGCCAAGATGAATTTCATTTTAGATGCTGTGATTCCCGCTCCTCTGATATTTTAGGAAGAAAGACAGGAACACGGAATTCATGCCTGCCCAAGTATCTCATATATGTTAAGTCCTCAATAGTTAAGGGATTCTGAACTGGCTGAAAAGGACATGGCTCAAGGACACAGGAATTAATCCCAGTCAAATGGAGACTTTGAGAGGATAACACTTGTTGTCCTTAAATTGCAAACCATGCAGCTTAAGAAACCCCTATGGAGAATGGATGGAACGTTGTGTCCTGGACAGTTTTACATCTTGAGCGATGTGTTAATGGGTAAGATGATCTCGGAAGAAGGTGCCTGCTCTGCTTGTGGAAACATGTTGCTTGAATGCCGTGGAAGAATTTCAGACAGTAACGCAGACGAAATCTTGTGCATTTTTAAAAGGGCAGCTGAAACATCAATCCAATTTTCTTACAGTGTTGTAAAGTCAAACTTAGGACTAAGTTGAGTCAGTACAGAAGAGATAGGATAGGAATGTGCTCTCTGGGACAAAATGATCCGGAGTGCAATGAAAACTCTGTTGTTATTGAATTACAAACACCGTTTGGTTCTTACGGGGGAACAGACAGCAGTTTGTCCTAATTTGGGAAAGGTTGAATCATGTTCAAAGCAGCTTAACAGCAAACAGTCCATATTCAAAATACAGACTTTGGGGTTGCCTTCTGCCCCCTTCAATGGACACTTCTTATTTCACTAAGCCAGGGGCTCTAGAGACATAACTTCAGCCTTTCCTGTTGGATATCACAGCAGACGCACACTTCAGTTGCCAGATGAATCAGGTGAAACAGCAACTTCTTTACTGTGTCGAAACTCCCTACATCAATCCGATTAAATAACAATTGGGCTTTTTGAAAGAGGCAGAGCATAAATAATAAATAATTAGAAAACGTGATCCATGAAATGCCCTCGTTTCAGCTGCTAGTACAGCCAAGCCCTCAGCTCCAAACACACGTGCTTAGGGAAGGAAACACAATGTGGAACTCTTCCTTCAAAGATCCAAATAAAAAGGTGTCCTGGGCGGCACAGAGGGTGACTCAGTCATTGGAGCACAGGCAGAGCACCTGTCTCACCTGGCAAGCTGGGGATTGTTCTAGGACAGGGTGCTAAGGATAACTGTCCTGAAGAGGCCACAGGGCATCTGGGCATTGCTGCCCGCTTCGTATCTACATCGCGGTACAGCAGGAGCTGATGCTGCCTGCCCCGCATTCGAATCCTGTTCAGCAGGAGCCACTGCTTCCCACACTGCATTCCCCTGGCACTGCATTCCCCTGGCACCGCATCTGCATCCTGGTACAGCGGGAGCCACTGCTTCCCACACTGCATTCCCCTGGCACTGCATTCGCCTGGCACCGCATCTGCATCCTGGTACAGCGGGAGCCACCGTGTGCGGCGGGAGGAAGAGTTCCCTTGTCATCGTCATCATGTAAACTTACAACCAGGGCCACTCAGACTCAAAGCCAGCCCCAGTTTAACCACCTTCCCTCCCAGAGGATGTGCATCGTGATTGTTTAAAAGCCTTAAAATGTGTGAATTTCAGGCCGGGCGCGGTGGCTCACGCCCGTAATCCTAGCACTTTGGGAGGCTGAGGCGGGCAGATTGCCTGAGCTCAGGAGTTCAAGACCAGCCTGGGCAACACGGTGAAACCCCGTTTCTACTAAAATAGAAAAAACTAGCCGGGCGAGGTGGCGGCGCCTGTGGTCCCAGCTACTCAGGAGGCTGAGGCAGGAGAATCGCTTGAACCTGGGACGTGGAGGTTGCAGTGAGCTGAGATCATGCCATTGTACTCCAGCCTGGGCAACAGAGCGAGACTCTGTCCCTCCCCCCCACAAAACAAAACAAAACAAAAAACAAAAACAAAAAATAAACGTGAGTTTAACACTATCAACATCTATTAAGCACCTATTCTGTGGGGCATGGAGGGGACAAAGGTGAATTTTAAAAATAAAACGAATTACAAGGAGTTCATAATCTACAAAATGCAGATGATCTGATAATAATACACAATAATGATTATAATAATTATGCACTGTGACAAATGACACATCATAGAAACCTACATATATAGCACCATTAAAGAGAAAACGATTAACTCGGCTTATCAGAGAAGGCCCTGATGCAACAGGGAGGATCCGATCTGATCTGTTTCCCAGAGCAGGAAATGCAGGGAATCATGTTCGGCTGAAGGAATAACGTGTGAAATCACGGAAGCAGGACGCAGCACGCCGGGCGGGTGCACGCATTTCCACGGACATTTCTCTATTAATACACGTCCTGATTTGCCTTTGTTGTATTTATTGTGGTAAAGAATGAACATTTTAAGTTTGGGATTTCAAAGTTTTTTCAGTATGCTTGGCTTTTAACTAAAATTATATTTTTGGAAAATATAAAATACTCTAATTTCTATTAAATGATGTACATCTGAAATATTTAGTGGCTAATTAATTCACAATTAAAGAATTCACTTATGTTGAGGGAATAGTTTGCTAGAAAAAAGTATTCACTTAATATCAAGTCGGGACTATTTTTTTTAATCATTAGTTCACTGTTATCTAGGGTTTCTGCTAACTTGTAGGTTCACTTACAAAATAAAAATCCATTGGAGATTACAACAGATATAAATTCTAATCTCTAGAATTTAAGCACGCTTCAGGGCTTAAGCTAGATTTTAAACCACAACATAAAATTAAATGCCTGTATTTATTGAATCAATTTGTTTGGTTGCTCTGGAAGCTGAAGAATAGGTCTGAGAATATTAATTCCACTAATTGAAAATAAAGGAAGGAACTCCTGTTTATCCAGAATCCACATAATCACCAAGCACATTCTTTTCCTTAGAATTCCAACTACACATTTTCCCCTTTAGAATTCTAAAGTCAGAGAATCACTAAATTTTGGATTTTACGAATGAGGAAGCTGAGTTCTAGAGAAAATCCATTAGTAGTATGCATGTGATTTTAAACATCCCAAGAAGAACTTCAGTTCCTTTCTAATACTAAAGATGAATATGAAAAAAAGTATCCTGATGTAAAAACAATTATCTGCTGAACTCCTGTGGGCTGTGGAGGAAAGTTAGCCCAGGACTTAGAAGGCAGAGGCCGTGAACAAGTCCTCCCATGAGAGCCAAGCAGCATGGCGGTCACAGACCATGCACACGCACATGGACGCAGATGCACGTGCACACACAGAGACACACGGATGCACAGACACACAAATGAGGCACACGGATGCATGCGTACATGCAAAGGCACACGGATGCATGCACACACGCAGAGGCACATGGATGCACGCACACATATGCAGAGGCACACGGATGCACACGCACATATGCAGAGGCACACAGATGCATGCACACACGCAGAGGCACACAGATGCACACACACACATATGCAGAGGTACACGGATGCACACGCACATATGCAGAGGCACACGGATACATGTGCACAGAGACACATGGATGCACGTGCACACGCAGCACACAGATGCACGCACACACAGAGGCATGTGTATACACATAGATACATGCACACACATGCACGTACACACCTGTGCATACAGACATGTGCACATGCACTTGCACACACACACAGATGCATGCACAGAAAGAGATACACACGCACACACGCAGACACACACAGGTGGCGGCACCTCCAGCCTTGGCTGTGGCATCACTGTACTTGAAGGCCTATGGCTTGGGGGAAGACCGCAGAAGCATTTGGAGAGATCTGGCCGTGACTGGGGTGGGTGTGCACAAGGTGCTGGGAAGCGGCAGCGGGTTCAAAGCTGAGAGCGACAAGAGCGTCGTGCTTGGGGACACCTGCAATGAGTTCTGTATGACCAGAACTTATAGTACATTCGAGAAGTCGAGAGAGCTGAGCATGAAGCACCAGGCAGAGCTCAAGCACAGGCGTGGCTATCACATCAACGCGGGACCCACCGCTCCGCACCCGCACGATGCCCGTTCACCCATCTGCCCGGTGCCTTCCCAGCCTCGGCAGACCGACACCCCGGGCTCCACCCCGCCCAACCTTCTTCACCGTGTCCCTTCCTCCTCCTCCAGTCTGGCCCCAGGGTTCAGAGTCATCTGTAGGTTGAAACGCTTTGGTTCCTTCAGGTCCTGGCCTCTTTCCTGGACTCCAGGCGTCTCTGGGTAGCTGCCGCCTTGGCACATCTGCTTGGATCTTTACTACACTCGCTGGGGCTCGGGGAGGACCCGTGACTTTCCCTGCAAATCATTTCATCCTTGCCCTTCCCCATTTCCGGAAACAATGCCGTCATGACTAACAACTCAACGCTCAGCTGGGACACAGGCCGTCCCTTCGACGCTGGTCTCCCTTCCTCACCTCAGTCTCATGGGCTCTACTTCCAAAATGCACCCAGAGCCCAGCCACTCCGAGTTCCTCAAACCCTGGGCCGCAACCTTTCGTCTTCATGTACACTCATCTTTTGTCTCCTGACCTGTTCTCCCCCACCCCCATGACTCCACCAGCATTTGGCATCTTCAGAACTCACAGCCCACTCTGGGTAAAAGCGAAGTCCCAGCACCTTCTCAAAGGCCCTGGGTCACCCATCGTCCCCGTCTCTTCCCTCCGGCTTTGTCTCCCGTGGTTTTCCAGGCTGACCGCAGCGCTCCAGCAACCTGACCTTGCCGTTGTCTGACATGTGATCTACATTTCCTCGTGGTCTCTGACCCCTTATGGGCAACAGCTCCCTGCCCGGAAACTCTCCCTCAAGGCTTCTGATATGTCTTGGCACTTCCCATCGTTCTGACGTCTGCTTGAATGTGCAGGCCTCAGAGAGGCTTTCCCTTAACTGACACGGGCCCTCCCCACTCACTGGCCAGGCCCTTTCTCATCTCATCACAGCCGACGGACACCGGCAAGCATACCTTCCTGGGAGAAGACAAGCTCCTTGAAGTCAGTGATGGTGACTTTTAACTCATGCTGTGTTTCCATGATGAGTGCTCCACTGGTTCCACGTCAGCTGCCTCCACACCCACTCCAGTCTCTCCTGGGGCGCAGAGCTGGAGGACAGAGGATGGGTGAGTGGGTGGACAGACGCACTCACTTCCTAGAATCCTGCCGGGAGGTTTCCACACGTGGCCTCTGTCCCGGCACCTGCATGAGCCTCTGATCTGGGATTTGAGTCACAGAAGGTTGACCTCAGGTTTCAGGAAATTCACTTTACCAGCACATATTGTGGCAGAGGTGGTGGTAACGATTCCAGAGAGCTCAGCTCAGAACTTAGCAGTTCACTGGGATGGCAGCAGATGCCCTGACCAGGGAGAAGGGAGGGGAGGAGTGAGCACAAGATCCCAGCGGAGCCTGGCCCTCCAGCCCTCGGCGACCTCAGAGGCCACTAATCCCGCCAAGTCTCCATTCTGCTTCAATGAGCAACAGGGAAACCATTGTTCGCGTCTAAGCTCGCACTGATACATCACCCGAATCTCCTGAAAGCCCCATAAAGCAGACGCTACATTGATTCCCATCTCACAGGTGAGAAAAAACCATGCTGAGCGTTTTGGCTTAATCCTGAAATCTATGGGGACCCACTGAACCCTTCTAAGTGGTGGAAGGACATCACTAACTCTGCCTTGTAGGAAGACCGTTCCGGCAGCTGTTGGGGAACATAGTGGAGGCCCCAAGGATGGGAGGGAAGGGGGGCTGATCACCGACAATGGATTAGTTGGGCAGCGGAGCCCCCTCTTCCATCCTGACACGCACACTTTTCCACTCACGCGCAACATAAATCACACTCATATTTTGTCAATCTAGTAATAAGCCATTTCGCAAGAAAAGAAAACCATAATTAAATACATATGTTTTATTTTCTCAGCACTCAGTTAGGTTTGCCAAGGAAAAGCTATTGCCAAAAACAGGGACCGGTATCCACTTGAGGCAAATATCCCCACAGCAGAAACAGGGCTTTGAAGCAAAATACAGTCACGGATGTGGGGGCCCGCAAAGCAAAACCTCCTATTAAACCTGCTAATGTGAACAAGGCCTCAGCCACAACGGTGCGTTACTGTTGACTCATCACTTTGTGTCAACTCGCTAAATATTTGATGCATATCACAGCAATTCAGGCTTCTGGTGGCTGCTGGCAGCATTCTGCGTTCCTCGGTGTGCAGATGCGTCACCCCAATCTCCACGGGCATCGCTGGGCAGCGTTCCCCGTGTGCATGTCTATGTCCAAACCTCCCTCTTCAGAAGGGCACAGTCCTGCTGAGCTGGGCCCACCTTCTCCAGTGCAGCCTCTTCCTAACCAGCTGCCTCTGCAACGGCCTTACTTCCAAACCCAGACACATTCTGAGGCACCTGCAGACAGGATGTCAGCAGGGAATGTAGAGGCACAGCCCCCACCCAGGATGGTGCTCGCCAATGACAAAATGCAATCGCAGGGACCCTCCTTCCTGCCTCCTTCCGTCCTTACACAGTAGGAAACCTCATCTCATCGCACAAGACGCTGGGACTTAGGGCACTCCAAGGCGGCTTCAACCCATGGCTGGAAGCCGCATCCTCCAGGTGACTTCCGTCCTTCTCTCCACTGTCCTCCTCTCCACCGTCCTCCTCTCCACCATCCTCCTCTCCACCGTCCTCCTCTCCACCGTCCTCCCGGCTGGCCCAACCTGGCTGCAGCCCAGAGGCCATGTGGAGACACCGCGCCGCCCCGCAGGAGAGCTCAGCGTGCCCTCTTGGGCTCTTTCTTTACAAATGGAGAAAGCTGTGACGCTGGGGACACTGTAAGCCTAGCCAAGCTCTGGTGGCCCACACCAATCCCTAGAACCACCTAAACAGGACTCACAGACCATAAAATTTACATTCTAAAGTGTACCAGTCAGCGGGTTTTAGTATAGTAACAAAACTGCGCAGCCTTCACAGCCATCAAATTCCAGAACATTCTCATCACCCCATTAGCCCCAGTCCCCTGCCCAGCCCCTGGCAGCCCCAGCAGCCTCTGTGCCCTGCAGCCCTGCCCAGCCCCTGGCAGCCCCAGCAGCCTCTGTGCCCTGCAGCCCTGCCCAGCCCCTGGCAGCCCCAGCAGCCTCTGTGCCCTGCAGCCCTGCCTGTGCTACACGGTCCCCATTCATGGAATCCCACACTCGGTGGCCTTCCGCGCTTCCTTCCCTCCACGCCATGCATTCGAGAAGCACGCTCCGGCAGCTGTCTGTGCTCCCTTCCTCCTCACAGCTGGGAGGGGACGTCCCACTGCCTGGATGGACCACATTCCTTCCTCACTGCTTGCCTTCCTGGCTCCCTTTCCTCCCTTTTCCTGAACCTCATTAGCTTCTACTGTCTTCAGATTAGATACTTTTTAAGAATGTTTTTACTCTTGCTACATCCCCCAAATCCTAACCTGGGGTTGGACATAGGGAAGGCACTTCATACACACCATCCCCACGAGCAGCAGAGGCAGGAACAGATGCGTCCATCGGCCCAGCCGTCAGGAGAGCTTTGTGTGGGCACTGGGTGCTGGGTAGCCCCTACCCTCTCTGCAGGGTGTGGCCCCACCTTTCCGGGCACCCACAACTTCCAGTGGAGCACCAGGTGTGCAGCTTCGTTTGGACACAGCAGGTTTTCCACCCCGAGCAGCCTCCTCCTCCATAACTGTGTGGCTGCCCACGGATGTCAATGGAGACTGAGAGCTCCCCTGAGCCAAAGGGTAAGGATGCTTAGAAGGTTCGACCTGGAACATATCTAAGCCACAGAAAGAGACGATCAGGTGTCACTAGCCTTCCCACTGCTATGCTTCTAGTCCATGAGTCTGCACAATGAAAACAGTAAGATTCTATTCAATATGAATAGGAGCCACTCAATTTTCATTTTGAAAGTAGTAAGTTAATATATTGCTTGGCAGTATTTAATTTATGGCCACAGATCCCATTTTTGTAACATGAGAGAACTGCCTTTCTACATAGACGGGGGAACCTGTTCCCCACATGAGGTGATAAACCAGCCCTGACAATGGACCCCTGCAGAGGCCTGAACTTCGAAGTCGGGAACAGCCTTTTAGAGGATCAAAGGCGCGAAAACAGCTGCCATTTTGCTAACTGGCATATGGGGGACACGAAGAAACGAAGGTCACTAACAATCTGGGTGTACTAGATATGGACAGTGGGGAGCCCTGTTGGAGAAATACAATACAAAGATGGTTTTGAAAATAAACCCAGGAAAGTAAAACTGAACTGATAAAGCCATACATTCTTTGACAACCTAAAAATCAAGCTTTTTATTTCATATTGTTGCCTTGATTTGGAGAAATCAAAGTTTGAAAGAGGACCCTTCAAGGGTTGCAAAGAAATGAAAAGCAGCAAAGCCCTTTGCAGACCCCTGTTTACGAGACGCTGCACTCACACGGGCTCCATTTTTAAAAGCGGCTGAGTTTCTTGAGTGTAGACCCCTGTTTACGAGATGCTGCACTCACGCTGCACTCACACAGGCTCTATTTTTAAAAAGCGGCCGAGTTTCTCGAGTGTTGGGAATTATCCCAAGTTATTTCTTGACTTTCTTCAGGAAGCTTTACTCTTCTCAAAATGTTACTTACTAAATACGGTTCTATGGTGTCACTTTCTGAAAAAAACCTCTCTTGTAAAAAAGTATTACTTAGAAAACCATCGCCATGAAGCAGTGTTCTGAAAGTCCTATTAATAATTAAAAACACACACGGTGGCTTAGAGCTGCTGGAGTAGGTCACCCTTTCAGCGGGCAACTTGTGCCTTCCCAGGTAGGGCACGTGGGAGCTGTAAAAGGAAACGTGTAGTATTTTTCTTCAAAAAGGTTCAGGATTTACTCATGGAAATTCAGAGGAGACTTAGGTTGGAGATAGGTTCAATCCTTTGTGTATCTTTCCTAAGGAACAAATGAAACTTCCAAAAAATTCAGAAAAGAGAGAGAAGTGGCACCATAGGGAGATCCCTGAGAGTCCTCGACCTCAGGGGCAGAAGGTGGACTGGGGTGGGAGAGGCGCCCCCAGCAGCCCGGTCCCAGGCAGGCGGACCCTCCTTACACCAGACCATGTGCTGCCCCAGTTCTTCAAGACCCTCAAGCTAATGCACACCTGAGAGGCAGCAACACAAGAGTGATGTTCGGAAAGTCGGATGGTGGCCGGAGGGTGACTCGGCCAAGTCTCCCCTGACATGTTTAAAATGTTACTTTTTAGATGGAGAAATCCCAAAATGCTTTTGTGACAGCACAGACAGCACTAGAGTGTAATTATTTTAATGGAGTTTTAAAAAATATTGTGTGCCCTTTAATTTCATTACTGTGACAGAATATGCACTTCCAAGGGGAAGAGTCAACGGCAAAATCACTTCGATCGGCTGCAATGTGACGTTGGCCCTCCAGGTGCAAAGAAAACTCCTTTTTTTTTTTTTTTTTTTTTTTGAGGCGGAGTCTCGCTCTGTCGCCCAGGCTGGAGTGAGTGATCTTAGCTCACTGCAACCTCTGCCTCCCGGGTTCCCGCCATTCTCCTGCCTCAGCCTCCCGAGTAGCTGGGACTACAGGAGCCGCCACCTCGCCCAGCTAATTTTTTGTATTTTTAGTAGAGACGGGGTTTCACTGGGTTAGCCAGGATGGTCTCGATCTCCTGACCTTGTGATCCGCCCACCTCGGCCTCCCAAAGTGCTGGGATTACAGGCCTGAGCCACCGCGCCTGGCCGAAAACCTCTACTTTTTAAGGGTCAGTGACCAAAAGTATTATCTAACTCAACAGTAACACAATTAGAATGGATAACTGAAAAGTGTGTGTTACTATGACATCTAAAGCAAATAAACATGTGTTTCTTATCATACAGTTTCATAAGATTTTATGAAATATTTTAATTTTTAAAATCTGAAACCAACATTTCACATATCTAATTAAGTTAGCAGTAACTCAATTAAAATGGATAACTGAAAAGCGTGTGTTGCTACAAATTCTAAAGCAAATAAACCTGTGTTTCTTATCATATGGTTTCACAGGATTTTATGAAATATAATTTTAAAAATTATTATATTATAACCAATAATGAAGTGAGATCATTTTGTGTGGAAAGTTTCTGTATGGTGGTTTTTGGGAGTGAGGTGGGTTTCAGCCCTTAGTCTTTGATGTCACTGATGAATATGACAGGGGGATGATTATCAAGGCTCAGTTTTGGTGCCGGCTGAACTTGGGTCTTGCTTCCTTCTCCCCTCCCCTGACAGAATTCAGCCTTCCTACATCTGATATTCAAAAATCTGACCTTTTCTAGTCTCTGATTGAAACCCTCTTTTGTCCTTTAGTGACCATCGGGTTCAGGTGGGACTTCGGGCATCCCGGGACAGAGCCTGCCGCTGTGGCGTCTGAAACCACCCCTGACTTTCTGGACTGTTACCGGATGGCCTGAGGAAGTGTCATGTCGGTCAGTAGGCAAAACGTTTATGAGGAATCCATCCTCACTACTGTTTGTCCATTCTTGACTTTTCTTCAAAGATTTATCAAAATTCTGGACTTTACGATTCTCCATAATTAAGGGTGAGAGTATAGGGGAGAGTATGGGGGAGAGTACAGGTGAACGGCACATGTGCAGACAACCGGAGGGTTCTCTAAAGACTCATGGATTCCTCCAGAATCCAGTGGTGAAGAAGACCAATTTGTTTATTCTAAGTGTCAAGTTTTACATTTTAGCTGTTCAATCAACACTGAATATATATAATGCAGACACGCACTGAACAACGAAATCATTTTAACTGTTAAATCAACACTGAATGTCCATAATGCAGACACGTGCTGAACAACAACGAAATTTCAGGCACTCATGATTGAGAAACCCCGCACCCTTCTTCACAGACACCTTTGTTACAGGATTTCTGGCCTGTTTCGTTTTTCAGACATGTTCTATGTCTATATAAACAGACATAGGTAAATGTCACCCCCCAAAGGGGCAACACCAAATATCTGACTGGGTCCAGGGGCTCCGGCACACACTGGGCAGCACAGACCGTGGCCGGCAGGCATATCAGGGTGTGTGTCTCAGTCCTGACCTCACAGAACACAGGGCATCTGGGGTTCTGCGTCTTGCTATTTTTCAAGGAGACACACGACTTTTGAGATCAGTCCGTGCTGCATGTAGGGCCTGGCCTCACTCATTTTACGGGTTTCACGGTGCTCCCGGCACAGATGCACAGTGAAGTGGCCATTTTCTTACAGATGGACACTCACGCTCATTTCCCGTCTTTCATTCCTGCAAACCCTGCTGCAAGAAGCAGCTCTCCTTCTACATGTGTGAGCATATGGGCACTTCAATGGGATGAATTCCAAGTTAATTAACTGAGTTGAAAGGTATGTGCATTTAATTTTATTTTTTATAAATATTTTTTATTCTGGTAAAGTACAGATGACATAAATTTGCCATTTCACTGATTTTAAGTGTGTAATTATATGTCATTAAATACATTCATAATGCTGCACATCCATCATATTTCCAAATAGAACCTCTATAATCATTCAGAAATAACTCCCATTCCCTCTCCCTCAAGCCCCCAGAAACCCCAAATCTATTCTTGTCTTCATGTGTGTTTTCTTCTTGTTGCTTAAGAGTTCTTTGTACATTTGGATACCAGTCCATTACTGGATGTGATTTGCAAAGATGTTGTCAAATCTGTGGTTTGTCATTTCATTCTCTTCACCGTCTTTCAGAGAGCAGAAGTTTTAAATTTTAATGAGGTCCGATCAATCTTTTCTTTCCTAGGCTGCCTTTGGTGTTGTCTCTAAAAACTCATCACCAGACTCAAGGTCACCTGGGTTCCCTCTGATGTTAAATTCTAGAGTACTGTGTTTTACATTTAGGTCTGTGATCCATGTTGAGGTAACTTTTAGGAAAGGGTTGAGATCTGTGTCTAGATTTTTGGCCCAGAATGTAGCCTGTCTCGGCGAATGTTCTGTGTGAGCTTGGGGAGAATTTGTGTTTTGCTGCTGTTGGATGAAGTAGCCTATAGATGTCAGTTAGATTCAGATGACTGATGGTATCACTCAGTTCAACCCTGTCCTTGCTGAATTTATGAATCTCTGCCTGCTGGATCTGTCAATTACTGATAGCAGATGCTTAAAATCTCCAACATTAATGGTGGACTCATCTATTCCTCCTGGCAGCTGTATCAGTCTTTGCCTTATGCATTTTGACACGCTGTTGTCAGGTGCATATACATTAAGGATTGCTGTGCCTTCTTGGAGATTTAACTCCTCTATTATTGTATAATGTTGGACCAGAAACTGGATGTCTTGGCTGTGGCTTTTCACAAATGCCCTTTATCATATTGAGAAATTTTCCTTCTACTTCTAATTGTATAAGAGTTTTTATCATGAACTGTTATGAGATTTTGTCAGATACCTTTTGTGTGTCAACTGAGATGTGAAGGTAGTGTTAATTAATTTTCTTAAACTGAACCACTTTTACATTCCTGGAATAAGTCCCACCTGCTCACATGTCTAAACCTTTTAATACACTGTTGGATTAGGTTTGCTGGTAATCTGTGGAGAATTTCAGCATCTACATTGATAAGGAATATGGTTTGTGATTTTCTCTTCTATGACCATTTTTATCTGGCTCAGCTACCAGGGTAATGCTGGCCTCAAGGAATGTGTTAGGAATTGTTTCCTCCACTTCTATTTTTTTGGAAGGGTCTGTGGATTTGTGTTAATTCATTTTTATATGTCTGGTGGAATTCACCAGTGAAGGTATCTAATTCTGGATATTTCTTTCTGAGGATTTTTTTTATCATTATAGATTCAATCTCTTAACTTATTATAGATCTGTTGAGATTTTGTAACTTGTCTTCAGTCAGTTTAGATCATTATCACTGTTTTATAAGTTTGTCCATTTCATCTGGGTTAGCTAGTTTATTGGTGTACAACTGTTCATAGTATTGTCTTAAATCCTTTTTTATTTGTGTGGTCTGTAGTAATGTCCCCACTTTCCTTTCCAATTTTAGTTATGTCTTCTTTTTTCTTTGTCAGTGTCATTAAAGGTTTGTCAATATTTTAGTCTTTTCAACCAACCGACTTCAGTTTTGTTGATACTCTATTTTTTAAATTTAATTTAATGATCTCTTTTCTACTCTGTGCTAATTCCGTCTGACAGCTTTCTTCTCATTCTTTGTGGTATAAAATTAGGTTATTTATCTGTGCTGTTTCTTCTTTTTAAACATAGGCTATTAATTTTCCCCAGAGCACAGCCTTTGTAACCATCTATAAGTTTTGGTACATTGTGTTTTCATTTTCAATTATCTCTAAGTACATATTTCCTAACTTATCTTGTAATTTCTTCTTTGACCCATTGTCAAATTTCCAGTTTTCCTCTTGTTATTAATGTCATTGTGGCTAAAATGTTACTTTGACAAAAATTAGCTGGGTGTGGTGGTGGGTGCCTGCAGTCCCAGCTACTCAGGAGGCTGGGACAGGAGAATTGCCTGAACCCAGAAAGTAGAGGTTGCAGTGAGCCGAGATCGCACTACTGCACTCCAGCTTGGGTGACATAATGAGACTCCATCTAAAAAAAAAAAAAAATACCTCTGTATGATTTTAATCTTTTACAATTTATTGAGACCTGTCTTTTGGCCTAACATTTGGCCTATTGTGGACAACATTTCATGTACACTTGAGAAGAATGTGTATTTCCACTGCTGTCAGGTGGATGGTTCTATACGTGTCTGTCCAAGCCCCATGTTTCTTTGTTAATCTTCTGTGTAGATGTCCTGCCTACTATTGAAAGTGGTTCATTCCAGCCTTCAACTATGACTGGAGAACTACCCCTTACTTTCTTCAATTCTATCAATGGTTGCTTCACATATTTTGGGACTCTGTTTTTGACTTTGGTACATATGTATTTAAAATCATTATATCTCCCTGGTGAAATAGACCCTTCTGTCAATATATAAGTAGGTTTTGTCCTTGGTTTTCTTAATTATTGTCTTTTTTGTTGATTTTTTTGGAGTGAACTATTTTGATTTCTCTTTTGTTTCCTGTTGCATATATATTTTAATACTTTCTTTGAAGACAAATTTAGAATATTAGGATTAAACATAGAACCCCAGATTTATAACAGCTCCATTTCTCCCTTGCTGTCACAGGTTTCATCTTTTTTTGTTTTTTGAGATGGAGTAGCCCAGGCTGGTTTACAGTGGTTCAAGCGATTCTCCTGCCTCAGCCTCCCAAGTAGCTGGGATTACAGGCATCCACCACCATGCCTGGCTAATTTTTGTGTTTTTAGTAAAGACGGGGTTTTGCCATGTTGGCCAAGCTGGTCTTGAACTCCTGACCTCAAGCAATCTGCCCACCTTGAATTCCCAAAGTGCTAGGATTACAGGCGTGAGCCACGGCACCCGTCCTGTCACAGGTTTCACCTTTACACATTGAGTGCGCAGTAATGTAGATGTATACTTATCTTTTATGCTTTCATTTTTAAATTTCTGTAGCAACGAAAGGTGGGGTTACAAACCGAATACATAACATTGTTGGTTTTCCTCATTACCCACATAGTCACTGTTTCTGAAGACCTTTTACTTCACACAGCTTTGAGCTACTGCCACTGTCCTTTTATGTCAATCTGCAAGATTCCCTTCAGCATTCTTGCAGAGCAAGTCTCAAGTTTCATTTATCTGGGAATGTCTTACTTCCTCCTTCATTTTGAAGGATAGTTGTACTGACTATAAACTTTTTGATTTTTTTTTTAAAGAACTTTATCATCCCATTCTCTTGTCTTCCATGGTTTCTAGAGAAACCAAGAGAGAAGCTTTTTCTGAAAAATAAATAATTATCCCTTGTGTGTGATGAGTTACTTCTCTTCTGCGGCTTTTGGGATTTTCTCTATCCCTCACTGGTTTGATCATAACGTGTCTTTTGCAAATCTCTTCATGTTTATCTGACTTGAAGTTCATTATGCTTCTTAGATTCGTATATTCATATCTTTCCTCAAATTTTGGATGTTTTTGGCTTTTATTTCTCCAAATATTCTTTCTTTTCATTTCTTTCTCTCTTCCCTTTTCTGAGACTCTCGTAATGTGTAGGCTGATGAGTGCGCTGACGTTCCACAGGCCCTCAGGTTTTGGCTCCCAGTTCTTCCTTCTTTTTCTTTCTGCTCCTCAGGCTCCACAATTTCATTTGTCCCATATTTATCTGTAGACTCTTTCCTCTACCTGCTCAAATCCGCTGCTGAAGCTGTATAGTAAATTTTTCATTTATTTTTCTCCAGAATGTCTGTTTTTTTTTGTTTGTTTGTTTTAATTTGAGCTCTTTAATTTTCATTTTCTACATACATTGTTTCCCAGTGTCCTTTAGTTTTGGGGCATATTTAAGAAAACTTTAAAAAATATTATTTGGGGCCAGGTATGGTGGCTCACGCCTGTAATCCCAGCACTTTGGGAGGCCGAGGCAGGCAGATCACCCAAGGTCGGGAGTTCAAGACCAGCCTGACCAACATGGAGAAACCTCGTTCTTTTAAAAATACAAAATTAGGCTGGCCTGGCGGCGCATGCCTGTAGTCCCAGCTACTTGGGAGGCTGAGGCAGGAGAATCACTTGAACCCAGGAGGTGGAGGTTGCAGTGAGCTGAGATCACACCATTGCACTCCAGCCCAGGCAACAAGAGTGAAACTCCATCTCAAAAAAAAAAAAAAAAAAAAAAGATTTGTTTTGTTGCTCTGAATGACCCATACTTTCCTGTTTTTTATATGTCTTCTAATCTTGTTGTTGAAAACTGGACACTTGGATATTAGAACGTGCTGTTCTGGTTTGGCTGTTTTTGATTGTTGAAGGCTGGTATAGTCTGTTTAGTGACTTTCCAAACTATTTTTTGAAAACACTGTATTATTTGCTGTGTGCAGTCACTGGAGTCTGTTTCTTAGCTTGTTTCAAGCTAGTTTGATGACAGATATTTCATTAAATGCCAAGAGCTACAAACCAAAAAGACAAACACACCTTTCCCATTCTCTGCAGCCATTCTGTCCTGAGGCACTTCTTCTACAGTCGCCTGGCTTGCAAAGAGCCCAGGGACCAGCTTGAGGTGAAAGTTATGGATCTTCTTAGGCCTTTTCTGAACACACACATTGATCTGGTGTGTGCATAGCTTTGTGCGTTCCCCCATGTACATGGGTGCTTTTTTGAAAAACGGTGGTAAAATATTCATCTTAACCATTTCATGTGTGTAGTTCTGTGGTGTGTTAGGGACGTTCACACCATGGTGCCACCATCATCTCCAAAACACGTCCTTTTCCTCATCTGAAACTCTGTGCCCGTTTCTAACTACCTAGTTCTCCTTCCCTCCAGCCCCAAGTCCCCGGCAGCCTCCTTTCTACTTTGTCTTTATGAATCTGACTGCTTTCGTACCTCATGTGAGTGGAATCACAGTCACTCTCTTTTTGTGACTAGAGAATTTCATTTGGTAGAATGTCTTCAGGGTTCATCTATATTGTGCCATGTGTCAGAATCTCCTTTCTTTTTAAGGCTGAATGTTCTTCTTTCACCCGTCTAGGCCCCATTTGGCTCATCCATCCATTCACGTGTCTATTGTACACATGGGCTGCTTCCACCTTTGGCTACTGTAACTAATACTGCTTGAACGTGAATATACAATTATCTGAGCCCTGCTTCCACTTCTTCTGGGTGTATGGCCAGAGTGAAATTTCTGGAACATAGGAAAATTCCATGTTTATTTTTTGAGAACTCACCATATCATTTTCCATGATGGGAACATCTTTATATATTCTCACCAGAAACGCACAAGGTTTCTAACTTCTCCACATCCTTGCCAACACCTGTTCTCTTCTTTTTGTTGTTGTTGCTGTTGTTGTTTTACAATGACCACTCTAATGTGTGTTGACATTTCCTTGTGGTTTAGCTTTGTATTGCCTTAATAATTAGTGATGTTGCTGTGCTTATTAGTCATTTGTAAATCTTCTTAGAGAAATATCCAAGTCCTTTGCCCATTTTTGAACCAGATTATTTTGCTGTTGAGTTGTAGTTATTTAGTGTAGATCTCAGTCCATTTTCAGATCAATATACGATTTGAATTTTGATATATGATTTGATATCTACTCCCATCCCATCCCTTTCATTCAGCTGAAAGTGTCCTTTAACACACACAAGCTTGAATTCTCATGACGTCTAAATTATGTATCTATTCTTCTATTGCTTGTACTTTTGGTATCCAAGATCACTGTCAAGTCCAATGTCATAAAGCTTATCCTCTCTGTTTTCTTCTGAGAGTCTTATAGGTTTAGCTCTTATGTTTAGGTCTTTCATCTGTTGAGTATTGTTTGTACGTGGTATAAGGTACGGGTTCAACTTCATTATTTATATGTTGATACCCAGTTTCTCCAACATAATTTATTGAAAAAACTGTTCTTTCTCCATTGAATGATCTTGGCACCCTTGTCAGAAATTATTTGACAATATACACCAGGGTTTACTTCTGGATTCTCTATTCTGTTCTATTAGTCTAGATGTCTGTGATTATACCAGCACTTACCACACTATTGTGCTTATCATAGCTCTGTAGTAAGTTTTGAAATCAGGAAGTGTGAGACCCCAATTTAGTTCTCATTTTTCAAGATTGTTTTGAGTATTTGGGATCCCTTGCAATTTCATATAAATTTTAGGGTGGATTTTTCTATTTCTCAAAAACCCACCATTAGTAGTTCTGACATCTTAACAATAGTAAGCCTTCCAATCCATGAACACAGCCATCTTTCCATTCATTAGTGTCTTTAATGTCTTATAGCAACAGTTTATAGTTTTCAGCATGCAGTCTCTCTCCTCCTTATTTAAGCTTATTTCTAAGAATTTTTTTTGACACTATTATAAATGCAATTATTTACTTCTTTTTAAATTGCTCATTCTGATAGTATATGGAAACACTACTGATTTTTGTGTGTTAATTTTGTATGCAGACACTTTGCTGAATTCCTTTTTTATAACCTTTTGTATGTGCGTGTGGGGAATCTTTACAGTTTTCTAATATAAGATTATGTCATCTGCAAATAATAATTTTACTTCATTCCAATTTGGATGATTTTCTATTTTTTCTCTTTTTTTGCCCAATTTATCTATCTAGGACTTCTACTATGATGAATAGAAGTGGCATTTCCTGTTCTATAAAAGGAATTCAGCAAAGTGTCTGGATACAAAATTACATGCAAAAATTAGTAGGTGTTCCCTATACTATCAGAATGAACAGTATAAAAGGAAAATAAGAAAATAATCCCATTTATAAAAGCACATAAGTAGAGGGCAGGCAAGGGCACACTTGCCTTGTTCCTGACCTTACAGGAAGAACTTTCAGTCATCTGCTGTTGAGTAGGGTGGTAGCTGTGGTTACACAGGTGCTCTCGAATGTCCTGATTTACTGAAGGAACTCTCCCAGCTTCTGCTCCCAGGCTTTAGGTGGTATATGGTATGTTTTCAGTATAATTTTTGTCCCAGCAGGTTGCCAGAGGCCTGCAGTGTTTACAGTATGTTTGCAGGGTAATTTTTGTCCTGGCAGGTTGCTGGAGGCCTGCAGTGTTTCAAACAATGTCCCTAATTTCTCTGGCCTGAGTTTCAAGTTGGGTGAAGCACAGATGAGCACCCTGCATTCGTCCTTACACAGACAGAACAGAAAAACACAAAAATGTATAAATAAAGTCCTTATAGACACCCAGGGATGACTGTAAGGGGTTTACATCTCATGAAAACTGTAAGGACTAATTTCTTTTAAGCCAAATGTAAAATAAACACATAAATTACCTAAACCAAACAAAATAATGCTGAAGATCATAGCTTCAGTAGCCCCACAAAATCCCAGAAACAACAGCCACTAAAGATGGGGACCTGTGGAAGGCCGAACACCTCACATATGCTGTCTCTCATTTTCACAACTCCCTAACATTGAGAGATGCTATTTTCATTTTTTAAAGAAGGAAGCTAAACTCAGAGTCAAGAAGTCACTTGCTTAGGCCACTGAATGGGAAGTGGCGGAGCAAGCTTTTTACCCAGGCCACTCTGATACTCCCGAGAGATATTCCTGGGATAACCTCCAGGTGGGGTCACCTGCCAGCCACTACAAAGGTGGAAACCAAATGTGACACCTCCCTCACAGTTATTCTTAGCTGTATTTGTCCAACTCATATCTGTGTCACTTCAGCTGGGTATATATATGATTATTACCTTATGCGCTATATATATGAATGACAGGCGATTATGTCAAGTGCGATTGTAGAGAACACAGACTGTGCTTTTCAGCTTATCCTGTGCAGTACTGAGGGTTGCTTAGCATTTATTATAATTGATGATGGTCCACAAAATATGGATTTATAAGTACAGGACCCCAAAATGTTCATGTAGCAAGGGGTACTTAGCTTTCGATAAATTACCCTTCTTGCTTTTATCGATCATCTTCCTTCATTCTCTCTCCTCCCACTCCATCAGAAGTACTTCCACACTGTATTTATCCTTAAGGTACAGCCATATCAATTTAATTATTATTGCATTAAGAACAATTGCACCCATCTTTTTTCTTATCCTATTTTCTTCTTTTAAAACAAAACTGGATTAAGACCCACTGTTGTTGCCCACAAATCATTATGGAAGCTGTTTTCCTTATATCTCTCGCCTCTGCTGTCAGTGTTTAGTGCTTGTTTTTGGAACAGGTGGGTTGTCGCTCTTTTTAAAATCTCATGTACAACTTTCTCCATACGTGAAACCTGGGCACTTGAAATTCCTCCTCGTTCTGTCAGGTGCAAGGGCTTCCAGAGTGAGAGATCCATGTCGTCTTCATCATCAGGGCTGGCTGCACCTGCCACCCTGGGTATGGGGCCACAGTGGCCGGCATCCTGTGTCTCCATAGCCCATGCCCAGGGCTCCTCGAGGAAGAGTCCCGTGTGGACACAAAATCTGTCATCTCTTAGTTCCTTTCAAGGACACTCTGGCCTGCTCTTATGAAACCTTCCAGTGGTTTCAGTTGCAACTTCATGAATATTAAAATGGCCTCTGCACTGAAGAATGCAGTAAAACCCCTCTGCCCTGATTCTGCTGCTGACCTTTGCAGTCTGAGAAATGAGCTGTCTGGAAGAGGTTGAGTGGCTAAGCAGCCTTCTAGGGTCTGCACTCTCCTCACAAATGGAAAAATTACCTCTTCCCTTCTGTGAGAGTGCATCAGCAGCTCCATTTACGAGGGAGGCAAATGGTCTCAAAACCCCATCTCCCTCCACCTCCTGGGCTCCGGTCAGGGGCAGGCCAGCCAGGCCTGTAGGGTGCCTCCTGAGAGTCCCGCCTTCTCCTCAGTGCAATGCAGTGTTGGGTGAGCACCAGATGCAGGACTAATTTAGCTCCTGTGAGAAGCAAAACCCCAGAGACCAGAGGAAAAAACACCAGGGAGGAGGCATCCACTCCTCCCAAGGAGACCCTGGGCCTTAGGGCTTCTTGCGGGCTCCTGAGTGTTGGGGAGTTAGGAGTGTGTTCAGAGGCATGGATGGAGGACTTTCTACTTATTCTCCATTAAGAGAGGGTTACACCTTTAAAAAATAAATAACCCATTAAAGCTAATGCATAAGACACAGACCAGCCCAGCAGGGTCTGTGAAGCTCAGATCTTATTTCCAGGTTGGAGCTCCTTCCCTTCCATGGGAAATCTTGGAGAAAAACACTCCTCTTCCCCTTCTTCCTTTTTCTTTTCTTTCGAGATGGAGTTTCACTCTGTTGCACAGGCTGGAGTGCAATGGCGTGATTTAGGCTCACTGCAACCTCTGCCTCCCAGGTTCAAGCGATTCTCCTGTCTCAGCTTCCTGAGTAGTTGGCACTACAGGTGCCGCCACCACGCCTGGCTAATTTTTTTGTATTTTTAGTAGAGACGGGGTTTCACTGTGTTAGCCAGGATGGTCTTGATCTCCCAACCTTGTGATCCGCCCGCCTCAGCCTTCCAAAGTGCTGGGATTAAAGGCGTGAGCCACCGCGCCCGGCCCCTTTCTCCTTTTTATTCATTGGCTTTTTCCTCTTCCAAGGACACTCACTCCCCTGCGAGGTGGAGTCCAGGAACATCCAACCATCTGTGTCCTTACGAAGGTCCATCCTTGCAGCCTGCGGCCGACAGCTAAGAAATGATTCCTGCAGCCATGGAGTCTCCAAGGACGTGCATGTTTTTCTGAATCTACCAAAAGTACAGCAGAAGGAGGCGAGTTACAGCCTGAGGTTTTGGAAAACACCTGAATTAGAGCTGTGAACAGCGGGACCTTGGCATAAACCTTGTGTTGTGTTGAGGGGGCCTCCCACCACTGCCTCTGCTGTGGTCACAGCCCTTCCCTGAGGAATGAGGAAATGGAACCGGCCATGACTCTGCTGCCGTGGGAAGAGAGGGGCACTGTGGCAAGAACAAGCCCAGAGCGTCCTTCAAACATCAGAGGCCTCCTGACATCCTCTGCAGGACTCACCCCAATCTGGAATCATCTCCGCCTTGTTTATTTGTAAAATGTGAAGCTTATGTTGGGTCCTTCCTTATCCTCCATCCTCTCCTAGCGTCCATCAGGCAGGGACGCCCATGCACGGGCAGGATCAGGACCATCAGGATAGTGACAGCGAGAAAAAGAGTGAAAGCTTGGGTGTCACGCACTCGATGTCCAGCATGAACCTCAGACCTACCTTGAGCTGATCATCTTCAAAAAGACACTTTAAGAAAAAAAAAAAAAAGTGGAGGTTGGAGGGTGTCCTAAATCTCAAAGCCGATCAGTCGCTATTGAGAGCAGAGCTTGCAGCAGAGATGAGCTTTTCCTGTGCCTCGTAGGCCCCGGAGCTCGGGGCATGACATCCAGGCGGAGGCCTCTAGGGGAGGAGACAGAGGTTTCCACGGAAGGGGCAGGACGTGCTGCTGTCAGGACAGAGTCCAGCTCCCACGTCAGGTATCGATTGGAGAAAGGCCTCAAGCTCAGAGGACCTGCACCCTGGGGGAGCCAGAAGGGCTTGGCTAGCCATGGGACACAGCCACGCTACCTGTGAGAAATGGCCTGGCCTCTTCCACGGCCAGAGGAGGGTGGGGGGGTGGGCAGCTCTGTTACTCTGCTGCAGAGGCCGCACAGCTGGGAGCTGGAAGCCACGGGGGGCCAGGCAGGGCTGCTTCCCGCAGGTGAGGGTGGTGAGCCCCACCAGACGAGCGCAGAGTGGACGCCGAGCCGCAGGGAGGACGCTGAACTCAGTTCACGCAGCAGGCTCTAGGGTTTAATCTACCCGGCCTCGCTGGCTGGAAATATTTGCTTAGATAATAAGATAAGGATGAAATCACACATAGAAAACGAAGAGAACTGCAACACGCCGCACACACTTATTTCAGGGGCTGCTCTCGCTGTTCCTGTGCTGTGTCCCTGGATGTGAGGCCCATCCTGTTCATGGTGCAGTCTCAGAAAACATGAGGGATGCCGCTGTCCCCGTCTCCTAGGCCGACGTCCAGGAAGCTGCAGCTTAGACGCTGGGCAGGTGAACCTCAAAGAAGCTGGACTCCGGGTTCTCACCAAAAACTGGACCCCTCGCCGCCAACTCCAATTTGTGCTGACCCCACACCCGGCAGGGTCTGCTTCGCGTCGGGAACAGGGACAAGGGGGATGGTCAGTGCTTGATAGGTACTGAGCACGGCTCTATGTCCCCAGGTGCTTCGCAGAGGAAAGATGGCATTCACCTCCTGCTATGCATCTGGGGCGGGCAGAGCCACGTTTCAGCCGTGCAAACAAATGCCAGTGTAGGGAGAGAAAACGTGTCTGGTCAAATCCAGTCCAGGGCCCCCTTCCTACCCTTCCCTTCAGTCCCCTGCAGGGTCCAATTACCCACTCCAGGGGCCAGCCCACGTATATGTGTGTGTATGTGTGTGTGTGCATCTACACACTGTACACATATGCACACTTTGCACACAGACACCCACACATGTAAGGGTGCATCAGCTTTTAACATTGCTAGGGGCTGAGTTTGGTTTCCCTAACAAATCCCTATGCTGAATCCTAACACCCAGTGTGGCTGTGTTTGGCGTGAGGAAGTAACGAAGGTAAACCAAGGTAGCGAGGGGGGACTCTGATCTGAATGGATCAGGATCTTTCAGGAAGAGACACCAGCCTGTCTCCCTGAGGACACGGCGAGCAGGCGGCCAGGAAGAGGCCCTCCCCAGGAGCCGGGTCTGCCCACGCCTTGATCAGCCTCCGGAACGGTGAGAAAATTAATTTCTGTTGCTTAAGCTGCTCAGTCGGTGGTGTTTTGTTGTGGAAGTTCCAGCAGATTAAGACGAAGTCATTTGGGTTGATTTTCAAATTTTCCTTACATAAGAAAGTTGCTTAAGATCTACTCTTGACCTCCTTTAAAAGTACAGCCCCGTGGGAATTGTAGATGATAATAATTATGATATAATTTGGTTTTATTCTGAGGAGCTCACAGTACTTTAAAAACATAACTGAAAAATATTAGATAGGGAATAGCATTATTGCTTCTAATTTTGCAGCCAACATCAGAAGACAAGATTTTTAAAATGAATGTCCCAGCAGGAACGAATCTGCTAGTTACTGAGCTGAAGGTGCGATCGAATTCTGAAAACCGTGTTTCTGTTGGAAAGGGCTGTTCCTCCATATGCGTTTATGCTCACCTCATGCAACCTGGCGTTCCTAAGATTCCTAAGAGTATCACAAAGAGTGTTATTAAACATCCTCACAGTTTTATGGAAAAACATTAGATGAGATCCACATGTGAAAGAAGGGCCATGAGAATCTGTTTCCGGATTTCATACTTGTTTATTCACTTGTATGGTGGAGACACCACTGAAAATCCAGGGAGGCCAGACAGACCATCCGTGCAGCACCCTGGGTAGCCTCGGTAGGGGCCTCTGCGGACGGTCAGGATGGGCACCCACTGCAGAGCCCAGAGCTGTGCTGCCCTGCTTGCTACTCACCACCACTCTGAGCCCCTGAAATGCCATCTTGCATTTGGTCAAAACCAAACTTAATTTTGCCTACTTCTTTGTACCGTACACATTCACATGTCAGTAATCCAACTTAAAAGCTACCCACGAGGCTCCCATTCTCTGCCGGCAGCATTGGTCTAGATGGCAGTAACAGCCTTTGCCCACCTTTGCTCCCCTTGGGCCCCTCTGGGTCATTCAGCACGAGCCACTGAGAGAGACTTGAGTGCCGCAGCTCGATCCAGCCCTGGGAAGAGGTTCTCCCCCCGTTCCTGCCTCAGGCCTGTGTTACTGCCCCTGGGAGCTTGCTGGGACATTCGAATTACCACCACCTTTTCATGAGCTAGCCACGGCCGGCATTATATTGCCTCTCAAGACAGTCTTTGCAAATGGAAGCCTTTATTTTAAATTTTTTATAAGGGGATTGTCTTGCCCTTTTGTAAATTCTAGTTACCCCCTCTGCCACACACGAATGCTTGTCCTGGGGCCCTAGGCATCTACTGCGGCCACGGTGCCCACTGAGGCATCCCCTGTGCTCAGTGCCTGCCATGCTCCTGCAGGGCGCGTGGACGGGCAGGACTGTGGCCGAGGTGCCCACTGAGGCGTCCCCCATGCTCAGTGCCTGCCACGCTTCTGCAGGGTGCACTGCCTCTCAGCACTCTCCAGGGTCACAGGAGCACACTCAGCTCCCTCCTGTGTGTCCCCATAAAACCATATTTATACCTCAGTACAGAACGTGTCACATGGTGATCCAGGGCTTCCAGGTATCTCCACCGAGGGATAGCGACAGTGCCAGGCCCGGGGCCATCGCATGGAAGGATGTGGCCTCTGTAGGCTGCAGGACAGACGGACCAGAAAGTGGGCACATTTGGTGTGTGGGGGGTTTAGATAACTTCAGTTATATGACTTTTACTTGATCCTTTATAAAGATGCTAAAATAAGATCACGTCCTGGATCCTCCCTATCTCGCGTGGTGCCTGTTCACACGTGCCACGTTTCTCCTCCCTGTCTCGTGTGGTGTCTGTTCACGCGTGCCACGTTTCTCACCAAGTGAAATACACGATTTAAAGCTCTCACTGAAGCGCTGGTTCTTAGAGAGATGGCCAACAACCTCTAGACTCTAGAACATTCTCATCCTAAACAGCAGGGGAGATGTGTTTTTCTGACATACGTTTACACTGAAGTGTTAGGATTTATTTGTGGATACGAATGCATGCCTTTCGCAGGAGACTGGGGTAAACTCAGTACCTGGAGGTCCGTGCCATTCTCACCGCTCTGACTGTGTCCTTTTGCAGGAGACTGGGGTAAACTCAGTACCTGGAGGTCCGTGCCATTCTCACCGCTCTGACTGTGTTCTTCCCGCATTGCTGTGAAGACATCTTTCCTCTCCCCACGTTCATGAAAACCGCGCAGCAAAGAGGGAGAAAAGGAACAGCGTTTGCCGGGAACCTGCGCTGTGCCAGGCATGATCCGAGGCTTTTCCAGCCCTCCTGGAGTTCCATCCTTAGCACAGGCCCTTGGGTCTCCAGTTCCCATTACTGGGATGCTCAACTCTGCCTTGGGATTGAATGACCTCCACCCCACCCCAGTGTCACGCAGCCTCCACAGACTCAGGATTCCAGGCCCGGCCTCTCTGAGCCCCGCATGAAACATCCCCTCCACAGCACTGCCCTGCGTGGCTCAGGGGCAGCTCCGGTGTGGCCGTGCACCTGCCACACCGTCCGCACATCAGCGTCACGTTCAGGGACTCATGTGCCACATTTCCCACAAAGGAAACCAAAAGTCCTTTGATGCTTTAAGTGCCTCCTTTGCATAGTGGGGAGGAAAGGGCTGTGTTCTCTGTTCCCAAGATGTGTCAAAATCCCACGTTCAGTAAGACTTTACATAGATCATGAAAGCAGCTTTTATGCTATCCCAGAAAAATATTTATTCATGTAGAATTCCAGAAAGAATTTAATAAAAAGCACACTCTGCAAGCTAGGCTGTGACAAAGATCAGCACGAGCACCAAGGCTCTGCTTCCTAGAGACACACATACAATCTGAGGGCTAAGAAATCTCCAGTGATAACATCTCCCTTGGATCTGGATAATCATGATCCATTTTGTTTTTGGAAGTTACAAGGCACATGCAGCCAGCGTGCCATGGAGATTAAAGGAACGCTGAAAATCTCTTGAAGACACTCATTGGAATTCATTTATAAAGTTATAATTGAGGTTCTAGAAAAGAACCCATGATAGAACACAGATCATATGTATTCCAAGAAGAGTGCTGAATTTATGTCCATTGATTTCTAAGCTCTCGGTCATCAAGGGGCCCAGCCCACCTGCACCACACAAAGGGAGTCAGAAACCTGGGGGCCTGCATTTCATCCACCATGACTCCACCCTGCAAATCACCCTTCCGAAAATCAACACTCAGGGGAAAGCTTTAAAGGCACTGGGCGAACAGCGGGTAAAGCCAAAATAAAAGCGTTGTTGGCAGACACACTTCCAGGGATTTCATTAACGCGCTTGGTGACCTTCAAAGGCAAGTTGCACTCCTCCGCATCCGGCTGTCTCCTGGGAAAACCAGGATAATAACTCTCACGTAGCCTGCGGGCATGTTGTGATGCTTCATTAATTAAGGCTCCCGAAATCGTTTCCAATTCCCAGGCAGGTGCCAGGAGAAGGTGTGTAAATGACGCCTTCTGCTGTGAGCAAAACGGAACATCTCTTCCCACTTCCCTGTCATGAGGGGATGACAGTCAGGACACACCCCACAGCTCCCCTGCCCAGTGTCACCCGTCCTTGGGTGCACAGAGAGACTGGAGCCCAGAGTGGGTTTTCTTCTATTTGTCTTTAAAGGATCCAAATTGGCTTTTATGAAACATTTCAAAACCCTTTGGGATTTATAGTCGTAATCCTACATTGACCCCCGGCACCCTGCCTTTGTGGAGAGCAGTTTCCAGGAGCAGGCGCCGACCAGAGCCCCTTCCACTTCAGTGGGGCAGGATGGTTGGGTGCTCCAGCAGGTCGTGGTGGCCAGCGACTGTGCTTTCCGCTGATGTGACTGGGGGCCCACAGCCGTTCCTGGCTTCCCTCCCCTCCTGGCGGCTGGAGGAAGCTGCCCAGGGAGAACTCCAGAGCCACCAAGGAGGACAGAGCCTGCAGCTGCCGTGCTGGGACTCCAGGCCCACGGTCACCAGGAAGCTTGGTTTTTGAGGCTCTGTCATCTTCAATATGCAAATGTGCTGTGTGTGAGTATCAGCCCCATGGACAGAAGGAGATGGCATGGAGGACTTTGAGGTTTTCAGGTTCCCGCCTTCAGTCTGACTGGCACTCACTCTTGCCACCACGTCTGCTGTAAGGGAGGCCAGAACATGCAGGCACCCAAGGAGACGGGTTTGTGAGCAGCCTGCAGACCCCACTGCAACGTGGGCCCAGTGGATTTCCTGTTTGCGGTTTGCCTTTTAAAATTAGTTCCTTTCTCTCTGCTCAGCAATATCACCCTTCTATTAACAGTGACTACGTGGCTCCTTTTTCCCTCAAGTGAAGTTTAAATATATTGTAAAATCTTAATTTATATCGTATCCAGTATATAAGTCATCTACTGCTACATAACAAAACTTAGTGACTTTAAAAAATAAGCTTTTCTTCTTTTTCCTTTTTCTTTTTTCAGACAAGGTCTTGCTCTGTCACCCAGGATGGAGTGCAATAGCACAATCTCAGCTGACTGCAACCTCCACTTCTCAGGCTCAAGCAATCCTCCTGTCTCAGCCTCCCTAAGTGCCAGGATTACAGGTGTGCACCACCACACCCAGCCAAAATAAGCTTTTATAATCTAAATCTCTCACACATACAACATTATTTCAATGGGATGGCTTTATATTTTAAACATTTGGTGACAGATAATAAAAAGCCTATTTACTCTTAATTTTAAAAATCCAATTCGACATTGACCCAGTAGTGCCGCGACACAGGTGGGACGCCACACCATCCTCGCTGTCAAGAGCTCACCAAATCGCGGGAGAGAAACACGCCTACATCACCACTCACACTTAGAACGTGACGGTGAGAATGTGTTTTAACACATGGTCTCAGTGACTCATCAGAAAAATGGGGCAAACAGCGCCTCAAACAGGAGACACCATAACAACCTCACCAGTCCCTCGTGGACGACGACGGAGGATGCCAATCACAGGCCAGCTTCTCCGAGATTCTAGTGTGAACAGGACATTTTTTGCCTTAATAAGACAATGTTTACCAGCCCAAGGAGGATGTGACCAAGAAAATTAAATTCTGTGAAACCTGAACCGCCGGCAAGGGGAGAGGTGGGAGGTGATGTGTGGGCCCTGAGGGACCACCAGCTCCTCCACAGAGTTTTGTCTGAATTCCAGGAAGCAAAGGCGAGTCCATTCTCTTCTGCCCAGCAGGGAGTCCTGGAAGCAGCCAGCCAGCGAGCCACCTTCCCACAGCAACCTTTCTTTCTAATATGGTGTAAGGCACCTGCAGCCTGATACTTGTTTTGCATCAAAATCAATCAGGTTCAGGACCTCAGCACACCCATTTCTGAAGATAATAAACTATATTTTTTAAATATATTGCTCGATAAGAATATAAATAAATACTAACAATATACAATGAAAACAAAATTTTTAGTACGTGAAGAAGGAGACTCTGGGATTCACTTCGCCCCAGCTCCAAAATGTTAATTATCATTTGTTGGTATTATAAAGAATGGGGAAGGGCTGAGGCTGGGCACTGTTTCTTTGATTTCTGAGAAAGTCTAGAGATAGCAGGCATGATAATTTTTTTCTGTTCAGATTGGAGGTTAATAGTTAAGGATGTGACAAATAAATTTTAGCACAGAAGGAAATGAAGAAACACGTAGGTTATTTCAGGAAAAAATCCAGGCCCAAAGGAAGATAATGGGAAAATCTCCTGTGCCATTAATCTCACTGAGATAAACTGCACAGGAGCCCAGAAAAGGGAGGCACAGGGAAGGAGCCATGGCTGAGCCATCCAGGAGCCCTGCCCGCAGTTGCCTGGCTGGGGGCCGTGCTCCACACCCGAGTACCCCTGCATTGCACCAGGAGAGGGAGAGGGCATGTGGGCACATGTGTGTGTGAGAGAGGGAGACAGAGACAAAAAGACAAAGAGACAGAAAGAGGAAGACAGAGACAGAGAGAGAGGGGGAGACAGGGAAGTATTTAGAGACACGCATGGATTAAAACTGGGGACCCTGCTCACGCCTCCCCCTTTCTCCCCCATTGGGGGTCAGGTTGACTTAACGTTTACTCCAGCTGCTTTGGACTCAAAACCCTGGATAAGAACTGTCTTAAGCAAGTGGAAAAAGAGAGACGAGGAACGGCCGCCATGCTCTGGGGGAGACAGACATGCCCAGGGTCCTAATGCAGGGAGGACAGGTGCTTAGGGGCACTCGGAGGGGACGCTGACCAATGCACGGGGCACTCAGAGGGGTCACCGACCTATGCATGGGGCACTCAGAGGGGACACTGGCCCAAGCACGGGGTGGGCATTATTGCTGGAGGAGGCAGCGTAGGATTGGGATGTGTGGATGAGTAGCAGTGAAATGAAAGAGCTTGGGAAGGCGTTCCGAGAAGAAGGGTGACATGAGTGGAAAGGAGGCTCGAGACAGCAACACCAATGTGACCAACTCCAAATAATTCCTGGGTCAGAAGGAAAGTAAAGCCCCATCCACATGGCCTTTCTCAGCCCACAAAGTGTCCAAGTGACGGAGGCTGTTACGTTGGATAACACAGTATTTGTTGTCTTTTTGCTCAACCTACTTTCAAAAATATTTCAGGAAGAATTTAAAATAAAATTATGCCACATATATACAGAAGTTATTAAAAAGGTATAAAAGGAACAGACTGGGCCAGGTGTGGTGGCTCAAGCCTGTAATCCCAGCACTTTGGGAGGCTGAGGCGGGCGGATCATGAGGTCAGGAGATAGAGACCATCCTGGCTAACACGGTGAAACCCCATCTCTGCTAAAAATACAAAAAATTAGCTGGGTGTGGTGGTGGGCTCCTGTAGTCCCAGCTACTCAGGAGGCTGAGGCAGGAGAATGGCATGAACTCGGGGGGCGGAGCTTGCAGTGAGCCGAGATTGTGCCACTGCCCTCCAGCCTGGGTGATGAGCAAGACAATACACCTGCAGTTTGCATGTGATGGTCCTGCTTTACAAATGGTGCCTATGTAGCGATGGCAGGGTTTGAACTTCAGGCCGTCTGACCAGCACACGAGCGCTCCTGCCCTTCCACGAGACTATTGACCAGATCTTTAATAGCTTTTAATTGTCATCAGAGGATAAAACCATATAAGGCTCTAAACCCGTTATAATGGATCAAAGGTTAGTAATTGTAAGAGACAAGTTGCCCACAGAGGCCTTTAGAAACAGGTGCTCCCATGGGGAGACAGTGGACACAGCAGAAAGACCAGAAAGGCAGAGGCCTCTGTGGCAGGACGGTGGCTGAGCTTTATTTTCCTCCCATGCACTCTCCTGTGTTTTCTGGGAGACTTTGTAGACTATGTATCCATTTTACACTCCAGACAGTATGTAGTTTAAGTGCTAAAATGCTGTGTGTACAAAGCTTATGCTCAGGTCTCATGGCTTGGAGCTGTCAACATAAACAATACTGTGTAAGGTATGTTTTAAAGAAATGGCCTTACTTTTTTCTACTGTGGAAAAATAGACATAACATGAAATTTACTACCTAAACTATTTTTAGTGTACTGTTCAGTGGTGTTAAGGACATTCACAATATTGTACAACCACCTCCCACATCTATCCACACAACTTTTTCTACCAGACCAGCCCTACAACTAATACTAAAAGGAATTCTAAAGCTTGAAACGAAAGGTCTAGATGCACCAGAATAGAACCTCCTGGAAGCATGATACCCACAGGGCCTATAAGATAATAACCCCGTGAAGAAAACTTAATATCTAGGTAACAGTCATCACGATGATTGGAAATGGGTCTCACGTCTCAAATATTAATGTTGAACGTAAATGGCGTAAGTGCTCCAGTTAAAAGTTACAGATTCGCAGAATGGATGGAAAATCACAAACCAAACATCTGCTGTCTTCAAGAGACTCTGCTAACATGTAAAGATTCTTGTGGACTCAAGATAAAGGGATGAGAAAAGCATGAAAATGGAAACCAAAAGCAAGCAGGAGGAGCTCTTTTTCTACCATGGGCGTTCCTCTCTAAAGTCATGATTTCCACATGTGAGAGTGAATTATTGGTCAAAGGGAAAATTTTGCTTGGTGAGGCACGAATGAAAGGCAGACATATGGCTCCCTTCAGTGCCGTATTTCCCACAGTGGAGGGAAGCCCATGACACAGAGGACTTCTGTGGCATATTCGAAGCCCTGCCATTCCTAATCTGGGAGTAATTCTGGGGAAGCCCCTGCCTACTCTTAGCATATTTCCTGTCTTTAAAATTAGGGGATCAGGCTAAGGGATCCCCAGATACCTTCCAGTTTAAAATCTAAGACTCTATAAGTGGATGCACATCCTCCTCAAAGTTGGGTATTCCAGTGTGCTGTGGACCCCAACACCACTCCCAACACTGAGCCCCCGGGGCCGGTTTTCATCATACAAGCAAATCCATCTCCCTGCCCGCCAGCCACACCTTGTGCTGCTGAGCAGGTCGTATGGCTTAGGCTGATCACCCAACCTTCTCTCCAGTCTTGCCCTTGACTAACTTTTGGCTGCTACAAAAGGTCCACTCTCAAAAGACTCTTAATCACAGAATCCAGGGGCCTGACAGATGTAGGGACATGAGAGGTTTTCAGTAAAGATGTGGAAAACAAATGCTAGTGGTTGAAATGTTTAGAGATGTGACATCAATCAGGAAAATTCAGTAGAATGTTCCGACTCTGAAGACATATGAATTGAGGTGTGTCAGCTGAGCCTGTTATTAAAAACAGCAAAAACCCTGGGCACCCTCCAGAAGCACTGGCTGTTGGGGGGGAAGCAGGCTTTGCTCATCAGCACTCTCCTCTGCTGGCTGGAAAGTGAGCTCTGTCACCTGTACTCACAAACAACAAAGGTACTGGGTTCCCTCTGCCCTGGCTCTTTCTGGCCAAGGAATGTGGAAGGACAGGAGGAGAGGTGGCCCTAGCATGTGGTCTGACATCTTGTGGATCATGTCGGAGTCCCATCAGCCACCTGGAAACGGCCTGTCCCGCCGGTCAGGAAGAGCTGCCTCCGATGACTCATGTCGCACATTATATAACAGTCAGAGCCTCTTCTCTCAGCACGTGCAACCCAGGTAGGAATAAATCCCCAACACCAACCACGTCACTGAGATAATATGACAGGGACCCTGAACAGGGGTTAGTTAGTTTTCCACTTGGTGCATAGAACCTTTTTCAGCAGCTACTCCTTCCTTTATGACTACATCTTATCCCCAGAATCTACCATTTGATCTGTCTTGAGTATCAATAGATGGTCAAGAATATACTGAATTGAATAAAACCACTTAAAAATCATCTTAAAAATCTTAGGAGAGATTCTCTTAATTCCCATCACTGCCGAAATCCAGTGTTCAGAGGTCACGAGCAGGTTCTCCTCCTCCTTGTACGTGGTCCACAGCACAGCGATTCCTGCATTCGCGGAGGAGGCTGAGACCTCCTGGGGTTGCACAATCTCACAGCATTAGCCCAGGGGGGTACTTCTGTGAGAACACTGCACAGCGCAGGCTTCTCCGTTCATCTCAAAGGCAGCAGGGACTACGTAGGAACACAAGCCAGGCCAGCCCCCAGGAACAGGCATTCCCAGGACTGCACTGAAAACTGGGACAAGCAAAGCTACTGGCATCCACAAGGAACACAAGGAGCAAGGCATGAGCTTTTACAGCCATATCCCCACATGCAGATCTTATTAATACTGTCCGGTGTGCAGAACGACTTAAAAAATAGAAGAAAGGAACCCTGTAAAATAGACAGGCCATATACATAGCAACCACTCTGTGAACTAACAGTGGAATTGAGGTGGAAACCCTGTGTCTCAAACTAAAAAACCATGACTTGTTAAATGTTTCTTCTACATGTAATAATTTTCATTTCCTCCAATTTGGTCAAATAAGTAGACGTCTCTATGTATTAGCAATCCCATAACAAACTTACTGATCCATGTACCTTATCCAACCTTTAAATGGTTTCTGATGAATCCTTCACTTCCAATACTGGCTACTAAGACATAAACACAGCTAAATGCAGACATTAGCTTTCTCCAGGCTAGAAACAGCCTGGGGTCTCAATTCAGAAGGCTCCATGGAGTACATCAGCATTGCCAGTTCCCAGACAGAAGCAATACCAGCTCTATCTGCCAACGTCAAAAGAGAAAACAGATTCAAAGGGATTTTTGTTTTCCTTAGAGACTTTCTTAAATTCAGTAACTCGCATGCATAAATGACTTGCATTTTCTAAGTCCTGAACTTCATGTTAAAAATCTTACACAATTTTCTACAAAGCAAGCCAAGCAACTGAATTCATTTGAAGCCTAAGGAGCAATGAACATTGTGTAATAGTTCCCCTCCTAACAGAACCATGTACACACACTGAACCGAAACTAGTTCCTCTCCTAACAGAACCACACACACACTGAACCGAAACTATTTCCCCTCCTAACAGAACCACACACACGCACACGCACACGCTGAACCGAAACTAGTTCCCCTCCTAACAGAACCACACACACACTGAACCGAAACTAGTTCCCCCCCTAACAGAACCACGCACACACACACACTGAACCGAAACTAGTTCCCCTCCTAACAGAACCACACACACACATACTGAACCGAAACTAGTTCCCCTCCTAACAGAACCCCCCCCACACACACACTGAACCGAAACTAGTTCCCCTCCTAACAGAACCACACACACACACACACTGAACCGAAACTATTTCCCCTCCTAACAGAACCACGCACACACACACGCTGAACCGAAACTAGTTCCCCTCCTGACAGAACCACACACACGCACACACACATTGAACTGAAACTAGTTCCCCTAACAGAACCACTCACGCACTGAACCAAAACTAGTTCCCCTCCTAACAGAACCATGCACACACACACACGCTGAACCAAAACCAGTTCTAATAGAACGCGTGCGCGCACACACACACACAAACACACACACACTGAGCTGAACAAATGAAGCAATTGGTTCACATTATAAAACTGACCTTTTTTTAAAAAAAATAATTTGCTAAGGTTTATAACTGCCTAAAATAACTTGCTGATGGCCAGTTCAAGCATAAGCCCTCATTGTATTTAACATTCTCATTCTACTGAGACTTGGTTTTCTCCTCAAATGCACTTGTGCAAATCAAGTCACTTTCCCCACATGGTCTAACAACTCTAATCCTTCCACAGGAGTTGATTTGAATCCAGAGACACTGGGGAAGTTGTTCATTACAGCACAAAGAGGGTGCACTTTGAAGATAAGTGCGGATTAACACTCCAGTTGCTCCGCTTAATGCCTTGGAGATATGTTAGTGTTCTCACAGGGATTGAGTGAGATGCTGTACAGCCCAGCACAGATACACAGTTCAGGTCAGACTAGATCATTACAGCAGCAGAGGAGGGTGTGGGCATGGAGAGGGGAAAGCTCTCACTGTCAAGCACCTCTGCAACCCAGACACAGGCCTCAGCTCTCCGTTTATGCAATGTCCTCATTTTACAAACGAGAAAACAGTCTACAGGGAAAGCTCTTCCACAGAGGGTAACTGATAGAGCTTGCTTTGAACGCACCTTCTTCCTTCATTCTCTTTGCATTTCGATTTCTATATACATTGTACTCGTTGGTATATTAGTCTGCTGTCACACTGCTGTAAAGAACTGCCCAAAACTGGGTGATTTATAAAGTAAAGAGGTTTAATTGACTCAAAGAGCTGCTTGGCTGGGGAGACCTCAGGAAACTTACAATCATGGCAGAAGGCACCTCTTCACGAGGCGGCAGGAGAGAGGATGAGTGCCAAGCAAAGGGGGAAGCCCCTTATGAAACCATCACATCTTGTGAGAACTCACTGTCATGAGACCAGCATGGCAGAAACCACCCCATGATTCAGTTATCTCCACCTGGTCCTGCTCTTGACACATGGGGATTATTACAATTCAAGGTGAGATGTGGGTGCAGTCATAGAGGCAAATCATATCAGTTGGTAAATTATAAAAGAAAAATATAAGTGAACAAGTCAAAAATAGAAGGGTTTTGGGTGTTTGAGACAAGGTCTCTCTCTGTTGCCCAGGCTAGAGGGCAGTGGTGCAATCATGGCTCAACCTTCTGGGCTCAGGCAATCCTTCCAAGGATTGGTGGGGCTGCAGGTGTGTGCCACCACGCCTAGCTAATTTTTAAATTATTTGTAGAGAAGAAGTCTAGTTATGTTGCCCAGCCTGGTCTTGAACTCCTGGGCTTAAGCAATCCTCCTGTGTCAGCCTCCTAAAATATTGGGATTACAGGAATGAACCACAAAAATAGAAGTATTTAAGGTGTATTTATGGTCTATCACTTCGTTAAAGCAATCTGTTACAAGCTATTTTTCCCCTCTTAAAAAGCAGTGATTATTGTATGAATCAGCAGAATTATTTCTGCAACAGGTGCATCTTGTTCACGTGGGCAGTGGACTATTATTACTCCACAGCACCAGATACTAGACACCTGCACAGCAGAATCCAGACAGGCCTTCCATCATCTCTAGGACAGTCTCTACTCACAAGCATATTCTTCTCAAATATCTCCCAAAACTAATCTAAATGCACAGTGTTATTTTCATTTGTTAGTGTCTTTTTTGCAGTTCGACTGAGCTTTTTGAGAAAAATAAATCAAAAGGCATTATTTAAAAACAAATGTATGCACTGTTTTATTTTTTACAATGAACCATGGCAAACCATTCATATGGTAGATATTGAGATGTGTGACCTGTAGTTTAGTCATCTACTTATATTCTCAGTCCACGATGGGAGCCATTGGGAAGCTGACCAACACAACAGAACACTCAGAAAAAGACGATGCAAGTGCCAAGTTTCCTCATTCCAGCCGTGTGGAATTCAATTACATAAAAAATAAGGTAGAATTTGCACTACACATAACCTATTAAATGGCATGGCCAGGATAGTGCTAAAATCTGGCAAAACACATAAAAAGCAAGGGAAATAAATCAGGATGCAGGTGGAGACAAGAACCTGGCATTTGCTGGCTCTGAGCCCTAAGACTCTGGTGCAAGGCAATGGGCAGGCAAAAAGAAAGTAAAGGAACACAGAAGGTCAAGAATGAGGAGAGAAGAATTTCTGGCTCATGACTGTCATCCCAGCACTTTAGGAGGCTGAGGTGGGAGGCCAGAAGTTCCAGACCAGCCTGGGCAACACAGCAAGACCGCATCTCTCAATAAATACACAAATTAGCCAGGCCTATGGTGCCAGCTACTCGGGAGGCTAAGCCGGGAGGGTCAGGCCGTTGAGGCTGCACTGCGCTGAGATTCCAACATGGGTGACAGAGCAAAAAAAAAAAAAAAAAAAAAGAGAATAAAGAATAAACAAAGAATGAAGAAGACAGGAAAAATGTTTTGTTTGGGATGAATGAAAGAGCAATAAAAAGAATCAAGAGAAACAGGCAGTGCTGAAGGGGATGAGTTGAGAGCTCATGGTCTGCATGGGGACTGTGGTCTGGTCTCGCAGCAAATCCTCACATCTTTGCATTAGCGCCGGAGCCCGGGTGACGGTCCACACACCTGCACACTCTCACCGTCTCCTCTCCATACTGCACCTCAATTACTGATGGGATCATTTTAATGGGTTCCTCTGAAGCAATTTAGAAAATCTCTCCTGGAAATGTAAGCCTGCAGTGGACTCCTTAAATGACCACCGGCAACCATAGAGCCCTTTGTCCTGGAGATTGCTGCACTTAGCTACTGCGGGAGACAGCCGCGCAGTCAGAATGCTCTGAGCTGTCTCACTTTCCTGCTGCTCTAAGGACTGGGCAATAGTAATTTTGAAACAACTTTTCCTATTATCAAGAAGGCCACATACTTGTCATAGAAAATTTGGACTCTATAAAAGAGAAGCAGGAAGATAATAAGAATCTAGAACTCCAACGTGAAAGATAATCACTTTGAACATTACTTTAGCTACAGACGGACACTCTAGCATTTTCCACGTTTTCAGAAATGTTATAAAACATCACATGGAAGGGCTGTGCATGGTTTTATCACACGAATGGTGTAGTTTACTCTCATACTTTAAGTGCAGTAGTGCTAAAATTGCTTTTGTAAATAAAATGGCAGTAAATATGCTATACTTGAAGCTTTTTCTGAATATTTACTTATTTTCATGGATTGTGTCCCAGAATTAGAGTGACAAGGCCAAAGGGCATGAACATTTTCAAAATGCTTGTTAGGTGGCAAAAAGAATTTTTATGAAAGGAAAGCTGAATATTCAATGAAAATTGTATCAGTATCATCGCTACTCGTTTCTGCAGTTGAAGCAAAGGCAAATAGAAAACTGGAAATTATAATGAAGCAAAGCCGAGCGCCCGGGCTGAAAGGAACTGTCTCCTGCAGCTGCTTAAGTGATTCATCTTTTCAGTAGAGCAAAGGATGATACATTTGTATTTTATTTTAAAATAACTCATATTCAATAAATCAAAACAAACATGTGATACCCAAAGACACATGCCTTTTATGAATGTGAAAAGCCTGGGCGCTGTTGAGGGAATGGAAGAGTGACAAATCCAGGGTGCTGGGTTCAGGTCACACCACGTCCGGATGGTTCGCGGCCCTGCTGCGTGCTCACGGATCAGCAGTAACTGACACCATCCCATGACCCTCTGGCTGTGGTTTGAACGTCTCTCCCAGGGCCGATCAAAGCCCAGTGTGGTGGAGCCACGTCGCAGATCAAAGGCCGGTGGGGTGGGGCTGCGTTCCTCCGCGCCTCTGTTCCCATCTCGTACAGCTGACCGCCCGGGGGAGCCTTCCAAGGAGCTGGGGCAGCCACCTCTCCCTGGTCAGCTCCGCCTTAGGGAGTGTGGGGAGCTGAATTTCATGAAGAACACTGGTGCTGTACTCTTGACTGGGTATGGATTTTATTAATAACAGCTCCCCAATGAGAATGAGGACGTGCTCAGAACTGGTCAACCCTGGGTCTCCACTCATGTCTTTAATGCTGTCTGAGCCCTGCAGGTGACCTCAGGGGGCCCAGGGCTATCTCTGCCAGGGCTGATGCGTGTTCAGCCTATGCCCAGGGGACAGAAGGGCTGAGGAAGCGCAGGAACTTGGAATATTCACTGAGCATTGAGCCGTATGCCACTGGGGGTGCCTAAGGGACGAGGAATAGAGTCAAGGTCATGATGACAGGAAGTCACCCAAGAGGCTGCCTTCGCCGGGAGCGAGGGGGTGGAGGCACCTCCACCACCACCCATTTCTCACAGAACATAATGCAGCACATGGCTCAAAACCCACATCTACAACTCTGAAGGTATCTGCATTCTGAGGTTGTTAAACCAGCCCTGCTTAGACATTGATAGGATACAGACTAAAACTCGTAATATGCACACACACACACACACACATTTTTAAAAAGTAAATAATTACAGTGTGTTAGGCACTATGATAAGAACTTGACATACATAATCTCATTGAAACCTACAGCTTTCTCTGAGCTGGGCACTATTCTTATCTCAGTTTTACAGAGAAGGCTCAGGAAGGCCATTACTTGACTAAGATCGTGGAGCTATGGTTAGGATTCCCCGTCCACCTCCAGCTGGCTCCAAATCCACATTCATCATACAGCGTCTGATGCAAACGCAATGGACTTGTTCCCAGAACACGCATGTAATACTGGAATGTGATTTCAGGGATAGACCTGAAGATACCCTAAGCCCTCGGATAGCCTTCGCGTCCCATTTAAGAATCTCCCCATTACAGGTGACATCTGCAAACACGAAGCTTGCACGGCAACCGGACCCCAAGCTGCCCTTCCAGCCTCTTATCCTTAGACTCCTCTGCCCAGCTGGAGGCAGCACCAAGCTCTCCTACCTCCCCTCCATGCCCATGACTCATGCACCTACTGACAGGGGCCCTGGTGGCTGGGGGTCTTCCCATTCTTCACTGAATGAAATTCCCCGTACTCCTCAAGACACACATCAAATGTCACTTCTCCCATGAAGTTCTTTAACTTTGAGCCACAAGAAATCCTTCCTCCTTTACAGACCCCCAAAATATTACTGTTTCCTAAATCCTCCTATTAAATACCTTCCTATTTAAATACCTAGTGGCATGTATTTTTCTGATAATCAATAGATATTTATTAAATAGAGATAAATAAGTATTGTGACACAGGTATGTTTTATGAAATCAGTTAAATATCCATGGATCACTTTTAATTGCAAGGAAATAGACGGGAAGGGGTTAGGAGCACAGCCGGACTATAAACTAAGGGCAGAGATGGTTCCAATCCTTAGTAGCAGGACTCATGAGATTTGATCAGTAAAATTGGCTCATGAAGAGGAAACCCCAGAGGCACCCAAACCAGCTAGTGAACAACCATCAGGAATGAATGAAAGGAATTATGCGACCCCTGAAGCCACATTTGGGGATCCGTTAAGGTCACAAGAGCATTCACATACGAGAAAGCTCAGAACTTCCAGACCTTATGTGAGTGCATGTCAGCGAGTTACTAAATTCTAAGCTCCTCGAAGTCCAGAACTTCTGTTCACGTTACTTCTTCATCCTGGCGCAGTGGACAGAATGTAGGTGCCTCCTGGGCTCCCCGCCTCCTGGTGCTCAAACCTGTGTGTGAACCTGTGTGAACCCCTTCACTGGGGTGTAGGCAGGGCCTGAGACTTCTACCCAACAGAGGGTGGCCAAGGTCCTGGGTGTCTCTCCTGTGAGTAGGGGATATGGTGAGGAGGTTCCATCCTGCCTGCCACTTTGCCACTTGCTCTGTTGCTGGCTTTGAAGCAGCTGCCACGAATCCTACGGCCCACAAGGAGATAAATCTTACCAGCTGGCTGGGCAAGCTTGGAAGCCAGCACCAACTCAGCCAAGCCCCACAAGCTGACACCTTCATGGCAGCCTTGCTGAAGACCCAGCTACGCTGTTCCCAGACCCCGGACTCTCACACCCCAAGATGACATATGTGTGTTGTGTTCCACTGCTAAGCTTACGGTAGTCTATTATGCAGCCATAGGAATCGAATACACCTAGAATTGCAATTTCCCTCTGCAGCAGCTTCTTGGTATATTAATTAGGATACGTATTTCTGCCTTGAAGCTTAATTTTGAACACATCTAACTTTCATACTTCTTGGTAAAATCAATTAAGACAGACGCCGTAGTTAGGCCCACATATTTACATCAAGTGCCAAACAGAGCTTCGTTCATGGAAGGCAGTTATAAAATTTTATTGGATTGAAATTGAGTTGAAGAAGATTCTAGAACACAGCATCAAGGCGCTGACGAATCCTAATAACAAAATGATCCAAGGACGTTAGCGCTGTTCTTACAAAGGGCTTTTGAGGTTAAGAACTTCCTAACTTAAAATTATCAGAGATAAGCCTGTCAAAGCACACTACTGACACCTCTATTTGCAATGTTGCCCAAGTCCCAATTAGAAAAATACATTTTGTTCTTGTTTTGTAAATTTTTCCAGTTAAAGCACATCCCCTGGGGTGAGTATAGCTCATTTCTTCCCCATTACTGCTAATGTTCTATATGTTATGTATCCTCGTCTTAACTGAAAGAAACCATAAGTGACTTTACTTATGTACAATCATGGATTCATCAATGTGAAGGACATTTCTGCATAAATATCCCCTAAACATTAAATTGTCCAAAAAGTCATATACATAGTCTTCCTCTCCTCTGGAAAGACTAAGAAGTGTTTGTGTTTAATCAAATGGAACACTGAAAGTATTTTTATGGCTTAAAGCCTTTCATTGTCAAAGGGATCTTCATTACGTAATCCATTTATCAAATGAAAGGCAGTTGTTATAATTGCCTGTGCCTAAAACATACAGATAGGAGGGTTACGCCACTGATGAGGTGAAGTAGAGAAGAAGGCACCAGCTACACAGGGATCTCTTTTCTGCAACAAATCCTCGGCTTGACTAAAGAAATACATCATTTTTATTAAAATCTGAATTTTACTAAACCCGAATTTTAAAGATTCATCAAGTTACTGACAGTACCAGTAAGTAAACAGAATGATATACAGTTGTTTTGTTAAGTTAGCATAAGGATTTAATTGTATTGGAATTCATTTATCCTTCTCGGCATTTATCCCTCAACCAACAACAAGGAAAGTAATTGAGTATTGACCAGGTTCACGACTGCACCGATGACATGGTGAGCACAGTCCCCAAAGAGCTGAGGCTCTTTCAAGTCAAGGACCATGCTGTCTAATTCTGTTCTTCTAATCACTGGAGCTTTACAACTGGAAGAGATCTTAGAAAGAATATAGATTTTCTTTTCCACTTTTATAGGGAAGTTAATTGGGAGCCCAAGGGAGTGAGTGGCTTCTGATGTCATCCAGCTCTTTGATGGAGGAGAAAGAGCTAGAACACAGCTCTGCTGACTTCCGCGAGCACGGATGGCACTCCCTCACCCGACCCAGCCTGAGGCATCATCTGAATAAACGAGAAACAGAAAGGCATGTGTCCCGAATGTTGAAACTGCAAGAGGCTACTGAGAAGCTGGTACTGACAAAGACGATTAAAAATAATAATTTGTTTTTTAAGATGTTTGATGAGTTCCCATCCCTACCAACTCCCTCCCAATACCCAATCTAGAGTCATGTTAAATTAACTGAGATTCAAGATCACGTTTCTGCTGTGAGCATTGTCACTGTCCTTGTGCAGTCCCTGCCCCAGCAAAGGGGGGGGAGTTGGACCCTTACAGAAACGTGCAGAAGAAGGTGAGGTTTCAGAGCAAGACGGCCCTGCCAAGGGAGGGCGTGCCCCCTGACGTGGGCATGCTGATTCCTGCCCCGAGCTCAGTGCAGCTGCCCCCAGCCTGGAAGCCCACCCCCCACTCATTTGGGTTAACACCTGGATACTCGGACACTCACCCACCAGGTAACAGCTGGATACTCGGACACTCACCCGGCAGGTTAACACCTGGATACTCGGATACTGACCTGCCAGGTTAAGACTTGGATATTTGGATACTGACCTGCCAGGTTAACGCTTGGATACTCAGACACTGACCTGCCTGCTGATACTTGGATACTCATCTGCTGGGCTAATACTTGGATGCCAAGACAGCTCAAGAATCATCTGCTTCATAATCATTTTTTTTTCTAATTCACCTGCCTCCTGGTAAAACTGGCCATTCCCATTTGACCCCACACATCTATCATAGGTCAGATGTTTGTTTTATATGCTTCTTGCTATATGTATTTCTCTGTGCTCTCTTAATTTCTACAGTCCTGGTGCTTAGTCTAGAGCCTACCAAAAACAAGCTGTCTAGATTTATTTGAAGTAACAAAAAAATAATAATACAGGTTCCAAACCCTTGGGGAGGGGCTACACAGGCACAGATACACGTCTGCCACTTCAGAATGGGAAGAAGCACATGTTACAAGTCACTCCTGGGTTCCAAAAATTCATTAGTAAAGTAGTCACACTTGGAATGAACCACTGTATTTCTGAGATTTCTAGATTCTGCCCTAAGGAAATAATCATGAAGGAGCATACAGATAAAGCTATAGACGTATTCCCAAAGGTACGACTTACATCAGTAAAATGATTAGAAACAGCTTAAATTTCCATTACAAGGGACCGATTCTGTAAATCACAGTGGGCCAACAAAATGGAATAATATGCAACCACTAAAAATGATATTTAGGAACACATTTGATGTTATACGATTGGATTGAAAAACACCTACTCCCTACTCATGGCATTTCCTGAAAACTCTGTGACGACATGGAAACCTAATTTTACTGATTTTAGTGAGAAAATGACAATGTCTTCCAATCCAAGATACTGAAGTTCTTTTTGCCAGTATAAAATATCAATTCAACAATGAAAACAACTTTACATTTTAAATAAGTACTACATTTAAAGAAACCAACCAAGACATTTGGCCAATAAAACGTGAGCTAGAGTGTCTCGTTCTACTCATCCAAGCAGACTTTCTAGAGGGATCCGGGGATGTGTGGCGGAAAGTCAAAGCATCGACACCAGACGCACCTGCCTTTGGGCTTCCTGGTCAGTGTGTACTCAAACCACACTTAAACTGAAAACTATAGCAAGAGGAACACTTTCAGGGTAAAGTACAGGCGGAATACGTGAAGATACACACACAAGCAAAGTGAAGACGCCACCTCAGCAGCCCTCCCGTCCCCCCCACAACCTTTCCCTCCCCGGCACCCACTCAGCAAAGCCGGGTGGGTTTACCAACGTGTGGCCAGGATCCAAACTGGTTCCATCTGACCGTGCCCGATGAAAACCTACATTCCAAGTCAATTCATGTGTCAGTCCAAGACCCTAATGTTGAAGTATCACTTTCATAGTGTTTTGGGTAAAAAAGCAGCTATCATGATTTTTTAGGTCGTTATAAAAGAAATATAACATTGAGAGCTGGGGTGGGGGGTGGTGGCAACTGGAGTTGGGAGAGAGAGCAAGAGCGTGAGCAATGCCTGGGTCTCCCCGCGGCAGGATGACGGCCAGTTTCCGTTTCATTTTCCTCAGTTATATATTATGGCTGTTCTCTTTTGTAAGAAGGTCAAAGTAAAAAGATTAGAGAAATAAAGGACAGCATTTATACATGGCAAATACACATTAATGAATGTTCCCCAAAGGGCAATATTGATTTTTACAAAAAGCATCTTTTATTTTAGTCCTCATAGATCTCTCTCAAATCCTTACTTTGCATGGAATTTCATGTGTTTTGCTCTTTTCAGATTGGGGACTGTGATGGTTAATACTGAGTGTCAACTTGATTGAAGGATGCAAAGTATGATCCTGGGTGTGTCTGTGAGGGGGCGGCCTAAGCGGATTAACATTGGAGTCAGTGGCTGGGGAAGGCAGCCCCACCCTCAATCCAGGTGGGCACCATCTAATCAGCTGCCAGCACAGCTAGAAGATATAGCAGCAGAAAAACGTGGAGAGAGACTGACCCAGCCTCCCAGCCTACACCCTTCTCCCACGCTGGATGCTTCCTGCCCTCAAGCATCGGACTCCAGGTTCTTCAGTCTGGGGACTGGGACTGGCTCTCCCTGCATCAGACTCCAGGTTCTTCAGTCTGGGGACTGGGACTGGCTCTCCCCGCTCCTCAGCCTGCAGACGTCCTATTGGGGGACCCTGTGATTCTGTGAGTTAATATTTAATAAGCTCACCTATATTTTATATATATATATCTCCTCTCAGTTCTGTCCCTCTAGAGAACCATGACTCATACAGGGACAAAGTTCCAGAAGCCCTACAGTGACAATTACTTGGACCCTTTTCCTATATACTTCTTACAAAGAGAGGTTTTGCAGTATCTTTTTGTCTTTGTGAAGATCTGGGAATGAAAATAAATTCAGTTTGCATGAAAACGATGCTGTTACGAGTTCCACCTGCATCTGGGATTGGCGCTGATGTCTGATTGGAGAATGAAGTCATCTCCGGATGGCCCCGGGACCAGTGCCCAAGGTCTTGTGGTAAATGCGATGGATGTGAGCACTCCTTCAGCATCTGGGGTGCAAATCTATTGTTGTGTGTGTGTTTTTTTTAATTCCAAATTCCCTGCCCGAGCTAGAGTGTGTACCTGGTTCTATCTGCTCTGCAAGTATCTAGTAAGCTACTCCGCCTCTCTGAGCCCCCGTTCCTTCATTGCAGACTGAGGGATCTGGACCATGTGATCCCAAAGGAATTATTTTTCCCTCCTCTTAACATTGGGATCAGGTTTTATACATAATAACTCCAGAGCTGGTCTGTGTAACTCAGAGAGGCACTAGGACCATGACACTGAGCCAGTGCTCAAAATTAAAACACAGGTCCTCAGGGACCCTCTCTGTCTGGGCTGGAGCCTCCACCACTGTGGGCTCTGTCTGTCTGTCTGCAGTAGAGCAAGCAACAGACAGGGTCATGAATCAGAGAGCTGGGACTACGGGCACTGTGGTCTTTGTCTGTCCGTCTGCAGTAGAGCAAGCAACAGACAGGGTCATGAATCAGAGAGCTGGGACTACGGGCACTGTGGTCTGTCTGTCCGTCTGCAGTAAAGCAAGCAACAGACAGAGTCATGAATCAGAGAGCTGGGACTACGGGCACAGCAGCAGGCATTGAACACTCACTTACGGCTGCGGCAATTCCTAGTGCTGGATGAGGTGGGGTCTACAAGGAATATTCATCAAGTAGTTGCTACCAAACGAATTAAAGCCAGAGCGCATTTTAAGTCGGTAAATTAAGAGAAAGAGGATTCCTTGCCTCCTTTTGTTTGGAATTATATACCAAACATCCAGCCTGAATGTTCGGGATGGAATTCTTAGCTTAGTTCAGCTTGACCACAATTACAGCAAACAAACAAACAAACAAAAAAGATAAATGAAAACAACAATCTCAGAAAACAAATCCAAAGTCACTCATTTTATGGTTTATGTTCTTATATGTGTTGGCTTATTTTCATGTTCACATGAAAATATGTGTGTATGTGTGGGGGCACATGTATGGTTGTGTGTCATGCGTGTGTCATTCCAGTACATTTACAGTGGGACGGGAAGAGTTCACGATTTTAAATAATTTTGTTAAATAAATTTAAGATTTATTTGAAATATATTTATTTTAAAATTAAAATATTAAGTTACAAATTGAAGATATAATTTTAGAATTATCTATAAATGTAAAAATACCTGACTCTGGCAAATTCAGATATGCTGAACAGAGCCGTTACGCTGTTAGAATTCTAACGATTTTATCTCAAAGCCATTATTTAAATTGACAAGACTTTCATATATGAAAAATGATTACTGAATGACTCAGGTTTGGAACTGGTTTCAAAATCACAAAGAGCTTTAGTGAGCACACACCTTATTGTCCAGAGTCAGAGCAGATTCCCGGCTGTACATGAAGATATTAAAGTCCATAAATTTCATTTAAAGTCCCCCATTGGGAATTCTACACCAATGTCATTCCAGCCTCTCACTCTTTGAACAGAATCCCACTTACCTCCCTGGGAATTCTACAACAAGTTTATCTTAATTTTACATGCAGCATATATCCTGATTCATTAGAAGCAGCTTTGAGCAGAGGTACCACGTGGGCTGGAGAATTTGGATTAAATTCAAATTCAGGCCAACATTTGCATGCAGTAAACTCCAAGGGCCTGTGCAGAGCCAGGGGCTTCTGGGAAGGATGGAGCTGCCTCTGCACCTGATAAAGCCGTCACTGCACGTCTGAACCAGCAGAGCAGGACGTTCCTGCCGGCCATCCACACCTGAGCGTGGGAACTGCTGCAGCTCGAGACTCCTGGTCACCCATCATGAGCCTAAACCTCGTCAAGTTACGGTGGGACGTAAAGGCACACTGACCCCCCGGGTCTCCACTCCACAGCCAGCTGCGTGGCCTGGGGTGATTCAGGGATGTGAGCTGTGCCTGATGCTCCCACGCAAATGCTCATCTGGCAGCAGGGACTCGAGTCCCCAGCAGGGCTCTCTCAGAGCAGACCCGGCGGCTCCCAGACTTCCTACACCTCCCACCTCTTTCCACACCCAAGTACTGGACATTAGGGTACATGTGTGTTTCTGGCTAGAGGGAGGGCCCGCCTGTAGACTAACCCAGCCAGGTCCACTCAGACAAACACCTTCCAGAGACAGCTCTCCATAGTTATCCACAGCTACCATTTACTCATTTTTATCATAAGAATGGGCCTGAGATAAAAATTCAGGAGCCGGACCAGGATCAACCCCAGTGGTCAAATGGACTTTGTTGGAGATATCCAAGGCAGAGGTGGGCCCAGATGGCTTTGGAACGTCAACACACTCAAAACATTCCTTCCCAGGTTCCATAACCCACACCACGGAAGTGGCTCTTTTCACCTTTTATGGGGTCATGAATCTCCAGGAAAATTTGATGGAAACTACACATCCTTCTGCCGCCAAAGCCTCTACAGACACTTACAACAGTGAGAGGGACTTGTAGGCCTGCAGCTCATGGACCTTCTTAGCTCTAGAGAGAGATCTGTAGCATGATGGGAAGAGTCACCCATGGTCTGAGTCCTACAGACCCTCGAACCTCAACACCATGCTCCTCAGGCCTGGCCTTCCTATAGGGTCCTGCGCACCATTTATCAAACGCCTCCCCCATATCCAGCACTTCACACTTGATTATTCCTCTCCACAGCTGAAATCATTCGTGCTGCTTTGGCACGATCATAAAACAAAGTTTAAAATGTTACAGAATTTATATGATATATAGATATATTTATATGAAATGTAGGTGTGAAATATATATTCTATATAAAACGTTTATATGTAATATATATGTTATATATATAATGTTTTATATATAGACGCCTAACTTCTATATATAAAACTTCCATATAATATAAAAGCTTTCTTTTCCCGCTAGATCTCACTTTTTGGAAATTCCTTGGCCCCTACCACAATACACTGGCACACTGTGGACCTGCTATGCATTATATACGTTCACTCACATAAACTGAGTTGATGTTTCCATCTCTAACTGCAGAAATACCAACTCAAATTCAATTTGTCTTACATTTTACCTAGAATAAGGGTATTCTAATTGCTTTTAAAATGTGAGTACATTAACTTCCTTATTTTTTATTTGAGAAAATGGAGAATAATCATTCCAGGCCAGGCATGGTGTCTCACGCCTGTAATCTCAGCACTTTGGGAGCCTGAGGCAGGCGGATCACCTGAGGTCAGGAGTTCAAGACCAGCCTAGTCAACATGTAGTGAAATCCATCTCTCCTAAAAAAAATACCCAAACTAGCTGGGTGTGTTGGCACACATCTGTGGTCCCAGCTAGTTGGGAAGCTGAGGCAGGAGAATCACTTGAACCCGGTGGAGGTTGCAGTGAGCTGAGGTTGCACCACTGCACTCCAGCCTGGGCAACAGAACAAGACTCTCTTAAAAAAAATTCATAAATATGTAAAAATTAAAAAGAAATCATTCTAATTGGATCTCCAGAATTTATTCATCTTAAACAACAAGTTTGTAGCCTTCAACCAACATTGTCCCATTTCCCCTCCCCCTGAGCCCCGGCAGACACCATTCTACTCTGTTTCTATGAGTTCACCATTTGTGGGAACCATTTTTATAAAACAGTAGATCAATATTCATCATCATTACAGTACAACTATTGCTGTATTTACAACTCTTTATTGCAACTATCGATTGAATTTTCAGATGTTTCTCGGATGTACAACTATCTCGTTTGTGCCTGTGCTTCCTCGGCACTCATGTAATGCCTGATAAATGGGCTTGGCGCAAGACACAAGAAGTGAATAATCAAGAAATGAACAAGGAAGTTCATCAAGTCTCCAGAATAAAAATAAAACAGAAGTCACTACGTCCCCACTGTGTGCCACGCATTGTGCTAAAGAGCATAACTTCCAAAATCGCATTGAGATGGGCGTCCTCTCACCCCTCCTGGCTGAGGACTCCAGACGCTGTAAGGTCACATCACGGGCTGGACGTGTCGCAGGGCGAGGTGGAGAAAGCCAGATTTTTACCAAGGCCTGTTTGGCTCTAATCTTGACTCCTAATGTATGCTATTTTCCCCTTTCCACGTATTTTCTTTTTTGTGGGTTTATGATTTATTTATTTAATAATTTAATTTGGTAATGGTTAATCTGCCAAAATTCACCACCACTGATTTCACGAAGACGTGCGGAAAGAATTTGAGAATTGCAATATTAGGAAATGGGTCATCCGTCATTACAATTCTGAAATTTAAAAAATTACTTCCCATCTGCCTTTTTGCAACACGTCTAACAGTAAGAAACAGTTTTACTAAGTAGCAGGTCAATGGTGTATACAGTTGTGGAAACCAAATTCATGTAGACTATCCAGAAAATAAAAACCAGCCCCTGACAGCAGAAGCTTCACTCTGTAGTCACACACAGAGAGGTAGACACACACACACATAGACACACACACAGAGAGGTAGACACACACACACACAGAGACACACACACACAGAGAGGTAGACACACACACACACAGAGACACACACAGAGAGGTAGACACACACACACACAGAGACACACACACACAGAGAGGCAGACACACACAGAGAGGCAGACACACACACACACAGAGACACACACACACACAGAGAGACACACACACACAGAGACACACACACACAGAGAGGCAGACACACACACACATAGACACACACACACACACAGAGGCAGACACACGCAGACACACAGAGACACAGAGAGAGGCGGACAAACACACAGAGACACACACACAGACACAAATAGATACACACACACAGAGGTAGACACACACAGAGACACAGAGAAGTAGACACACACAGAGACACAGAGAGACACACACACAGAGAGGCAGACACACACAGACACACAGAGACACAGAAAGAGGAGGACACACACACACACACACACACACATACACAAATAGAGAGATACACACACACAGAGACACACACAGACACAAATAGAGAGATACACACACACACAGAGAAACACACACACACACAGAGAAACACACACACACAGAGACACAGAGGTAGATACACACAGAGGGAGACACAGAGAGGTAGACACACACACACAGAGAGACACACACAGATACAAATAGAGAGACACACACAGAGACACACACACAGAGATACAAATAAAGAGACACATACACACAGAGACACAGAATTTTAAGGCAAAGGGAATTTTACAGGAGAACGTCAGGGTCTGAGAAGGCAGCTTCTTAAGAAGCCCCCACTTTGAATGGCGAAGAGGTTAAGACTGGCACCTGGTTCCTGGCCTGACCCTGTCCGCCAGGCTAGGCTCGGAGCCTGCATTTCTAAGTCAATCTTGGACGTAAGGCAGCAGTGGAAACAGAGGACATGTATACTGTAAACGATTTTTAAAGCAAAACAAATGCTTCTGCATCCTATAAGTCAATGAGGCTGTGATGATCAATAATCACCTTCATTCTCCCCATTGCCCACATTACAGGTTCTACTTCTCCTTCTATTTCTGGACATTTTTCAGAGCTGTTGTTCCAGCACGTCTGCAGACGTTGCTTCTCCATTGATCCGAGTCCCTTCTGTGTGTACGGTTCACAGCTCTCATATTCCCAGTCCCATGCTGTTGACCAAACACAGCGTCCTGCATGTGGCTTCCCATCTTGGTGAGACAAGACCCACCTGGTTTTTAAGAATCAGAGCGGCCGGGCACTATGGTTCACACCTGTAATCCCAGCACTTTGGGAGGCCGAGACAGGCGGATCACGAGGTCAGGAGATGGAGACCATCCTGGCTAACACGGTGAAATCCTGTCTCTACTAAAAATATAAAAAATTAGCCGGACGTGGTGGCGGCACCTATGGTCCCAGCTACTGGGAGGCTGAGGCAGGAGAATGGTGTGAACCTGGGAGGCGGAGCTTGCAGTGAGCAGAGATGGCGCCACTCACTCCAGCCTGGGCGACAGAGCGAGAGACTGTCTCAAAAAAAACAACAAAAAAAATCAGAGCGACCCACGGCCAGCAGGAGAAAGCATTGCGTCATGGTCGGTCAACCAAGACGTGTGCTCTGGGTGGAATACAGGTGTCTGCAGGGAGAAGGAGGAGGGTCTACTTCATCAGGAGAGACCAGGCCCCCAAGGGGAAACGGGAAAAGACCACCGGCTACTGCATGTTGAGAAAGGCAAGGCCTGTGATGAAAACGCTCCCCGCCCAGGAAAATACCGGTTTCAGGATGCACGATTTCTTCCACACGCAGGATTCTGCATGTGCCTCTCCACCGTCCATGAAGAGGAAATGAAGATTGAGTTCAATTTTTTTTAGAGAATGAGTCACCCAGCGAGTTTGCCTTTTTGGTTCCAGGGCTTCTGGTGTGCCCATTACACCACGGTGATTCTCCAGCTTTAAAAATACAACGTCAGTATCTAAAACTCCTCGCCAGCCTTTTTTGCTTATTTCTAGGTTCGCAGCTTGAGTTCTGGGTCACCCGATCGCAAGACTGGCTGGGGGAGGGGGTGCACAGTCCTCCTATTCTGGGGTGATTTCCTTCCAAGGTCATTTTGCAAAGGTGGGTGCTGCAAAAATTTCGGTCCTTCGTAATTGGCAACATTGCTGTTAGACGTACCAGTCAGAGAGGAGGGCACAATTAGGGATTTATAGCCACAATAATATGGGGTTTCGGGGCGAAGGGATTCTCATTTCTCCCAGTTACATAAACAGACAATGAGTATCTCAAACTCAGCTCGAATGTAGAAACACAAGCCCTGTAGCAAGTGTTACAGGAAGGTGGACGGCTCTGACCTGGGATCACTGCACCTGCTCTGTGAAGCCACAGAGCCACGTGGTGCCACACGGGGTGGTCTTTCTAGCAGGTCTGGTCCTCCCTGTACCAGGAGCCTCTGCAGGCTGGGAGCTCAAGCCTGGAACAGCCTCTGGCTCCTCCTCCCGGCACCCAGCATGGTGTCCTGGGACTCATTTACTGCTGTGAAAAGCAGGCAGGAAAATGAAGAAAATCCAGGAGAAGGGCAGGGAAGGAAGGAGCGACAAACATGGCCCAGAGAAGAGGGGGCAGATGGGTCCACCGACAAAGGGGTGGGCCAACATGCAGTTGCTTAGGAGCCCAGGATATTTAGACTTGATGAATTCACATCTGTACGCCCTACCAGTTCATCAGGGAATTCTGTTCCTCGTCTCTGGTCTCCCTCCAAGATTCATCTCAGACCAAGGACCATGGCTGAGTTGTCTGTAGAATCAGCTGCAGATAGAGCTGAGGGCCCCGCTGCTGTTGGCTCTGGCCATGTCATTCTACCACAAAGCCGACTGAGCCGGAAGGTCTAAGTCAAATAAAAGCTTCTTTGTCTTTGAAAAGGTCTTGGCACCTGCCAAGTCAGAGTGAGACCCCAGAACAATGCTCACATTTCCCAGTGTGCAACATGAGGTACATGATTAGGAAATGTTTTTAACTTTTTAAAGAAACAAAGAGTAAGTTGAGATAATGTGGCTTCTGCAGCGACACGTAACTCTCAGGAAATCGAATAACCATTTAACATCTTTGTACTCCTGGAGCTCAGGAAGATAAGAATTCTCTTAAGGATACTTGACTCTCAGATGATCAACGGAAAGACGTTAAATTAGGGGTATTTTATGCTGCTTGTAAGACGGCATGAATGATGTTCTAATTTTACAACAAAGTTCTTGCTTTTGAGATGGCGACATTCTCACACGGAAGACAGCTGTCAGACTCTACCCCACATTAAATGTCTCTCTTTAGCCGATTTTTTCAATATTGCAAATGAGCTTATTATGAATTACTGAGAATAATTCTAATACTTCTTTTCCTCAACATCCAATTGCATATATTTCCATCTCCCAAATATGCTTCAAAATTCAACAATTAGGCATGTTTAGCAAAAAGAAAAGAGACAGTATTTTCTCTAATCACACTAAACCCATGACCTGATATTTAAATTACCCAGTGACCAAAAATATAAAATATTTATGTATTCCCGAGCCTATCACTGAGGTGAAATTGTTTCAATGCCAGAATACCTGAACCTCTGATATTGAATATTATTTCTTAAAAAGAAAGAAAGTTGCAAATTAGCATTTGTGAATTTTATAACATTCTGCATAAATGGGTAATTGTTGCAGTCTCAGACACCAGATGGTGTGTGCAATTCATCCCCATTTCACTGTCTTATCATATTTAATAGCTGTGGCATCACCTCTGATTCTAAATGCAGCACTTATATTGTAATAAGAGCAGACATCCATTAAGCCAGCTTTATGCATTTGATTCACAAATACATGGCTACGAAATGCAGAGGACTAGGGTGGGTGTGGTGGAGGAAAAATCAGTTCCCATGCTCAGAGTTCCCATAGAACCAGCACTGAGCTCAGTGTGGGACACACATTTGGCCCCAACAGACATCTGCAGAGGAGAAAAAGGGAAGGGGCATCAAAGGAAGCCCAACAGAGCTCTACGGAGGGGCCGGCGACAGGGAGGGTGCGGGGGTCTCATTGGGGAAATGGTGCCTGAGCTGACCCTGGAGGTCTTTTTCTAGACCTATTTATTTATTTACTTAATTTTGAGCTGGAATTTCACTCTGTCTCCCAGGTTGGAGTGCAGTGGCACAATCTTGGCTCACTGCAACCTCCACCTCCTGGGTTCAAGCAATTCTCAGCCTCCCAAGTAGCTGGGATTACAGGCGCCTGCCACCATGCCTGGCTAATTTTTGTATTTTTAGTAGAACTGGCGTTTCACCATGTTGGTCAGACTGGTCTCGAGCTCCTGACCTCAAGTGATCCACCCGCCTCAGCCTCCTGAAGTGCTGGGATTAGAGGCGTGAGCTACTGTGCCCACATAGCTATTTATTTTATTTATTTATTTTTAGATGGAGTCTCGCTCTGTTGCCCAGGCTGGAGTGCGGTGGCACAATCTTGACTCATTGCAAGCTCCGCCTCCCGGGTTCACGCCATTCTCCTGCCTTAGCCTCTCCAGTAGCTGGGAGTACAGGTGCCCGCCACCACGCCCGGCTAATTTTGTTTTTGTATTTTTACTAGAGACGGGGTTTCACCATGATAGGCAGAATGGTCTTGATCTCCTGACCTTGTGATCCACCCACCTCGGCCTCCCAAAGTGCTGGGATTACAGGCGTGAGCCACTGCGCCCGGCCCCTTTTTATTTTTAATACAAACTATTACACATCCCCTCTCCCCGCTGTGTGTGCAACTTCTGCTGGGATAATGAATTAATGAGCAAGCCATTCATTATCCTAGCAGAAGCTGCACACACAGCGGGGAGAGGGGAGGTATTCCAAAGTATTCCTCAACCGCTTTCTCTTTGTTCATAAAATACACACACAAACACCTACACACACACTCGGTCTGCACTCAACACCCCTCCTCCCCCATCACTGTATCGTGCTTTTATTGTAAAGCTTCAGTGTCCCAGGTGCACCCACAGACCCAGACGTCAGTGTGTGGTGACTGAGAACAGAGGGTGCCTATTTCATATGTGGTTAAATAGCATTGGACAGACCAGTAGGGGCAAGATCATGAATGTGGAATTTATCCAACAGAGGAAGAACGGACAACATTTAAGGAAGGAAATGATATGATCGACTTATGCTTTGGTAATCGTTATTTATGGCTGGCCACGAAGACCAGGGTGATGTGGAGACGGATTCTTGGAGCTTCTGAGGACCCTGGGAAGGGAGAGTAAAGATGCTGCTTCCTGCTCCACACTTTGCCCAATAGACAGGATGTCACCCAGGTGAATCTGTGCTCATCAGGAAAGCAGAAGGGTCCTGCAAATATTTCCACTAAAAGCATGGCTGCTTGGATAAGTGCTTGCTAAAATGCCACATAAGCCAAAAAAGGACTGAAGTCAAGCAAAAAATTAAACTTTGTGAACTTAGTAGGAACCCCCTTCAGCAGACAGTAGACAGCATCCCTGCTGGGAATGCCGGGGACCCAGGAAACCCCTTTCAGAGCGTCTCTTCCTTTGCTTGGTGGGACCCACTCCCTTCGATGAGGTTGTGTCCTCAGACAAGGGTGCCTCCTGTCATAATTTTTCATTTGTTGGTTTCTCCTTATAATTATTTTTTTTCTTTGCATACCTTAAATCTATTCTAAAGTAGATGGTTCTTATAGCTTCTTGGAGCAGATTCCCTTTATCATTAAACAATGATTTTATCTATAAAAATAACCTGAGGCATCCTACCATGTGCTTTGTGTTGTCTGAGCCTTTTTCTCTCCCCTCCCCTACCTGTCTCCTCTTCTATTCACCTTTACATTAAATATTTTTCACTTTATTCACTCTCTTTATTGTCTCAGAAATTCTTAGACATTATTCCAATGTCATCTGGCATCAATATTGACTATAAAAAGTCTCCTGAAAATCAAGTACATTTGTCTGTATTCTCTCTGGCTTTATTGATTCTTTGTCTCCTATTCTGTGGTTTCACTTTAGAAGGCATGGGAGTGTCTGTACTTGTCTGGCTTCAGTCTTAGGAGTCTTTGGATCAAAGAGGCTGAATAAATGTCTTCAGTTCTAGGAAAATATTGGCCTTTACTTCTTTGACTAATGCCGCTTCTCCTTTCTCCCCATTGTTTTTTAATTTCTCATTTAATTCCAGGCATGTGTTTGTGTTTCTCAAGCCATCTTCCATGCATCTTAATTATTCTATTTCCCTTTATATTTTTTATGCAAAGTTCTAGGTAATATCCTAATATCTAGCTTCCAGTTTGGCAATTCTCTTTTCAGCTCTGTCTAATCTACTTTCTAATAATATATCCACATAGTGGTCTATTTAAATGACCTATCTTGTTTCCAGATATTCTGTTTGTTTTTAAGTCTTTCTTTCCTCATAATAGACACTTCTTACAATTATGGCTCCTGTTTCTTTTGAAAATCTATTTAATACTTGTAAATGTATCCAATATCTAGGCAAGTCTATTATTTCTAGGGCTTTGGTTGTTAATTCTCCTGTTGTGTCTTCTTACTGCCCATATTATTCCATTTTCATAGTGCTATGAAGAAATACTTGAGACTCAGTAATTTATTTTTAAAGAGAGGTTTAATGAACTCAGTTCCACTTGGCTGGGGAGGCCTCACAATCATGGCGGAAGGCAAAGGAGGAGCAACGGCATGTCTTACATGGCGGCAGGCAAGAGAGTGTGTACAGGGGAACTGCCCTTTATAAAACCATTAGATCTCGTGAGACTTATTCACTATCATGAGAACAGCACAGGAAAGACTCACCTCCATGATTCAATTACCTCCCACCAGGTCCCTCCCATGGCACGTGGGGATTATGGGTGTAACAAATCAAGATGAGATTTAGGTGGGGACACAGCCAAACCATATCACTTCCTTAAAGTTTCATTATATGGATTATATTCTTTTCTGTATGTTTATCTAAAGTGGGTACTATTTTATAGTGGAGAAGTCCTTTGACCCCTATGTTGTCAAGAATTCTGTGTAGATAGTTTGTGATTTTGAGTCTGCCAGAGCCCTTAGGTTCAGACAGAATCATAACTGATTTTGGAACAACTTTCGTATGAATGTCACCATGTTGTCCATCTGCAACACACAGGTAATATAAATTCAGATCTCAGATGCATACCTGGAGTGTGCGTTTCTTGTTGGTAACTTTATGTCCTACCAACGGCCCTGGATGTGTGATAAGCTTCTTCACACTTTCTCAGGCATGTTTTTCCAGTTCTTTTCTCACAAACAGGGAAGCTGGGTGAGTGTCTGGGTTTGATTCAAGAGGCTTAATTCCAGTGTTTCCACCACCCCTGCCTCACAGGACACAGACTGCAATCCCAGCCCCATCCCAGGCCCCTTTCTGGGTTTGCATCTCAGGAGCTACTGCAGCTGGAACTCATGCTGATTCCCTGGCTGGAATTCCCTCTTAGTTCTTGGGGCTCAAGGGATCTCCTTTCTTTTGTTTTCATCCAAGCTCAACTATGCACTGAAATAAATTTTGTTACAAATTGTACAGTATTTTATTTATTCTTATTGGGCATGGGACAGGGGTCAACTCAGTCTTCCATCTGGGGCAAGAGGGGAGCAGTATTCTGTCTCTTACCCTAGAGGCTATTTCCTGACTTCCACTAAAACCCTAACCATATTCAGGTCCTAGAAGACGGACTGGCTGGAGCTGAGTCTGTTTTCCTTCAAATATTAGTTGAACTTTTTAGTTCTTAAGCAACAATAATCACTGAAAACCACAAATAGCAATCAGAAAAGACTATTTTTATACAAAGCATTCCATTAAAAAGGTATGGTCTCAGAGAGACGGGGTGGCAGCCCTCTTTGAAGAGGTGGGCCCTTCCCCTCCACAGAGAGCCGGGAACAGGGCTGGGGGTACCTTCTAAGCTCTTCAATATGCAATTTCAAGAACCCCAGAACTGTTAAGAGGTCTTAAAATGTCAGGACGACACACGTTCAATTAAGGTTAAAAACAAAAAACCACTCAGGAGACCGCATTGTTTTGAGTCACTTGTGGGGAAAATCTTGAATATCTTACATTTAAAAATCAAGGACTTCATGCTACTAACTTCAGGAAAACTTTCCCAATATCTTGATTGTGAGTTCTGAAGGGAGAAGAGATGGCCTGGGTTCCTCCTACCTGTGATAAAATATAAGATTCTGTTCGTCTTCCCAGAATTCCCAGGGCAGCATGCAGCTTGTGTTTTCCAATAACCACAGTAAAAACAACAACAATGAAAACAGATTTAGAAAGAAAATCTCGTACCTTCAACTACTTAGTTTTTTTTAAAGACGTGAATTTTGCTTTTAGCCTGGAATTTCTAAAACATTACCCAAATAATCCAATATATATATTTCTGCCATCACAAATCATCTATTGTGTCTTAAAATTCCAATCTTAAGGCCTCTATTGCTAAAGAATCTTTCATGTCAATGTATCCCAACATTTTTGTAGCATTTTCTCATGCTACATTTATATAGTAATACTAATAGCTTATTTTATTTCTTAGTTTTAATGGGGGCAAATAACACAGATCTAAGACACTGTTATTCCATGGCTGTGGATATCAGATACGTTCTCCCAGCCCCGCCAGGCATCATTATCTGTCTTCCTACCTCGGAAAATCTATCTGCTATGGTAACAAATCAAGCCATAAAAATGTAAACCAACAGACAAATCCATGAACTGACATCTGTGACCCCACCCAATGTCCATAAATTTTCCCGTGTTCTAGTTGAAAAGCAAGTAGTATCATGCATCTGTCAATAAAGTTTAAAAAGAATCATGTACTTTTAAATTATTTTCCTATATTAAATTGACAGATTATATGACACACGAATTTTTGCTATGTCAAGATAAACCAGTCTGCCATCTTATCGCTCTATAGTATGTGGCTACTGCCTTTATCTAAAAGGTAGCAGGAATCACTAAGAAAATTATACAAATTGAGACCATCTTAGTATTAAATTGGCAGATTATTATGACAACTGAGATTGTTCTTAGTAAATTTATGATTATTATTAGGAGAGGTCTCTGCAAAGCAGAATCCTGCAGAAACTGCACTCCTGTTAAAGGCATCAAGACCCTCATTAAGCAAACTGCCGCTCCATTTTCACGCCACGCTGCATTTCAAGGATTTAGAGTTGGGCTGTCTGCATATTCTTGGTAGGAACAAAGGTACCAATAAATAACAATCAATCTATTAAACATTTTTATCTCATGAAAACATAGTCTCACAAGTTTCAAAATCTTGTAATACAGAACATGCAAGTAATTTGCATATTGAGATCATGATCTATATTTTATATATAATTAAAATTTTAAGTTCTCTGAAAAATAGGCCACACCATTGCAGAGCCTCCCCAGCTGTAGAATTCTGAGGTCTCTAGCGTCCTGTAAACTTTGTCCTGGGTCGTGTTTGTTTGACAGATATTATCATCTGAGACCAGGCTAATTATTCAATCTGGATCCAAAGAACTAGCTCTCACTGAAAGAACTAATCATTAAAATGCAAATAGGTGTTTCCCACTTCACTGGCTTAGCCACCGAAGGCTGTTAACAGCTTTCTGACAAGAAAGAGAGACGCTAAATGAGGTGGTGCCTTCACCTTCTGGATGTAATGAGTGCTGCACACCCACATCCAAGCCGCCCGTGCTGCCGCCAGCCTCTGGCTGGTCATTTCTGTGCCACGACATTTGTGAGTTAACTCACAGAAGCTGCCTAAGAAATTATCGAACAAAAAGGCTGATTTCAGATTCCACTCTCCGTGCCCAGCCAGCTCTCACTTAGACTAATTACTTAAATGATTTTAAAAATGTATGAATATTCATATGACAGTGCTTTGTGAAAACTAAAACACAGCTGAGACCTCGCCATGAGCCCGTCCTCCTCCCTGATCTGGAGCAACCGCACTCACACATCTGAAACACCCGGGCAGCTTCAGAGAACTGTGGCCCAGTGGGGAGGGGCAGGCCAGAGCAGTGAGCCCCACTCCCCCACTGCCCAGCCCCTCCCCCGCCACCCTCGGCTGGAGAGCCCCACGACTTCTGCGGGGCTCCCCACCGGACAGTGGGACTCTTCTTATTTGGAGTCCAGTCTGTCTCGTTTTAAATATCCGGAAGCTGACCGGCCCCTAGAGCAGCAACGAGCAGGTCTCTCCCGCTCCCCGCCCCACCGTCACACATTTGCTGTGAGCCGACAGTATGTGTGATGTGGAGGTCGAGCTACGGCAGGTGACCAGGGGAGCGACCCTGAGATTGTCCAGGACCGCACACTCTGGTCTGACGTCTGGTGGTGCTGGGCCTGAAAGGCCACAGACCTGAGGCTGGAGTGCCCCGAGGGAGCCAGCCCACCTCCCCACACTCTGGACGACTCTGGTAGTCTCAAGTCAGCCTGGGCGAGCCAAGGTCCCTTCTAGAGTCAGTCTCAGAAATTATCCAACATCCATCCCTGAGCCAGGACTCCGGGGTGATTTACCAGCCTTCATTCGGTCCAAACCCTTGTCTCCAAACATCACTGATTCTGACTCACTGGGACCAAACTCTCCTTTTCATGACAACGCTAAGTGGCACGCGACAACAAAACACACCCCACACGGGCCACTGTCCTTGGCAGAGGCCGACATTTGTTATTAGAAACAAGTAGATGAAAAGCAGGATGCAATATGTTTAAACCACTATTTACAAGGTTTTATATTTCACAATTTCTCTCACACACTGAAAACTCTCGATAGGGGGTTGGGGGAAAGAGAATGAAAAATGAACTCAAAGCATGATATGCTTTCCATGGTGGGAATGGCAACGGAAGTTATAATGATAAGAAATAACGAAGCTTTCAAACACCCAACAGACAGGCTGCAGAATGTCATCATCCTCTGCAGCAGCCTTGGCGTCTCCAGGAGAAATGACCTGAGGCTTCCCCATCAGAGGAGGCCTCTGCCACACCCAGACCAGCATCCCAGGCTCCACCTGGGAACAGCCCCCACCCACCTGACTCTAAAACATCACATTACTTTTGACTCTGGAAATGCCCAGGGATCCAAAGTCTGATGTTTTGCATAAAAGTGAAGCTTAAGATTTTAAAATACACAGTAACTGACTTTATCGTGGATATATCTGTGCATTCCACGCCTACTAAATGACACAGGAAAAAGTTTTAAAACCTTGTCATACTTCCCTTAACCACCAAATGAGGGAATTGAGTGTTTGACAGAAGTTCCAAGTTAACCCTGTACTCACTTTTTATTTTTAAATTGCGGGTCAGGCCTTTCCAGTGGATGTGACTGAGCTTCTGTGGCCCTGAGCGTACAGAAGCCTTTAACATTCAGCTCTCGGAGTCACGGGTTGGGATCGTCTCACCTGTGGGAGCAGAGCTGGGCTGGGCTCTGACCCAAAGGCACACCCCTGGGGTTGGCAATGTCCCGTGTTCCCCGAGGCTGACTCGTTTTCTAGCCAATTTGCCTCTTTCTGCTGAAAGCAGACCTTGAAATCAAAGCTCCAGTTAATTCAGAGTCCCCATTAATAGGGGTCAGGCGTTTACCACATTTTCCTTATTCTTTCCAATTAGACCATCGAAAAATATCACATCAATGCTGGCTTTCACTAATTCCATTCCAAACAGTCAACAAATGACAGACTCAAGGACCCCATTTTGCCGCGTGTTTAAAACACGAGACTTTCATGGAAAGTGAAATAAGCAACACTGGTGAACATCACTCATGGCCAGCAAAGGCCCCACACACTCTCAGGCTGAGCCACCAACAATCGGGAACGGCTTCCCAGATCCAACTCAGCCAAGGCTCACTGGCACCTTGGGTTCATGCACTTAAAGCCAATAAGCCTGTATCAGCAGGGACTGACAGAAATTTATCGATCCAGAACGAAAAAAAAATAAAGACAATATTGCAATTTGATGGTAAAGCCAGTTCTTCTTCAGAGATGAGCGGCTCAGTCCTAACGCTCACCCTGCACTTTGCTTCCATTACTTGATTCACGTTCATATCAAACAGCACACAGAAAGGGTCCTCAGTGTTCAAGGTTCTCTTCAACACGTTTCATGGCAGATCGTCACCAGCTACACACCTGTGAGCCGCGCGGCCCCCGCCCACCCCAGGCAGCATGTCAGATACTCACCTTCCGGCTCTCCGCAGAGCGTGCACTGCGACTCTGAAAACAGAGACAGAGAGAAGCGGTTACACCCACAGCGTCTCAACCATGCAGTTAAAGATTCAACAGCAGCAATAACAAAAGTACAACTTTGAGATGATGCCACTCGACCACCAGAGCCGGTGGACCCTCCGTAAACAAAGCCAGCTCTGACCTTGCACACCAGCAACTTTTATTTCAAAAGCTACCCTTGGCAAATGTTTTACAGATTACATTTTTACTTTTGAGAATTAAAAAAAAATTTTTTTTTAAGTTCTGGGATACATGTGCAGAACGTGCAGGTTTGTTACGCAGGTATACATGTGCCATGGTGGTTTGCTGCACCCATCAATCCATCATCTAGGTTTTAAGCCCCGCATGCAATACGTTATTTGTTCTAATGCTCTCCCTCCCCACTCACCACCCCTCCCCAACCCCCAACAGTCCCTGGTGTGTGATGTTCCCCTCTGTGTCCATGTGTTCTCACTGTTCAACTCCCACTTACGTGTGAGAACATGTGGTATTACACTTATGTGTAATAACAACCTCTCTGTCATATGCACACAGCAAATATAGTTTTTTAACTGTATATGGCTGAACACAAATTACTTAGATGAAACAAGAATGGTATATTTTATCCCAGTTGCAATATTGAAACCTTGACTTTGGCTACAGCTCTGTTACATCTCCTTTCAGGCACAAGTTATGAGCAAATGTGTATTATCTTTCAGGAAAACACGAAAATCCATGGGTATGGATTGAGTCCCCTGTACGTAGGTCCCTGAGTGACTATGAACTTGGCTCTGTCTGCAGAATAGATATAGACACTTTGGGAGCATTTACAGCTGATCCTCACACAAGGAAGCTGTAGCAAGTGCACAGAAACACAAGTGCAAGATCTTCACGGGAAAGAATTCAGACTTGGGGGCCAGGTGGGCCTGGGTTCAAAGCCAGCTTCCATCCACTTTCCTGAGAACATGCGGGCAGGTGACCTAACGCCCAGCCCTGAACTAGTGTCGAGGATCCTAAGCCCACAAGGGTGGGGGGGGGAATGAGCAGGTGTGTCAGATATTAAGGCTGCAGGGACAGCGCTGGCCTGCAAAGGCCCTCAGAAAGACACTGGCTCCTCTGCACCAGCCACAGAGGCACACACTCTGCCATCCCATGTGACAGCCCAGGGCCCACAGAGGAGACGCCACGTGATGCCATCTGGCCTGAGCCTTGAAGGACAAGCAGGATTTTAAATAGGAATCTGGGGAGGGAGCACAGACGTCCCAGGAAGGGCATGGACAAGGTGGGCAGGCAGGGGACAGGCAGGGGACAGGCAGGGGACAGCAGCAGCATCTGCCCGGAGGGATGGGGCGGGGTGGGAGGCAGGCAGGGAGGTGAGCGGAGGGCATTCAGGAGGGAGTGGAACATTGAAAAGGGAGTTGAGGTGTTGTTCAAAATAAAAATTAGGAGGCAACAAGGGATTTTGAGGCAGAGCCTCACAGGCTTTCATGGCTCCTCTGGAAGGTGACCTTGGTGGCTGGGCGGGGTGGGGACAGAGCCCATGCAGGGCCCGCATGTTTGTGGCCGGTCAGGCTCTGTGGGCGAGTGGGAGAGGGTTCTGGTGGGAAAGAAAGAACATGAATCGTCCTTTAAAACTGTGACTGAGCTCTACTGAGCTCTCCCGACTTCGGGGAGACAGAGCCACACGCCTCGGGGTGGACACTTCTGACTGCACCTGCCTTCACAGGCACTGGTGGACGGGAGGGGAGAGAAGACGTCGGGGCCGCAGGGCAGGACCTGAAGGAGCAGCCCTCGGATGCAGGAGCCCTGGGCCCAGGGCCACACTGCTCTGCATGAGAGGAATGGGACAGGCCATGGTCCACGCACGGGGCCACCTCTGTCCCAGCCACCACCATCCGCAAAGCCTGTGGAGGGGGGCAGGGCTCCTGTCACCGAGGGGACATGGGGCAGCCAGCTCAGGCTCAGGCCATCCCATCGTTGCCGTCACTGAAGCAGACCCTCAGGTTTAGTTAACCTGGAAATGCAGGCACCACCCCTTCACAAATTCTGCAGAAAGTGGGAAGCAGAGGCCTCTCGCTGGGGAACAGAGGGCCCACAGTCAGTTTCCCCTCTGTCTCCAAGGCGAGACTCTCCATGCTGGCATCTGACTGCAGGAGGCACGGGCACGACTGTGTCCCTGTGCACACACACAGTGCCCGGGCAGGAGACGACACACACAGCACCCGGACAGGAGAGGTAGGACCAGAGGCCCAGAGAGTGAGGCCCACGGAGGAAAAGTCAGGAGTGGGCTTTGCGGGAATGCAGTGAACTGCATGGGCTAGGGAAGCTAAAATCCAAAACTCTGCACGCTCACTTGGCCCCCGAAACCCCAAAGGGGTTTTTCATCTTGTCCTGAGAAGAGCTAAGGCAGGAGGCTCCCGGGAAGGATGCCACTGAGTCATGCGGACAAAAAACTGCTTTAAATAAGAGCACGAGGCCCTGAAAGTCTATTTTAGAGTCAAGATGTGAGAAGCCATCTTAAGCCATAGATCGCTTTATTTTCCCCAAACAAAAAGTCAATGCTGCCAATTATCGCCCCCCACGGTACGTTCATGAGCGCCACTCCCAAACTAGAGGCTCCGAGGAGGCCCACGACATCGGAGCCCACTTCATCTTATCTAATCAAGATGTTCCTAACTGTGACCACCGAGACCTTGGCAGGACACTCAGGAACACGGAGTGAACACATGTCAGGAACTGTGGGATCCACTCCGGCCTCCCACGTGGAGGAGACCATGAGGCCTCGATGGACGCATCAGAGGCCACACGATGGGGACAGAGCGGACTCCTGGATGTGCCCCGGCTTCCCCCAGAGCAGGGCAGATGCCGGCTTCACCATGGTGCCTGCAGGAGGCACTGATTTCAGGGAAGGGAGAGGCCGACTGAAACCCGCAAGGCTGGGATCTGTGACCAGCCCTCAGCGTGGAGCCCGCAGGCACACCAGGTTCAAATCGGCCCCCCTGGCCATGGCTGTCCCCACCCCATGCCCCCAGGAGGGACTGGAAGCCTCATGGGCGGCTCACTCAGATGTGGATCAGAACGGGTGGTTCCGCACCTCTTGTCCAATGCGAACCAAAATGTGCGTCAAAACTGACCACAGATTCAAGGCTTTCCCCAGAGTTCATCTTCGTCACAGGTCACATATGTTTAAAATCACCCAGCAAGCTGAACACACAGCAAGTTACTAACAGCAGCATGGACCCTTTCAATGAATTCTTCCCCAAGGAACACCCATTAAAAAAAATATTCACAATGTAGAGAATTAACCTCGATACACTGTGGATTCATCATCATTAGTGCTGAGTCTCATTTAAATTAGGAGAAGACTGCACTGATCTGTGCTAATTGACACAGATGGAGAAATCTGCCTGATGGTTTTGTGTAGGTGAACCCGTACCTGCACCACGTGCGGCCCAGTGAGAACTGGCTCCTTCCCCAAGCTCCAGACGTGAACAGCAAAAGCCCAGCCCCAGCCCAGTGTTTTCTGGCACAAGGTGTCTTGTTTTAATCTCCTAGAAAAGAGGAAACTGCAGCATCTCCCGTGCACATTCATAGAGCAAGTTATCTATGGAGGCCACTCTAAATTTATGCACATATTTTTGGAGAGGCAGCTTTGAGGTCTGGGAAGCCGAGCACACCCTCTCTGGCTTCTGCACGGAGTCGGTCTCCGCAGTAAACACCCTCCCTCCTGACACCAGTCCGGGGAGGGGTGCGCAGCAGCAGCCGAAGGAGCCGGGAGATAAAGGAGCCCCGGGAAGAAACGGCAGGCACAGGAACCGCTCAGCTGCTGCAGCCGTGCGTGGTGGACACAGCCTGGGCCCTTGGCCAGAGCTCCTCAGGGCGAGGCCGAGCTCAGCATTGCTGGGGACGGGTCCTGCTTTCCTGAGGCTGGTTCCAACTCAGCCATGAATGCAAACAGCGTCTGTGCTCCTTCTATAGGAAGCCATGCGGGGACAGGCCCGGGCGTGGGCGGCGTTTGCCGTGGGCCCTGCAGCACAGGCTGCGGAGGGACAGCGGGATGAGGGCTGGCGCTGGGAGGCCTGGTGCTGGGAGGCCCGTGGGGGTGCCTAGATGTGAAGCCCAGCACCAGGCTGCTGTGACAATTGCATTAATTTGCTGCCTCCCCCGTCCTCTGTCCTCCTCTGCCTCCCTCCAGCTGCGACAGTGACTAAGAGACAGGGAGAGAAAACCGCCAACGTCTTTCCTCTTCCAAGTCTCCGAGCACATGGCAGGATCCTCTGCTGTGCTCATCAAGAAAGGCTCCACCTCAGCAGCCACCTGGAGGCACCGTGTCCAGCCACGCTTCAACAGGAGCTCTAGACAACAGCAGGTCTGCCAGGCCGCCACGGCCACTGCCCAGCCATGGCACCCGGCGGCCTCGCTAGCACTTCTCACACAGGAGAGAGCACGAAACGATGACCCTTAGTCAAGATTATGTGAATAGCCACTCACGCATGCAAGCACTTGACAGAACACAACCATGTGACACCATGACCCAGGGCGCGACTGTGAGACAACACACACACCACGTGACCACACCACAGTGTGACATGACATGACCGTGACACCATGACCCAGGACAACACACACACCACGTGATAACACCACAGTGTGACATGACATGACCGTGACACCATGACCCAGGACAACACAACACACCACGTGACAACACCACAGTGTGACATGACATGACCGTGACTCTGTGACCCAGGACAACACAACACACCACGTGACAACACCACAGTGTGACACGACATGACAGGACCGTGACACCATGACCCAGGACAACACAACACACCACGTGACCACACCACAGTGTGACACGACATGACTGTGACACCATGACCCAGGACAACACAACACACCATGTGACAACACCACAGTGTGACACAACATGACTGTGACACCATGACCCAGGACAACACAACACACCATGTGACAACACCACAGTGTGACACGACATGACCGTGACACCATGACCCAGGACAACACAACACACCACGTGACAACACCACAGTGTGACACGACATGACAGGACCGTGACACCATGACCCAGGACAACACAACACACCACGTGACCACACCACAGTGTGACACGACATGACTGTGACACCATGACCCAGGACAACACAACACACCATGTGACAACACCACAGTGTGACACAACATGACTGTGACACCATGACCCAGGACAACACAACACACCATGTGACAACACCACAGTGTGACACGACATGACCGTGACACCATGACCCAGGACAACACAACACACCACGTGACCACACCACAGTGTGACACGACATGACTGTGACACCATGACCCAGGACAACACAACACACCATGTGACAACACCACAGTGTGACACAACATGACTGTGACACCATGACCCAGGACAACACAACACACCATGTGACAACACCACAGTGTGACACGACATGACCGTGACACCATGACCCAGGACAACACAACACACCACGTGACAACACCACAGTGTGACACGACATGACAGGACCGTGACACCATGACCCAGGACAACACAACACACCATGTGACAACACCACAGTGTGACATGACATGACCTTGACACCATGACCCAGGACAACACAACACACCATGTGACAACACCACAGTGTGACAAGTATGACATGACCGTGACACCCAGGACAACATGACTGTGAGAAAACACAACAGGCCCACGTGACAACACAACAGTGTGACCACACAATCCTGTGACGTGGCTATAGGACACATGACCCTAAGACAACATGATGTGAGAATATGCAACATGCCTACAGGACACGGCTGTGCAATGTGTGATAATGTGACGTGACAATGGGACACCACAACCCTAGGGCAAGATGACAATGTGACTGCATGACAACCTGGCCACACAGCTGTATGACATGAGGACGTGTCTCCACGATCACATGACTGTGTTCCAACATGACCTGACACAGAGGCCAAAAACCCCACTCATCATCAACTGAGTGATGCTTAAATGATAATTCAGCCAGGCCCCGTGGCTTGTGCCTGTAATCCCAGCACTCTGGGAGGTCCAAGTGGGATCACTTAGGCCTGGGAATCTGAGGCTGCAGTGAGCCAACATACACCAGTGCACTCCAGCCTGGGGGACAAAGAGAGACCTTGTCTCAAAAATAAATAAATAAATAAATAAATATAATTTGTGGATGCTATGGAATCTTACCTGCTCAAATGGAAAAGTACCAAACATGAAAAAACAGAAAGAGCAAAAGGTAAAACATTATCTCATTTTTATTTTTGGATGTGTATTCTTTAATACTAACTTAATATTCACAGAAAACCTACTTTGTGTCAGGTACTACGCTAGGAGATAGTCACTGATAATATTCTAATAACAATAGTCATGTATATTTATAAATGCTAAGTAAAAGCCCAGAATGACAGTAAATGTTTAGAAGTTATTTCTCGGGGAGAAATTGTGGTAACAATATTGCCAGTTGCATGGGTTAGGGAAGGGAGACAAGAATACAGAGTAACATTCTTGTGAACATGGGTTAATTTCTAATTTGAAAACCAATGTTTAAACTGCAAATAGTTGATGTATAAAGAAAAAATACCTGTAGCACAAAGCCAACCCCTAAATATTCACCCAGATTTCACGACTGCGCAACGCACCCACGTCACACAACTGTGCTTGTATCCCTTAAATTTGTACAAATGAAGACAACACAACACAGCCGCCTGCTGGCACATTTCTCAGAGCATCGTCCCGTCGTTACCTGACGCCTGACTGCAATCAGGAAGCACGTTGACATAAGTATGCTCCAATGTTAATTAATAAATCGTGTGTAGGATAGTTCCTTCAATTACATATGCATTCAAATTCAATTCTCATTCAATCTTTTTTTAATGAAGTGAAAAAACGTGCAGGCAAACCCAGGAGTGACTGGCTTTAATAAACCAACGAACCGTAGGGAACGACCGTGAAAGTCAGATGTACAGACAGGGAGGGAACGCGTCTTCTCTTTGCCTGAAGCTATTGCTTCTGGTCCGAGATAACTACCTGCTCAGGACCCTCATGTGAGCACAACCAAGCTCTCACGGCCAGACGGACGCACGGGTGCTCAGCTATCCTCAGAGGAGTACATTCATTCACTCCCTTCTTCCTTCAACGAACATGACCGAACATCTACCACGGTCTTAGTGCTGCTCCACGTGCTGGGGGCCGCCTGCGATCAACACAGGATGTCTCCGCCTCCCAGAGCTTTCATTCTGGAGCCCCTGACGCCTGCAGCTGTGGCAGGAGGAAGTGCATGGTGTGCAGACCCAGCGCTCGAGCTGCTCTGGAGACAAACTGAGCTCATGGCTCAGCCTCTCCGCTAGCCATTGTCACTCCCTGAAATGCCATATCTGACTCTGGGATGTTTCTGAGGGAGCAGATTTATCTTCAGAGTAAGCTTAGCCTAAGAAAGACGGCCGGGCATGGTGGCTCACGCCTGTAATCCCAGCACTTTGGGAGGCCGAGGCAGGCAGATCACAAGGTCAGAAGTTCGAGACCAGCCTGGCCAATATGGTGAAACCCCATCTCTACTAAAAAGACAAAAATTAGCTGGGCGTGGCAGCGTGCACCTGTAGTCCCAGCTACTTGGGATGTGAGGCAGAAGAATCACTTGAACCCGGGAGGCAGAGGGTGCAGTGAGCCGAGATCGTGCCACTGCACTCCAGCCTGGGTGAGAGAGCAAAACTGTCTCAAAAAAAGGAAAATAAAGTTAAATAACTTATTTAAAACCTCTAAGGAAAAACAAGGTCTTGGTATTATTCAACCCAAACATGTGCTCACTGCCTAACGGATGTGCACCCAGGGTTAACAACTAGCTAAAAAGTAAATGGCCCACCCTGGATAACCAATAGTTTATTTTGATATCCGTTTAATCTATGAAACTCAATGCTGCTCATGACTCCAGTCTTACCAACTCCACGACCACTGTGTGTGAATCATCAGCTTGTTTACGTCTTTCATTTGGTTCAGGAAAAAGATGCCCAAAGAAAGGAAGTGATTTGCCTCTGGTCAGCCATTCGGTCATATAAGGAATTATTCTAGTTTCGTTTTTAACAATTTCCAAAATATTTCATCAAGCAGAAGATTGTTTGGTGCAATCTCTTTCCAGCTTTTTATGTGCACATGAGAGATACATAAGAGCAGAGGAGTAGAAGAAAGTCGTGTTTAGGCCTCAGTAGTTACGAAACGCCTGAAGAGACAACGTCAGGAACTAGATGGGCAGCACACGGCCGGCGAACTCCACTCACGGGCAAACGAGGGGCCCGAGACGCTCGCTCACGCAGGCTGAGATGTTCCCGCGGGATGCACAGGTAGGCCCAGTGGCCCATTTCCGAGTCTGCCATTCTGCTCCTGAAATGCACTCCCAACGCTGAGTTCTGAGCCTGTGGAGTTCTTGCCATTCTCTTCTCTCCAGCAACGAAGCAGGCAAGGGCAGGGCGGTGTTTTCTCATTAATCCGCCACCCTCTGGGGCGGCACGCAGGACACTCGTGTTCAACTCCATATCTGGTGTTCTCAGCCTCTGTCCCAGCTGAGTCTCTTCAATGCCACAGCAGCAAAAAGGGCCTCTCTCCTAAACACGGATGTCCCCGGGGTCCTGCTCTCGCGCTGTGGCCGAGCTCAGCCTTCATGGCCTCTCTGGGAAATTCATCCGATGTCAAGGTTTTCGCCTCATTTATGCCCAAGGTGTCCTCAAGCTTCAGAGGCACAGAGCCAAATGCCCGGTGACTGCGTGCAGGTCCCACCTCCACCACTCCACTGAAGACATCTCTTCCCACCGCCCGGACCCAGAAGCCTCCTCCATTCACCTTTCTCCACAGTCAACCTCATCATCCGCTTCCACCTTCGGGGCATCCGCCACTCCCTCTCTGCTATGCCCTCCTGAGCTCGGCTGTTACCCAGGCTGGCACTGCCTCCCACACAGATCTCAAAGGTCTTCCCGGCCACCGACGTGGCCCATCACTCCCACTCCGATCTCAAAGGTCTGGCCGGGCACCGACGTGGCCCATCACTCCCACACAGATCTCAAAGGTCTGGCCGGCCACTGACATGGCCCATCACTCCCACACAGATCTCAAAGGTCTGGCCGGCCACTGACGTGGCCCATCACTCCCACGCTGATCTCAAAGGTCTTCCCGGCCACTGACATGGGCCATCACTCCCACGCCGATCTCAAAGGTCTTCCCAGCCACCGACGTGGCCCATCACTCCCACGCCGATCTCAAAGGTCTGGCCGGGCACTGACATGGGCCATCACTCCCACACAGATCTCAAAGGTCTGGCCGGGCACTGACGTGGGCCATCACTCCCACACAGATCTCAAAGGTCTTCCCGGCCAGTGACATGGGCCATCACTCCCACACAGATCTCAAAGGTCTGGCCGGCCACTGACATGGCCCATCACTCCCACGCTGATCTCAAAGGTCTTCCCGGCCACTGACATGGGCCATCACTCCCACGCCGATCTCAAAGGTCTTCCCAGCCACCGACGTGGCCCATCACTCCCACGCCGATCTCAAAGGTCTTCCCGGCCACCGACGTGGCCCATCACTCCCACGCCGATCTCAAAGGTCTGGCCGGGCACTGACATGGGCCATCACTCCCACACAGATCTCAAAGGTCTGGCCGGGCACTGACGTGGGCCATCACTCCCACGCTGATCTCAAAGGTCTTCCCGGCCACTGACATGGGCCATCACTCCCATGCCAATCTCAAAGGTCTTCCCAGCCACCGACGTGGCCCATCACTCCCACGCCGATCTCAAAGGTCTTCCCGGCCACTGACGTGGCCCATCACTCCCACGCCGATCTCAAAGGTCTTCCCAGCCACTGACATGGGCCATCACTCCCACACAGATCTCAAAGGTCTGGCCGGGCACTGACGTGGGCCATCACCCCCATGCTGATCTCAAAGGTCTGGCCGGGCACCGACGTGGCCCATCACTCCCACGCCGATCTCAAAGGTCTTCCCGGCCACTGACATGGGCCATCACTCCCACACAGATCTCAAAGGTCTTCCCGGCCACCGACGTGGGCCATGAGACTCACACAAGCGTCTGCACCGGCGTCAGGGCACGTGCCTTGTGTGGCGATGCCACACACATCCCCAGTGGTTCATGCTCAACCTCCAGGAGTCCTTCAAGTACAAATCCTTCCAATTCCATCTCCATTGTGTGAAAGCAGATGCAATGGTCATCACTAAACTTGGGTGGTAGGTTTAGGACTTCCTAGTAGTATCTTAAGCATTGTGCATCTCAATAAAAACACAGCATTTAATTTTTCAACCTGATGCAGAAGAGCACGATGAATTCCCAAATCCAAGGGCTCTGTGCTGCTCCCCTCAGGGACAGGAGGCTGAGGAGACACACTGAGGAGAAGGCTCCTGTGCTCTCAGCAGCTGCAGATGGCAGGAGGCCCTGGTGGAGGGAAAGATGCCCAGCAGGAGACGGGAAAGCAGCTAGGACCTCCAAAAGCACCATGGCTTTAAACTCACATTCCTGTATAGAACTGTGAATAGTGGGAAATTCGTTTACATATGTCCAGACCGACTGCAAGTTTCTACAAGTCTCCTATTTTATGGCTACGTTCTCGCCTTAATTTATTACTTTTGTCTGGGCCAATTGCCCACATCTTGAATATTAAATTGACCAAGTGCTATGGAGTAATCACAAAGCACTCAGAAGACACCTACGGGAGTCCTATTCATGACACATTTAAGATATTTAGAAAGCAAATGGCTTCATTTGAATTAAAAGGTAGACACTGATAGTACATAAAGAGCAGGAACAATTATCAACATGAAATTTGGGTGTGGAAGTAGAAAGAGTTCTTCCTCAACAGATGCATTTCCTGAACGCTGAGGCCTTCCCTGCTTGTCAGGCACAGGAGGCGCCTCTGTCCTCCCCAGGGCGGTTGCACTGGGACCACCCGCCCTCGGAGCTCAACCACACCAGGGTCCCATGCGCCTCGGGGTCTCCATGTGTGCCATTGTGCACAAAGTATGTCTGCCTCTGCCCCCCCCCCTTTTTTTTTTTTTCCTGGAAAACTACTCTTCATTGCTTTTTTAAAAGTGATTTATTCCTAACAGCTTTATTCAGCTATCATCCACACGCCATCTGATTCTCGCACTGGAAGTGCACAGCTCAATAGCATACTCGCAGAGCTGTGCAGCCGTCCTCACAGTCAATCGCAGAACACGCGTCACTCCAAAAATAAACCCAGGCCCTTCGGCAGCCAGCCCTCATTTCCGTGCCCCCAGCCCCAGGCTACCAGTAATCTACTTTCCGTATAGATTTGCCTGTTCTGAACACTGCGTCTAAATGGAATCCTATCTGTGGTTTTCATGACTGGCTTCTTTCACTTAGAAAACGTTTCTGAGGTTCGTCTGTGCTGTAGCACGCACCAGTGCTTCATTCCTTTATTGCTAGAGAAGATTCCATTGCACGGATGGACCACGGCGTATTTGTCCACCCCTCCCTTTCTGGATACTTGACCTGGGCTGTTTCTCTCTTTGAGTGCCATGAATGCTGCTGCTGTAAGCAATCCGGTACGAGTGTTTTTAGTGGACATATGTTTCATTTCTCTTGGGTATGTACCAAGAAATGGGATTTCTGGTCACACGGTAACTCTATGTTTAAACTTACAAGGAAGTACCAGGTGGTTTTTCAAAGTGGCTGCACGATTTTCTATTCCCAACAGTCATGGACGAAGATTCCAGTTTCTCCAGGATCTTGCCGGCACTTGTGATTGTCCGTCTCTGCCGTTACAGCCATCCTAACGGGTGGGCAATGGTGTCTCGTTGTATTTTGATTTGCATTTCCCGGCTGGCCAAGGATGTCCAGTGTCTTCTCACACCTTCTGTGGGGGAGCTGCCTGTTCACGCCCTCTGCCCATCCCTTTCTCGGCTTCGTTGTCTTTTAATGTGTTGTAGGAGTTCTTCTAAATATAAGCCTTTTTTACACATACACTTTGCAAACATTTTACCTCATGACGTAAGTTTTCTTCTTATTTTATTGATGGTAACCTCTGAAACACACAAAAACTTTATTTTGTTAAAGCTCAATTGGTTTATGATTTTTCTTTTGTTGATTGTGCTTTGTACTTTGGGTGTCATCTCTGAGAAACCACTGCTTAATCTAAGGTCACAAAGATGCAAGTCCATGTTGTTTTATAATTTTATCTCTTGCCTTTAGGCCTTTGACCCCTTTTGCGTTAGTGTTGTGTAGGGAGCGGGTGGGGCTGAATTTGGCATGTCTGCTGTGGGTGTCCAGTTGCCCCAGCGCCATTTGTAGAAATCCTACTCATTCTTTAGATTTGTTGTAAATATCAACCCTTCGGGGAGGCAGCCTCAACCCCTCCATCGTGAACTAATCGTCCCTTCCTCTGTTTCTACAGCACCTCTTTCACAAAACTTTAATCTCATTATATTTTGCCTTCCTCCTCAGGAGCTCATATCTCTGTATTCACACAGCCTTCAACGCATGGGCTCAGTCAATAGCGTGCGCTTTTGAGAAAAAATGGTCTATTTATTAAGCACCTCCACAGTGTGACAGAGCCTATGCCGGGCACTAGGGTGCAAAACGAAGTTGTCCAGAAAGGAGACAGGTACGTGCACCTACACATGAACTCTAACTGCATCGCACTCAGAGGCATCGAAGAGCCTCTGGCACGCACAGGAGCCCGCACCTGGGAGCATCTGACACCATCCCTACAGTGGAGTGCGGAGGCTGGGAGCTGGAAGGTAGACCAGGTCACACAGCAGGGACTTGCTCAGTTTCTTTAACAAGAGAACAGATGCTGAGGCACTGGATTTAATCATGTGGAGAGTGAGGTTACTCGGGGGCCTAAAGAAAGGGAGTTAGATAAGTAAATGTGGACTCAGGAAGGTTTCTCTGGTGGCAGGGGAGGTGGCCCACCTGAGCGAGAAGACAGCAGAGATGAGAGGCTCTGTTATTCAGGACTTGAGGAGGATCGGGGCGTGACCGAGGCAGTGGTGTGGGCATCGGCAGGCTCCAGCCCCACTGAGTATGGGATGTGGGAACCACGCCAGAGTTGTTTTTCTGAATCCTCTTTAGGGAAGAGGGGTCCAAACAAAATAATGTGAGGAAACCAGAACCTAAAGGATTTTGTAATTTATCATGAGGGAGAAGAAAAAATAAGAGGAAACTAGAATAACATGAAATGACAACAGAACATAAATAATGCAATGGCCAAGTTCAGAACATCTCTCCGAGGGGCCAAGTCCAGAACACCTGGCCTCAGATGATAGAGGGTGCAATCCAGGCAGCTACGCAAGCGGAATGACTGTCGCTCAGAAGTGTCTGGGTTTGTAGGTGTGTGCACGTGTGCCTGGCAGCTTTACGGAGGTGCCAAGACCTCGCAGAGCAGAGCTGCACCAGCTCCCGCCTCAGCTCTGCACGACACCAGCCCCTTCCCTTGAGGAGCCAAGCAAACCCCAGGGCAGGTGCCTGCAGGAGCTCTGAAGGCCAGGCAGGTCCTCACTCTCCTCATGTGTCCACTTAACGTGAGCTGCACGGGCACACCCCGCCTTGCCCTTGCAGTGCTCACGGTGACCTCCCACAAAGGACAGCTATTCAAGCAGTCAGGCAACAAAGTAAGGCAACATGGGGACGTGAAAACAAAGGAGAGAGCTCGCAAGTTTGCCTGGGGAAAAGATTCAGGAATGGCTCCTCAGAGAAGACGATGCTTGGGATGATATTTGAGGCATCAGAGAAGGTTCTGGCCCTCCATCCATCCATCAGTCCATCCACTGTCTATCCATCTGTCCATCCATCCATCAATCTATCCATCCACCTGTCCATCTGACCATCCATCCATCCATCCGTCCATTGGTCCGTCCATTCATCCATCCATCCACCTGTCTGTCCGTCCATCCATCCGTCCATCCATCCATCCATCCATCCATCCATCCATCCATCCGTCCGTCCGTCCATCCATCCATCCATCCATCTGACCGTCTGTCCACCTGTCTGTCCGTCTGTCCATCCATCCACCCACCCACTCACTGTGGGCCCCTCACCATTAAGGAGGAGAGGGCATGTGAATCAGAGAATCCCAAGAACAAACACACAAGGTCAACGGCAACAAGTGCCACAAAGGAGTGGTGCAGAGGGCTCATGCAAGGGTGGGCCTTGTTCTGCATCAGGGGAGCTTCCTTGGGGAAATGTACCTGAGCAGGATTCAAGAGGAAGCAGGCTGGGTGGGCGCAGCATTCCAGAGATGGGACATTTCATCAGAAACAAGGGAACAAGGTCCGTGGCCAGGAAAGAACAGACAGGCCAAGCCCTTTGCTGCTGACCCCTGGCTGATGACGCGGGGCCCTTCCCATTCATGGCCTTTCTAGCCATGAGCAGGCAATAGCATAGCTCCCCCAAATTCTCCAGAACCCCACCCCTGCCCGTCACCTGCATCCTCTCACGTCTCTGACAACCAACCCTCTCCCCACGACCTTCCACTAACACACCAGGCCTCTCTCAGGCCCTCAGTTCCCAGAGCTCTGCCAACAAACTGGATAAACTAATTAGTGTCTTCGTGTTAATTAATGTTCTGTTGTTTATATAAGCTATGGGATTTCTGTTCCTGCCGTGGTCCCTTCAGGTAGGTTTAGCTACAAACAAATTAAATCCCATTACACCAAATTATACTGGAATATATGCCAATCATCAAAGCACGTCTACCTGCATGCCATTCCCAGAGTTCCCTCAGAGACCGCCTCGTGCCATAAAGGAATGTTTAAGTAGAGGGAGTGCTCATCATTCATGTACCTTGTCATATTAAAACTTCAAGAACATTTATTAGAAAAGTCATTTTAACAGTGTGACAACTACATTTTTCTCTACAATACCAAGTTGTGAAAATTAACTCATCAGATTTAAGAGTGTCAGTGCCTCTGAACTTTAAAATTAAACAAGACCAACCTGAAGGTTTCCAGAATTTATTAGTTTTTTTTTTCACCACTTACATATGTTTTGCTGGTTAAAATCTAAACCATACACTCGCCCTGAAAAATTAAAATTATACAGTTAATTAAGTCATTTCCACTAGTTATAATGTAGTATTTTACAAATGCTCAAGCCCAGTGTGGAGTGAGAAGTCTCTAGAAGCTGACGGGCTCCACCCGGGGGGAGAACTGGATCAAATGGCCCCACAGGAAACATGTTCCACTTCCTCTGTAGGGTTACTGCCCATACAGGCCTCCGAGAGTGACGGCAGTAACGTCAAGGAAGAAATAAATAGTGCCTCAGGTGTGAGAGCCCCAGACACAGCACTGTGTGAGAGAACTACACACGGCGCCACGTGAGAGGGAACTAGACACGCGCCATGGGAGAGGGAACTAGACACGCGCCGTGGGAGAGGGAACTAGACACGCACCCTGGGAGAGGGAACTAGACACGCGCCATGGGAGAGGGAACTAGACACGCGCCATGGGAGAGGGAACTAGACACGCGCCATGGGAGAGGGAACTAGACACGCGCCGTGGGAGAGGGAACTAGACACGCGCCGTGGGAGAGGGAACTAGACACGCGCCATGGGAGAGGGAACTAGACACGCGCCATGGGAGAGGGAACTAGACACGCGCCGTGGGAGAGGGAACTAGACACGCGCCGTGGGAGAGGGAACTAGACACGCGCCATGGGAGAGGGAACTCCTAGACACGCGCCATGGGAGAGGGAACTCCTAGACAGCGCCATGGGAGAGGGAACTAGACACGATGCCATGGGAGAGGGAATTAGACACAGTGCCATGGGAGAGGGAACTAGACACGCGCCATGGGAGAGGGAACTAGACACGCGCCATGGGAGAGGGAACTCCTAGACAGCGCCATGGGAGAGGGAACTAGACACGATGCCATGGGAGAGGGAATTAGACACAGTGCCATGGGAGAGGGAACTAGACATGCGCCATGGGAGAGGGAACTAGACACGCGCCATGGGAGAGGGAACTCCTAGACACGCGCCATGGGAGAGGGAACTAGACACGCGCCATGGGAGAGGGAACTCCTAGACACGCGCCATGGGAGAGGGAACTAGACACGCGCCATGGGAGAGGGAACTAGACACGCGCCATGGGAGAGGGAACTCCTAGACACGCGCCATGGGAGAGGGAACTAGACACGCGCCATGGGAGAGGGAACTCCTAGACACGCGCCATGGGAGAGGGAACTAGACACGCGCCATGGGAGAGGGAACTCCTAGACACGCGCCATGGGAGAGGGAACTAGACACGCGCCATGGGAGAGGGAACTAGACACGCGCCATGGGAGAGGGAACTCCTAGACACGCGCCATGGGAGAGGGAACTAGACACGCGCCATGGGAGAGGGAACTCCTAGACACGCGCCATGGGAGAGGGAACTCCTAGACAGCGCCATGGGAGAGGGAACTAGACACGATGCCATGGGAGAGGGAATTAGACACAGTGCCATGGGAGAGGGAACTAGACATGCGCCATGGGAGAGGGAACTAGACACGCGCCATGGGAGAGGGAACTCCTAGACACGCGCCATGGGAGAGGGAACTAGACACGCGCCATGGGAGAGGGAACTCCTAGACACGCGCCATGGGAGAGGGAACTAGACACGCGCCATGGGAGAGGGAACTAGACACGCGCCATGGGAGAGGGAACTCCTAGACACGCGCCATGGGAGAGGGAACTAGACACGCGCCATGGGAGAGGGAACTCCTAGACACGCGCCATGGGAGAGGGAACTAGACACGCGCCATGGGAGAGGGAACTCCTAGACACGCGCCATGGGAGAGGGAACTAGACACGCACCATGGGAGAGGGAACTCCTAGACACGCGCCATGGGAGAGGGAACTCCTAGACACGCGCCATGGGAGAGGGAACTAGACACGCACCATGGGAGAGGGAACTCCTAGACACGCACCATGGGAGAGGGAACTCCTAGACACGCACCATGGGAGAGGGAACTAGACACGCGCCATGGGAGAGGGAACTCCTAGACACGCACCATGGGAGAGGGAACTCCTAGACACGCGCCATGGGAGAGGGAACTAGACACGCGCCATGGGAGAGGGAACTCCTAGACACGCGCCATGGGAGAGGGAACTAGACACGCGCCATGGGAGAGGGAACTAGACACGCGCCATGGGAGAGGGAACTCCTAGACACGCGCCATGGGAGAGGGAACTAGACACGCGCCATGGGAGAGGGAACTCCTAGACACGCGCCATGGGAGAGGGAACTAGACACGCGCCATGGGAGAGGGAACTCCTAGACACGCGCCATGGGAGAGGGAACTAGACACGCACCATGGGAGAGGGAACTCCTAGACACGCGCCATGGGAGAGGGAACTCCTAGACACGCGCCATGGGAGAGGGAACTAGACACGCACCATGGGAGAGGGAACTCCTAGACACGCACCATGGGAGAGGGAACTCCTAGACACGCACCATGGGAGAGGGAACTAGACACGCGCCATGGGAGAGGGAACTAGACACGCGCCATGGGAGAGGGAACTCCTAGACAGCGCCATGGGAGAGGGAACTAGACACGATGCCATGGGAGAGGGAATTAGACACAGTGCCATGGGAGAGGGAACTAGACATGCGCCATGGGAGAGGGAACTAGACACGCGCCATGGGAGAGGGAACTCCTAGACACGCGCCATGGGAGAGGGAACTCCTAGACACGCGCCATGGGAGAGGGAACTAGACACGCGCCATGGGAGAGGGAACTCCTAGACACGCGCCATGGGAGAGGGAACTAGACACGCGCCATGGGAGAGGGAACTAGACACGCGCCATGGGAGAGGGAACTCCTAGACACGCGCCATGGGAGAGGGAACTAGACACGCGCCATGGGAGAGGGAACTCCTAGACACGCGCCATGGGAGAGGGAACTAGACACGCGCCATGGGAGAGGGAACTCCTAGACACGCGCCATGGGAGAGGGAACTAGACACGCACCATGGGAGAGGGAACTCCTAGACACGCGCCATGGGAGAGGGAACTCCTAGACACGCGCCATGGGAGAGGGAACTAGACACGCACCATGGGAGAGGGAACTCCTAGACACGCACCATGGGAGAGGGAACTCCTAGACACGCGCCATGGGAGAGGGAACTAGACACGCGCCATGGGAGAGGGAACTAGACACGCGCCATGGGAGAGGGAACTCCTAGACAGCGCCATGGGAGAGGGAACTAGACACGATGCCATGGGAGAGGGAATTAGACACAGTGCCATGGGAGAGGGAACTAGACATGCGCCATGGGAGAGGGAACTAGACACGCGCCATGGGAGAGGGAACTCCTAGACACGCGCCATGGGAGAGGGAACTCCTAGACACGCGCCATGGGAGAGGGAACTAGACACGCGCCATGGGAGAGGGAACTCCTAGACAGCGCCATGGGAGAGGGAACTAGACACGCGCCATGGGAGAGGGAACTAGACACGCGCCATGGGAGAGGGAACTAGACACGCACCATGGGAGAGGGAACTCCTAGACAGCGCCATGGGAGAGGGAACTAGACACGATGCCATGGGAGAGGGAATTAGACACAGTGCCATGGGAGAGGGAACTAGACATGCGCCATGGGAGAGGGAACTAGACACGCGCCATGGGAGAGGGAACTCCTAGACACGCGCCATGGGAGAGGGAACTCCTAGACACGCGCCATGGGAGAGGGAACTAGACACGCACCATGGGAGAGGGAACTCCTAGACACGCACCATGGGAGAGGGAACTCCTAGACACGCGCCATGGGAGAGGGAACTAGACACGCGCCATGGGAGAGGGAACTCCTAGACACGCGCCATGGGAGAGGGAACTCCTAGACACGCGCCATGGGAGAGGGAACTAGACACGATGCCATGGGAGAGGGAATTAGACACAGTGCCATGGGAGAGGGAACTAGACATGCGCCATGGGAGAGGGAACTAGACACGCGCCATGGGAGAGAGAACTCCTAGACACGCGCCATGGGAGAGGGAACTCCTAGACACGCGCCATGGGAGAGGGAACTCCTAGACACGCGCCATGGGAGAGGGAACTAGACACGCACCATGGGAGAGGGAACTCCTAGACACGCACCATGGGAGAGGGAACTCCTAGACACGCGCCATGGGAGAGGGAACTAGACACGCGCCATGGGAGAGGGAACTAGACACGCGCCATGGGAGAGGGAACTCCTAGATAGCGCCATGGGAGAGGGAACTAGACACGATGCCATGGGAGAGGGAATTAGACACAGTGCCATGGGAGAGGGAACTAGACATGCGCCATGGGAGAGGGAACTAGACACGCGCCATGGGAGAGGGAACTCCTAGACACGCGCCATGGGAGAGGGAACTCCTAGACACGCGCCATGGGAGAGGGAACTAGACACGCACCATGGGAGAGGGAACTCCTAGACACGCACCATGGGAGAGGGAACTCCTAGACACGCGCCATGGGAGAGGGAACTAGACACGCGCCATGGGAGAGGGAACTAGACACGCGCCATGGGAGAGGGAACTCCTAGACACGCGCCATGGGAGAGGGAACTAGACACGCGCCATGGGAGAGGGAACTAGACACGCGCCATGGGAGAGGGAACTAGACACGCGCCATGGGAGAGGGAACTCCTAGACACGCGCCATGGGAGAGGGAACTAGACACGCGCCATGGGAGAGGGAACTCCTAGACACGCGCCATGGGAGAGGGAACTCCTAGACACGCGCCATGGGAGAGGGAACTAGACACGCGCCATGGGAGAGGGAACTCCTAGACACGCGCCATGGGAGAGGGAACTAGACACGCGCCATGGGAGAGGGAACTAGACACGCGCCATGGGAGAGGGAACTCCTAGACAGCGCCATGGGAGAGGGAACTAGACACGATGCCATGGGAGAGGGAATTAGACACAGTGCCATGGGAGAGGGAACTAGACATGCGCCATGGGAGAGGGAACTAGACACGCGCCATGGGAGAGGGAACTCCTAGACACGCGCCATGGGAGAGGGAACTCCTAGACACGCGCCATGGGAGAGGGAACTAGACACGCGCCATGGGAGAGGGAACTCCTAGACACGCGCCATGGGAGAGGGAACTAGACACACGCCATGGGAGAGGGAACTAGACACGCGCCATGGGAGAGGGAACTCCTAGACACGCGCCATGGGAGAGGGAACTAGACACGCACCATGGGAGAGGGAACTAGACACGCACCATGGGAGAGGGAACTCCTAGACACGCACCATGGGAGAGGGAACTCCTAGACACGCGCCATGGGAGAGGGAACTAGACACGCGCCATGGGAGAGGGAACTAGACACGCGCCATGGGAGAGGGAACTCCTAGACAGCGCCATGGGAGAGGGAACTAGACACGATGCCATGGGAGAGGGAATTAGACACAGTGCCATGGGAGAGGGAACTAGACATGCGCCATGGGAGAGGGAACTAGACATGCGCCATGGGAGAGGGAACTAGACACGATGCCATGGGAGAGGGAACTAGACACGCGCCATGGGAGAGGGAACTCCTAGACACGCGCCATGGGAGAGGGAACTAGACACGCACCATGGGAGACGGAACTCCTAGACACGCGCCATGGGAGAGGGAACTCCTAGACACGCGCCATGGGAGAGGGAACTAGACACGCACCATGGGAGAGGGAACTCCTAGACACGCACCATGGGAGAGGGAACTCCTAGACACGCGCCATGGGAGAGGGAACTAGACACGCGCCATGGGAGAGGGAACTAGACACGCGCCATGGGAGAGGGAACTCCTAGACAGCGCCATGGGAGAGGGAACTAGACACGATGCCATGGGAGAGGGAATTAGACACAGTGCCATGGGAGAGGGAACTAGACATGCGCCATGGGAGAGGGAACTAGACACGCGCCATGTGAGAGGGAACTCCTAGACACGCGCCATGGGAGAGGGAACTCCTAGACACGCGCCATGGGAGAGGGAACTAGACACGCGCCATGGGAGAGGGAACTAGACACGCGCCATGGGAGAGGGAACTCCTAGACAGCGCCATGGGAGAGGGAACTAGACACGCGCCATGGGAGAGGGAACTAGACACGCGCCATGGGAGAGGGAACTAGACACGCACCATGGGAGAGGGAACTCCTAGACAGCGCCATGGGAGAGGGAACTAGACACGATGCCATGGGAGAGGGAATTAGACACAGTGCCATGGGAGAGGGAACTAGACATGCGCCATGGGAGAGGGAACTCCTAGACACGCGCCATGGGAGAGGGAACTCCTAGACACGCGCCATGGGAGAGGGAACTAGACACGCACCATGGGAGAGGGAACTCCTAGACACGCACCATGGGAGAGGGAACTCCTAGACACGCGCCATGGGAGAGGGAACTAGACACGCGCCATGGGAGAGGGAACTAGACACGCGCCATGGGAGAGGGAACTCCTAGACACGCGCCATGGGAGAGGGAACTAGACACGCGCCATGGGAGAGGGAACTAGACACGCGCCATGGGAGAGGGAACTAGACACGATGCCATGGGAGAGGGAATTAGACACAGTGCCATGGGAGAGGGAACTAGACATGCGCCATGGGAGAGGGAACTCCTAGACACGCACCATGGGAGAGGGAACTCCTAGACACGCGCCATGGGAGAGGGAACTAGACACGCGCCATGGGAGAGGGAACTAGACACGCGCCATGGGAGAGGGAACTCCTAGACACGCGCCATGGGAGAGGGAACTAGACACGCGCCATGGGAGAGGGAACTCCTAGACACGCGCCATGGGAGAGGGAACTCCTAGACACGCGCCATGGGAGAGGGAACTAGACACGCGCCATGGGAGAGGGAACTAGACACGCGCCATGGGAGAGGGAACTCCTAGACAGCGCCATGGGAGAGGGAACTAGACACGCGCCATGGGAGAGGGAACTAGACACGCGCCATGGGAGAGGGAACTAGACACGCACCATGGGAGAGGGAACTCCTAGACAGCGCCATGGGAGAGGGAACTAGACACGATGCCATGGGAGAGGGAATTAGACACAGTGCCATGGGAGAGGGAACTAGACATGCGCCATGGGAGAGGGAACTCCTAGACACGCGCCATGGGAGAGGGAACTCCTAGACACGCGCCATGGGAGAGGGAACTAGACACGCACCATGGGAGAGGGAACTCCTAGACACGCACCATGGGAGAGGGAACTCCTAGACACGCGCCATGGGAGAGGGAACTAGACACGCGCCATGGGAGAGGGAACTAGACACGCGCCATGGGAGAGGGAACTCCTAGACACGCGCCATGGGAGAGGGAACTAGACACGCGCCATGGGAGAGGGAACTAGACACGCGCCATGGGAGAGGGAACTCCTAGACAGCGCCATGGGAGAGGGAACTAGACACGCGCCATGGGAGAGGGAACTAGACACGCGCCATGGGAGAGGGAACTAGACACGCACCATGGGAGAGGGAACTCCTAGACAGCGCCATGGGAGAGGGAACTAGACACGATGCCATGGGAGAGGGAATTAGACACAGTGCCATGGGAGAGGGAACTAGACATGCGCCATGGGAGAGGGAACTCCTAGACACGCGCCATGGGAGAGGGAACTCCTAGACACGCGCCATGGGAGAGGGAACTAGACACGCACCATGGGAGAGGGAACTCCTAGACACGCACCATGGGAGAGGGAACTCCTAGACACGCGCCATGGGAGAGGGAACTAGACACGCGCCATGGGAGAGGGAACTAGACACGCGCCATGGGAGAGGGAACTCCTAGACACGCGCCATGGGAGAGGGAACTAGACACGCGCCATGGGAGAGGGAACTAGACACGCGCCATGGGAGAGGGAACTAGACACGATGCCATGGGAGAGGGAATTAGACACAGTGCCATGGGAGAGGGAACTAGACATGCGCCATGGGAGAGGGAACTCCTAGACACGCACCATGGGAGAGGGAACTCCTAGACACGCGCCATGGGAGAGGGAACTAGACACGCGCCATGGGAGAGGGAACTAGACACGCGCCATGGGAGAGGGAACTCCTAGACACGCGCCATGGGAGAGGGAACTAGACACGCGCCATGGGAGAGGGAACTAGACACGCGCCATGGGAGAGGGAACTAGACACGCGCCATGGGAGAGGGAACTAGACACGCGCCATGGGAGAGGGAACTCCTAGACACGCGCCATGGGAGAGGGAACTAGACACGCGCCATGGGAGAGGGAACTCCTAGACAGCGCCATGGGAGAGGGAACTAGACACGCGCCATGGGAGAGGGAACTAGACACGCGCCATGGGAGAGGGAACTAGACACGCGCCATGGGAGAGGGAACTCCTAGACAGCGCCATGGGAGAGGGAACTAGACACGATGCCATGGGAGAGGGAATTAGACACAGTGCCATGGGAGAGGGAACTAGACATGCGCCATGGGAGAGGGAACTCCTAGACACGCACCATGGGAGAGGGAACTCCTAGACACGCGCCATGGGAGAGGGAACTAGACACGCGCCATGGGAGAGGGAACTAGACACGCGCCATGGGAGAGGGAACTCCTAGACACGCGCCATGGGAGAGGGAACTAGACACGCGCCATGGGAGAGGGAACTAGACACGCGCCATGGGAGAGGGAACTCCTAGACAGCGCCATGGGAGAGGGAACTAGACACGCGCCATGGGAGAGGGAACTAGACACGCGCCATGGGAGAGGGAACTAGACACGCACCATGGGAGAGGGAACTCCTAGACAGCGCCATGGGAGAGGGAACTAGACACGATGCCATGGGAGAGGGAATTAGACACAGTGCCATGGGAGAGGGAACTCCTAGACACGCGCCATGGGAGAGGGAACTAGACACGCGCCATGGGAGAGGGAACTAGACACGCGCCATGGGAGAGGGAACTCCTAGACACGCGCCATGGGAGAGGGAACTCCTAGACACGCGCCATGGGAGAGGGAACTAGACACGCACCATGGGAGAGGGAACTCCTAGACACGCACCATGGGAGAGGGAACTCCTAGACACGCGCCATGGGAGAGGGAACTAGACACGCGCCATGGGAGAGGGAACTAGACACGCGCCATGGGAGAGGGAACTAGACACGCACCATGGGAGAGGGAACTAGACACGCGCCATGGGAGAGGGAACTAGACACGCGCCATGGGAGAGGGAACTCCTAGACACGCGCCATGGGAGAGGGAACTCCTAGACACGCGCCATGGGAGAGGGAACTAGACACGCACCATGGGAGAGGGAACTCCTAGACACGCACCATGGGAGAGGGAACTAGACACGCGCCATGGGAGAGGGAACTAGACACGCGCCATGGGAGAGGGAACTCCTAGACAGCGCCATGGGAGAGGGAACTAGACACGCGCCATGGGAGAGGGAACTAGACACGCGCCATGGGAGAGGGAACTAGACACGCGCCATGGGAGAGGGAACTCCTAGACAGCGCCATGGGAGAGGGAACTAGACACGCGCCATGGGAGAGGGAACTAGACACGCGCCATGGGAGAGGGAACTAGACACGCACCATGGGAGAGGGAACTCCTAGACAGCGCCATGGGAGAGGGAATTAGACACGCACCATGGGAGAGGGAACTCCTAGACACGCGCCATGGGAGAGGGAACTAGACACGCGCCATGGGAGAGGGAACTAGACACGCGCCATGGGAGAGGGAACTAGACACGCACCATGGGAGAGGGAACTAGACACGCGCCATGGGAGAGGGAACTAGACACGCGCCATGGGAGAGGGAACTCCTAGACACGCGCCATGGGAGAGGGAACTCCTAGACACGCGCCATGGGAGAGGGAACTAGACACGCACCATGGGAGAGGGAACTCCTAGACACGCACCATGGGAGAGGGAACTCCTAGACACGCGCCATGGGAGAGGGAACTAGACACGCGCCATGGGAGAGGGAACTAGACACGCGCCATGGGAGAGGGAACTCCTAGACAGCGCCATGGGAGAGGGAACTAGACACGCGCCATGGGAGAGGGAACTAGACACGCGCCATGGGAGAGGGAACTAGACACGCACCATGGGAGAGGGAACTCCTAGACAGCGCCATGGGAGAGGGAATTAGACACGCACCATGGGAGAGGGAACTCCTAGACACGCGCCATGGGAGAGGGAACTAGACACGCACCATGGGAGAGGGAACTCCTAGACACGCGCCATGGGAGAGGGAACTAGACACGCACCATGGGAGAGGGAACTCCTAGACACGCACCATGGGAGAGGGAACTAGACACGCGCCATGGGAGAGGGAACTCCTAGACAGCGCCATGGGAGAGGGAACTAGACACGCGCCATGGGAGAGGGAACTCCTAGACAGCGCCATGGGAGAGGGAACTAGACACGCACCATGGGAGAGGGAACTCCTAGACACGCGCCATGGGAGAGGGAACTAGACACGCGCCATGGGAGAGGGAACTAAACACGCACCATGGGAGAGGGAACTAGACACGCGCCATGGGAGAGGGAACTAGACACGCGCCATGGGAGAGGGAACTCCTAGACAGCGCCATGGGAGAGGGAACTAGACACGCACCATGGGAGAGGGAACTCCTAGACACGCACCATGGGAGAGGGAACTCCTAGACACGCGCCATGGGAGAGGGAACTCCTAGACAGCGCCATGGGAGAGGGAACTCCTAGACAGCGCCATGGGAGAGGGAACTAGACACGCACCATGGGAGAGGGAACTCCTAGACACGCGCCATGGGAGAGGGAACTAGACACGCGCCATGGGAGAGGGAACTAGACACGCACCATGGGAGAGGGAACTAGACACGCGCCATGGGAGAGGGAACTAGACACGCGCCATGGGAGAGGGAACTCCTAGACAGCGCCATGGGAGAGGGAACTAGACACGCACCATGGGAGAGGGAACTCCTAGACACGCACCATGGGAGAGGGAACTCCTAGACACGCGCCATGGGAGAGGGAACTAGACACGCGCCATGGGAGAGGGAACTAGACACGCGCCATGGGAGAGGGAACTAGACACGCACCATGGGAGAGGGAACTAGACACGCGCCATGGGAGAGGGAACTAGACACGCGCCATGGGAGAGGGAACTCCTAGACACGCGCCATGGGAGAGGGAACTCCTAGACACGCGCCATGGGAGAGGGAACTAGACACGCACCATGGGAGAGGGAACTCCTAGACACGCACCATGGGAGAGGGAACTCCTAGACACGCGCCATGGGAGAGGGAACTAGACACGCGCCATGGGAGAGGGAACTCCTAGACACGCACCATGGGAGAGGGAACTCCTAGACACGCGCCATGGGAGAGGGAACTAGACACGCGCCATGGGAGAGGGAACTCCTAGACACGCGCCATGGGAGAGGGAACTAGACACGCGCCATGGGAGAGGGAACTCCTAGACAGCGCCATGGGAGAGGGAACTAGACACGCGCCATGGGAGAGGGAACTCCTAGACAGCGCCATGGGAGAGGGAACTAGACACGCACCATGGGAGAGGGAACTAGACACGCGCCATGGGAGAGGGAACTCCTAGACAGCGCCATGGGAGAGGGAACTAGACACGCGCCATGGGAGAGGGAACTCCTAGACAGCGCCATGGGAGAGGGAACTAGACACGCACCATGGGAGAGGGAACTCCTAGACACGCACCATGGGAGAGGGAACTCCTAGACACGCGCCATGGGAGAGGGAACTCCTAGACAGCGCCATGGGAGAGGGAACTAGACACGCGCCATGGGAGAGGGAACTCCTAGACAGCGCCATGGGAGAGGGAACTAGACACGCACCATGGGAGAGGGAACTCCTAGACACGCGCCATGGGAGAGGGAACTAGACACGCGCCATGGGAGAGGGAACTAGACACGCGCCATGGGAGAGGGAACTCCTAGACAGCGCCATGGGAGAGGGAACTAGACACGCGCCATGGGAGAGGGAACTAGACACGCGCCATGGGAGAGGGAACTCCTAGACAGCGCCATGGGAGAGGGAACTAGACACGCACCATGGGAGAGGGAACTCCTAGACACGCACCATGGGAGAGGGAACTCCTAGACACGCGCCATGGGAGAGGGAACTCCTAGACAGCGCCATGGGAGAGGGAACTAGACACGCGCCATGGGAGAGGGAACTCCTAGACAGCGCCATGGGAGAGGGAACTAGACACGCACCATGGGAGAGGGAACTCCTAGACACGCGCCATGGGAGAGGGAACTAGACACGCGCCATGGGAGAGGGAACTAGACACGCACCATGGGAGAGGGAACTAGACACGCGCCATGGGAGAGGGAACTAGACACGCGCCATGGGAGAGGGAACTCCTAGACACGCGCCATGGGAGAGGGAACTCCTAGACACGCGCCATGGGAGAGGGAACTAGACACGCACCATGGGAGAGGGAACTCCTAGACACGCACCATGGGAGAGGGAACTCCTAGACACGCGCCATGGGAGAGGGAACTAGACACGCGCCATGGGAGAGGGAACTCCTAGACACGCACCATGGGAGAGGGAACTAGACACGCGCCATGGGAGAGGGAACTCCTAGACAGCGCCATGGGAGAGGGAACTAGACACGCGCCATGGGAGAGGGAACTCCTAGACAGCGCCATGGGAGAGGGAACTAGACACGCACCATGGGAGAGGGAACTAGACACGCGCCATGGGAGAGGGAACTCCTAGACAGCGCCATGGGAGAGGGAACTAGACACGCGCCATGGGAGAGGGAACTCCTAGACAGCGCTATGGGAGAGGGAACTAGACACGCACCATGGGAGAGGGAACTCCTAGACACGCACCATGGGAGAGGGAACTCCTAGACACGCGCCATGGGAGAGGGAACTCCTAGACAGCGCCATGGGAGAGGGAACTAGACACGCGCCATGGGAGAGGGAACTCCTAGACAGCGCCATGGGAGAGGGAACTAGACACGCACCATGGGAGAGGGAACTCCTAGACACGCGCCATGGGAGAGGGAACTAGACACGCGCCATGGGAGAGGGAACTAGACACGCGCCATGGGAGAGGGAACTCCTAGACAGCGCCATGGGAGAGGGAACTAGACACGCGCCATGGGAGAGGGAACTAGACACGCGCCATGGGAGAGGGAACTCCTAGACAGCGCCATGGGAGAGGGAACTAGACACGCACCATGGGAGAGGGAACTCCTAGACACGCACCATGGGAGAGGGAACTCCTAGACACGCGCCATGGGAGAGGGAACTCCTAGACAGCGCCATGGGAGAGGGAACTAGACACGCGCCATGGGAGAGGGAACTCCTAGACAGCGCCATGGGAGAGGGAACTAGACACGCACCATGGGAGAGGGAACTCCTAGACACGCGCCATGGGAGAGGGAACTAGACACGCGCCATGGGAGAGGGAACTAGACACGCGCCATGGGAGAGGGAACTCCTAGACAGCGCCATGGGAGAGGGAACTAGACACGCACCATGGGAGAGGGAACTAGACACGCGCCATGGGAGAGGGAACTCCTAGACAGCGCCATGGGAGAGGGAACTAGACACGCGCCATGGGAGAGGGAACTCCTAGACAGCGCCATGGGAGAGGGAACTAGACACGCACCATGGGAGAGGGAACTCCTAGACACGCACCATGGGAGAGGGAACTCCTAGACACGCGCCATGGGAGAGGGAACTCCTAGACAGCGCCATGGGAGAGGGAACTAGACACGCGCCATGGGAGAGGGAACTCCTAGACAGCGCCATGGGAGAGGGAACTAGACACGCACCATGGGAGAGGGAACTCCTAGACACGCGCCATGGGAGAGGGAACTAGACACGCGCCATGGGAGAGGGAACTAGACACGCGCCATGGGAGAGGGAACTCCTAGACAGCGCCATGGGAGAGGGAACTAGACACGCGCCATGGGAGAGGGAACTAGACACGCGCCATGGGAGAGGGAACTCCTAGACAGCGCCATGGGAGAGGGAACTAGACACGCACCATGGGAGAGGGAACTCCTAGACACGCACCATGGGAGAGGGAACTCCTAGACACGCGCCATGGGAGAGGGAACTCCTAGACAGCGCCATGGGAGAGGGAACTAGACACGCGCCATGGGAGAGGGAACTCCTAGACAGCGCCATGGGAGAGGGAACTAGACACGCACCATGGGAGAGGGAACTCCTAGACACGCGCCATGGGAGAGGGAACTAGACACGCGCCATGGGAGAGGGAACTAGACACGCACCATGGGAGAGGGAACTAGACACGCGCCATGGGAGAGGGAACTAGACACGCGCCATGGGAGAGGGAACTCCTAGACACGCGCCATGGGAGAGGGAACTCCTAGACACGCGCCATGGGAGAGGGAACTAGACACGCACCATGGGAGAGGGAACTCCTAGACACGCACCATGGGAGAGGGAACTCCTAGACACGCGCCATGGGAGAGGGAACTAGACACGCGCCATGGGAGAGGGAACTCCTAGACACGCACCATGGGAGAGGGAACTAGACACGCGCCATGGGAGAGGGAACTCCTAGACAGCGCCATGGGAGAGGGAACTAGACACGCGCCATGGGAGAGGGAACTCCTAGACAGCGCCATGGGAGAGGGAACTAGACACGCACCATGGGAGAGGGAACTAGACACGCGCCATGGGAGAGGGAACTCCTAGACAGCGCCATGGGAGAGGGAACTAGACACGCGCCATGGGAGAGGGAACTCCTAGACAGCGCCATGGGAGAGGGAACTAGACACGCACCATGGGAGAGGGAACTCCTAGACACGCACCATGGGAGAGGGAACTCCTAGACACGCGCCATGGGAGAGGGAACTCCTAGACAGCGCCATGGGAGAGGGAACTAGACACGCGCCATGGGAGAGGGAACTCCTAGACAGCGCCATGGGAGAGGGAACTAGACACGCACCATGGGAGAGGGAACTCCTAGACACGCGCCATGGGAGAGGGAACTAGACACGCGCCATGGGAGAGGGAACTAGACACGCACCATGGGAGAGGGAACTAGACACGCGCCATGGGAGAGGGAACTAGACACGCGCCATGGGAGAGGGAACTCCTAGACAGCGCCATGGGAGAGGGAACTAGACACGCACCATGGGAGAGGGAACTCCTAGACACGCACCATGGGAGAGGGAACTCCTAGACACGCGCCATGGGAGAGGGAACTAGACACGCGCCATGGGAGAGGGAACTAGACACGCGCCATGGGAGAGGGAACTAGACACGCACCATGGGAGAGGGAACTAGACACGCGCCATGGGAGAGGGAACTAGACACGCGCCATGGGAGAGGGAACTCCTAGACACGCGCCATGGGAGAGGGAACTCCTAGACACGCGCCATGGGAGAGGGAACTAGACACGCACCATGGGAGAGGGAACTAGACACGCGCCATGGGAGAGGGAACTAGACACGCGCCATGGGAGAGGGAACTCCTAGACAGCGCCATGGGAGAGGGAACTAGACACGCGCCATGGGAGAGGGAACTAGACACGCGCCATGGGAGAGGGAACTCCTAGACAGCGCCATGGGAGAGGGAACTAGACACGCACCATGGGAGAGGGAACTCCTAGACACGCACCATGGGAGAGGGAACTCCTAGACACGCGCCATGGGAGAGGGAACTCCTAGACAGCGCCATGGGAGAGGGAACTAGACACGCGCCATGGGAGAGGGAACTCCTAGACAGCGCCATGGGAGAGGGAACTAGACACGCACCATGGGAGAGGGAACTCCTAGACACGCGCCATGGGAGAGGGAACTAGACACGCGCCATGGGAGAGGGAACTAGACACGCACCATGGGAGAGGGAACTAGACACGCGCCATGGGAGAGGGAACTAGACACGCGCCATGGGAGAGGGAACTCCTAGACAGCGCCATGGGAGAGGGAACTAGACACGCACCATGGGAGAGGGAACTCCTAGACACGCACCATGGGAGAGGGAACTCCTAGACACGCGCCATGGGAGAGGGAACTAGACACGCGCCATGGGAGAGGGAACTAGACACGCGCCATGGGAGAGGGAACTAGACACGCACCATGGGAGAGGGAACTAGACACGCGCCATGGGAGAGGGAACTAGACACGCGCCATGGGAGAGGGAACTCCTAGACACGCGCCATGGGAGAGGGAACTCCTAGACACGCGCCATGGGAGAGGGAACTAGACACGCACCATGGGAGAGGGAACTCCTAGACACGCACCATGGGAGAGGGAACTCCTAGACACGCGCCATGGGAGAGGGAACTAGACACGCGCCATGGGAGAGGGAACTAGACACGCGCCATGGGAGAGGGAACTAGACACGCACCATGGGAGAGGGAACTCCTAGACAGCGCCATGGGAGAGGGAATTAGACACGCACCATGGGAGAGGGAACTCCTAGACACGCGCCATGGGAGAGGGAACTAGACACGCGCCATGGGAGAGGGAACTCCTAGACACGCGCCATGGGAGAGGGAACTCCTAGACACGCGCCATGGGAGAGGGAACTAGACACGCACCATGGGAGAGGGAACTCCTAGACACGCACCATGGGAGAGGGAACTAGACACGCGCCATGGGAGAGGGAACTCCTAGACAGCGCCATGGGAGAGGGAACTAGACACGCGCCATGGGAGAGGGAACTCCTAGACAGCGCCATGGGAGAGGGAACTAGACACGCACCATGGGAGAGGGAACTCCTAGACACGCGCCATGGGAGAGGGAACTAGACACGCGCCATGGGAGAGGGAACTCCTAGACAGCGCCATGGGAGAGGGAACTAGACACGATGCCATGGGAGAGGGAATTAGACACAGTGCCATGGGAGAGGGAACTAGACACGCGCCATGGGAGAGGGAACTCCTAGACACGCGCCATGGGAGAGGGAACTAGACACGCGCCATGGGAGAGGGAACTCCTAGACACGCGCCATGGGAGAGGGAACTAGACACGCACCATGGGAGAGGGAACTCCTAGACACGCACCATGGGAGAGGGAACTCCTAGACACGCGCCATGGGAGAGGGAACTAGACACGCGCCATGGGAGAGGGAACTAGACACGCGCCATGGGAGAGGGAACTAGACACGCACCATGGGAGAGGGAACTCCTAGACAGCGCCATGGGAGAGGGAATTAGACACGCACCATGGGAGAGGGAACTCCTAGACACGCGCCATGGGAGAGGGAACTAGACACGCGCCATGGGAGAGGGAACTCCTAGACACGCGCCATGGGAGAGGGAACTCCTAGACACGCGCCATGGGAGAGGGAACTAGACACGCACCATGGGAGAGGGAACTCCTAGACACGCACCATGGGAGAGGGAACTAGACACGCGCCATGGGAGAGGGAACTCCTAGACAGCGCCATGGGAGAGGGAACTAGACACGCGCCATGGGAGAGGGAACTCCTAGACACGCGCCATGGGAGAGGGAACTCCTAGACACGCGCCATGGGAGAGGGAACTCCTAGACACGCGCCATGGGAGAGGGAACTCCTAGACAGCGCCATGGGAGAGGGAACTAGACACGCACCATGGGAGAGGGAACTCCTAGACACGCGCCATGGGAGAGGGAACTAGACACGCGCCATGGGAGAGGGAACTCCTAGACACGCGCCATGGGAGAGGGAACTCCTAGACAGCGCCATGGGAAAGGGAACTAGACACGATGCCATGGGAGAGGGAATTAGACACAGTGCCATGGGAGAGGGAACTAGACATGCGCCATGGGAGAGGGAACTAGACACGCGCCATGGGAGAGGGAACTCCTAGACACGCACCATGGGAGAGGGAACTCCTAGACACGCGCCATGGGAGAGGGAACTAGACACGCGCCATGGGAGAGGGAACTCCTAGACAGCGCCATGGGAGAGGGAACTCCTAGACACGCGCCATGGGAGAGGGAACTCCTAGACACGCGCCATGGGAGAGGGAACTCCTAGACACGCGCCATGGGAGAGGGAACTAGACACGCGCCATGGGAGAGGGAACTCCTAGACAGCGCCATGGGAGAGGGAACTCCTAGACACGCGCCATGGGAGAGGGAACTAGACACGCGCCATGGGAGAGGGAACTCCTAGACAGCGCCATGGGAGAGGGAACTAGACACGCGCCATGGGAGAGGGAACTCCTAGACACGCGCCATGGGAGAGGGAACTAGACACGCGCCATGGGAGAGGGAACTCCTAGACAGCGCCATGGGAGAGGGAACTCCTAGACACGCGCCATGGGAGAGGGAACTAGACACGCGCCATGGGAGGGGGAACTCCTAGACACGCGCCATGGGAGAGGGAACTCCTAGACACGCGCCATGGGAGAGGGAACTAGACACGCGCCATGGGAGAGGGAACTCCTAGACACGCGCCATGGGAGAGGGAACTAGACACGCGCCATGGGAGAGGGAACTCCTAGACAGCGCCATGGGAGAGGGAACTAGACACGATGCCATGGGAGAGGGAATTAGACACAGTGCCATGGGAGAGGGAACTAGACATGCGCCATGGGAGAGGGAACTAGACACGCGCCATGGGAGAGGGAACTCCTAGACAGCGCCATGGGAGAGGGAACTAGACACGCGCCATGGGAGAGGGAACTCCTAGACACGCGCCATGGGAGAGGGAACTAGACACGCGCCATGGGAGAGGGAACTCCTAGACAGCGCCATGGGAGAGGGAACTCCTAGACACGCGCCATGGGAGAGGGAACTCCTAGACACGCGCCATGGGAGAGGGAACTAGACACGCGCCATGGGAGAGGGAACTCCTAGACACGCGCCATGGGAGAGGGAACTCCTAGACACGCGCCATGGGAGAGGGAACTAGACACGCGCCATGGGAGAGGGAACTCCTAGACACGCGCCATGGGAGAGGGAACTAGACACGCGCCATGGGAGAGGGAACTCCTAGACAGCGCCATGGGAGAGGGAACTAGACACGATGCCATGGGAGAGGGAATTAGACACAGTGCCATGGGAGAGGGAACTAGACATGCGCCATGGGAGAGGGAACTAGACACGCGCCATGGGAGAGGGAACTCCTAGACACGCGCCATGGGAGAGGGAACTAGACACGCGCCATGGGAGAGGGAACTCCTAGACAGCGCCATGGGAGAGGGAACTCCTAGACACGCGCCATGGGAGAGGGAACTCCTAGACACGCGCCATGGGAGAGGGAACTAGACACGCGCCATGGGAGAGGGAACTCCTAGACACGCGCCATGGGAGAGGGAACTCCTAGACACGCGCCATGGGAGAGGGAACTAGACACGCGCCATGGGAGAGGGAACTCCTAGACACGCGCCATGGGAGAGGGAACTAGACACGCGCCATGGGAGAGGGAACTCCTAGACAGCGCCATGGGAGAGGGAACTAGACACGCGCCATGGGAGAGGGAACTAGACACGCGCCATGGGAGAGGGAACTAGACACGATGCCATGGGAGAGGGAATTAGACACAGTGCCATGGGAGAGGGAACTCCTAGACACGCGCCATGGGAGAGGGAACTAGACACGCGCCATGGGAGAGGGAACTCCTAGACACGCGCCATGGGAGAGGGAACTAGACACGCGCCATGGGAGAGGGAACTCCTAGACACGCGCCATGGGAGAGGGAACTAGACACGCGCCATGGGAGAGGGAACTCCTAGACAGCGCCATGGGAGAGGGAACTAGACACGCGCCATGGGAGAGGGAACTCCTAGACACGCGCCATGGGAGAGGGAACTAGACACGCGCCATGGGAGAGGGAACTCCTAGACACGCGCCATGGGAGAGGGAACTCCTAGACACGCGCCATGGGAGAGGGAACTAGACACGCGCCATGGGAGAGGGAACTCCTAGACAGCGCCATGGGAGAGGGAACTAGACACGCGCCATGGGAGAGGGAACTAGACACGCGCCATGGGAGAGGGAACTAGACACGATGCCATGGGAGAGGGAACTAGACAGCGCCATGGGAGAGGGAACTAGACACGCGCCATGGGAGAGGGAACTAGACATGCGCCATGGGAGAGGGAACTAGACACGCACCATGGGAGAGGGAACTCCTAGACACGCGCCATGGGAGAGGGAACTCCTAGACACGCGCCATGGGAGAGGGAACTCCTAGACACGCGCCATGGGAGAGGGAACTAGACACGCACCATGGGAGAGGGAACTCCTAGACACGCACCATGGGAGAGGGAACTAGACACGATGCCATGGGAGAGGGAATTAGACACGGTGCCATGGGAGAGGGAATTAGACACAGTGCCATGGGAGAGGGAACTCCTCAACACGGCGCTGTGACAGTTAAGTGTTGATCAGTGCAGGTGTCACTCCTGATGTGACGCTGTGAACTCACTCGAGGGCACATGAAAGGCCCTAGTTGCACAACGCAGAGGCAGCTTGATCCTAACCACCTATGAGTTCCCAGAAAGGGTGTGATGTGCAACAGAATCACTGTCAGTCCAAAGTCAAGCTTGTGGGACATAATTTTAAGCCTTGTTCTCAGTCTGTTCTGGAGATGGGATTATTTTAGTGGTTGTGGCACTGGTTACAGAAGTCCCAGCAGACACGTGCACCACCTATGACAACAGCCGCAGTGGACTTTCCCCTTCGGAGGCAGGACAAGAAAAGCCTTTTAAACTTAATTCCTTTCTATAGTGATAGGCTACAATGGTGAAGAACTTCTCTTTGACAATTTATCTCTTTAAAAAAGTTAGATGCTCATTTGGGCCTTTCAGTAGTGCCGTTACCAGTCACCAACAGACCAGTCAACATGGAGCCCACCCGGTGCAGGCCTACTGACCACCTGGTCAAACCCCATCCTAGGACACCTTACGTCCTTTCGTGTCATTAATACCATTATAATTATTATCCTCCATACACATCTATGTGACAGTGGTTTAGCCTATGGATTAAAATATCTCTTTCCAATACTTCTATATTTAGGTACATTTTACATTTCCAAGTATGGAGTACAGTTTCCTGTGGGACCCTGATGTTCTAAATATTTATAGCGCCTCGTGTTGCCCAGAAAGTCAACTGACATGTGCTCAACACACTCTTAGGCACCGAGATCATCTATCAATAACTAAAAACACAAGCAAAGCTTAGCAAGTCTTGCCCATTGGACCCAGAGCTAGACAGCTCCGAGCCTGAGTTCCGTCTTCGCCCCTTGCTAGCATCAGGTCCCTTTGAGTGACCTCTGAAATCCTTCCAGGCCTCTCACATCACAGGGCTCCAGCTGCGGTCTGTATCCCACCCTTCCCTGCACTCTGCAACTAGCCCCATTAGCCAATGATTCAGGCCCATGGTAGGCACGACATTTGCAATAATTACTAAGACAGACACACCCCTACTCTCAGGGGGTTACAGCTGAGTCTTCTGCTATTGAATTAAGGGCTTCTTAGAGCACGGGCCAGGCCTGACTCATCTCTGTAAATACATCACGTGGCAAATAGTCAGTGAAAGGTAGGGGAATGCATCCAGGACGCCCACACAAATGTTCACAGCAGCCTCATTCATCATAGCCAAGAGGCAGAAACAACTCCAATGTCCAACGACTGACAAACAGATAAATACAATGGGGTATATACAAACAACACAATATTATTCGCTTATTAAAAGCATGGAGGGGGTGTCTACGAGGCGCTGGCACTGCTACCCCACAGTTGAACCTTGAACACGTGGTGTTAAGTGGAGGAAGCCAGGCACAAAAGTCCACCGATGCCATATGGTTCTATTCCTATGATATGTTCAGCATAGCAAGTTCATAGAGACAGGAAGTAGACTGGGGACTTCCTAGGGCTGGGCAGGGGGTGGGCCTAGAATGGGAGCGGTTACTAATGAAGATAAAGTATTCTAAAATTAGATTATGGTGATGGCTGCGCAATTGTGCAAATGCACTAAAAACCACTGACTTGCACACTTCAAAAATGTCAACCATGTGATACATTTACTACACTTCAACAAAGCTATTCAAAAAGGTAAACCATGTGATACATTTACTACACTTCAACAAAGCTATTCAAAAAGGTAAACCACGTGATACATTAACTACACTTCAACAAAGCTATCCAAAAAGGTAAACCATGTGATACGTTCACTGCACTTCAACAAAGTTATTCAAAAAAGTTAGTGGATTAATGAATGTGCGAATGAGTGAGTAGTCTCAGACAAGTTACTAAACATGCACCTTGTCTTGTGTTGAGAGGGAGAGTGTCTACAGAGATTTTGCAAGGATAAGTGAAATGTGTACATGAAAGCATCTTGTGGATTCCACACTCAACAAATACAAACATCAGCCAACATAAAGGATAAGTTGTCCCCACACAGCCATAGCCCCCATCACCACATTGAGCCTCAGCCCAGCATGGTGATGCAAGAGGAAAGGAGCTGACGTGAGGTTCGAGAGACAGGAGGCACCCTCCCCTCCCCACAGCCTGCACCTGACCCTGGTAGTCACTACCATGAGGGTGCTGGAGAAAGGGATGGGGTGGAGACCTGGAATGACCAGGACGAGGATTGCTCATGTTGGCCCCAAAGAGCAGGCTCTTCACAGCCTGTGGGGCCAGAGGAAGACACCCCCGTTCAGGGTCCAAACAGCAAAGCCAAGCCAGGAAAACCCAGTCCTCAGCACTGGGTCCTTTTGTGTTGTGGGCCAGCTCTTGCCGACTGATGACCCCGGCAGGTGTGCAACGTGACACTTTGTTCTCCAGCTGCCCTGATGGCTCAGCACCACCCAGTCATGAAGGGGACAGTGCTGGATGAGAGCTCCTCAAATAACCATCCCAGGTCCTTCTTTAAATTAAAGTTAAAAAGGAATTCAAAATATTGGTTCACTACTTGTGTGGTACTTTCAGATTCCCATAGCATATTTTTTTTTTTTGGGGGGGGGAGGCTTCTGTCATTTATAATTTTATTTTGAAAGATTTAAATTTTTTAATTTTTTCAACTTTTTTTAGATTCAGGGGTACATGTGCAGGTTTGTTACCTGGGTCTATTGCAGGATGCTGAGATTTGGGGTATGACTGAACTTGTCACCCAGCTACTGAGTATAGTCTCCAATAGTTTTCCAACACTTCCTCCCGCCTTTCCTTCCTCCTCTAGTGGCCCCCAGGGTCTACTGTTGCCATCGTTATATCCATACTTCCAAATGAGAACATTCGGTATTTGATTTTCTGTTCCTGTGTTAGTTCTCTTAGTAGAATGACCTTCTGCATCCACATTGCTGCAAAGAACATGATTTCATTCTTTTTATGGCTATGTAGTATCCCACGGTGTACAAAGACATTTTCTTTATCCAGTCCACCTGTGTTGCACACCTAGGCTGATTTCCTGTCTTTGCTATCGTGAGTATGTGAGTGCATGTGTCTTTTCAGCAGCACAATTTTGTTTTATTTTGGATATACAGCCAGTAATGGGATTGCTGGGTCAAATGGTCATTCTGAGTTCTTTGAGAAACCTCCAAACTGCTTTCCACTGTGGCTGAACGAATTTCCATTCCCACAAACAGGATATAAGCATTTCCTTTTCTCTGCAGCCTCACCAGTATCTGTTGTTTTTTGACCTTTTAATAATAGCCATTCTGACTGGTGTGAGATGGTATCTCATTGTGGTTTGATTTACATTTCTGTAACAACTAGAGATGTTGAGCATTTTTTCATGTGTTTTTTGACTACTTGTATGTCTTTTAAGAAATGTCTGTTCGTGTCTTTTGTCCGGTTTTAATGGGGCTATTTGTTTTTTTGTTTTTTGTTTTTTTTTTTTTTTAATTTTATTTTTTTAAATTTATTTATTATTATTAAACTTCAAGTTGTAGGGTACATGTGCACAACGTCCAGGTTTGCTACATATGTATACTTGTGCCATGTTGGTGTGCTGCACCCATCAACTCGTCATTTACATCAGGTATAACTCCCAATGCAATCCCTCCCCCCTCCCCCCTCCCCATGATAGGCCCCGGTGTGTGATGTTCCCCTTCCCGAGTCCAAGTGATCTCATTGTTCAGTTCCCACCTACGAGTGAGAACATGCGGTGTTTGGTTTTCTGTTCTTGTGATAGTTTGCTAAGAATGATGGTTTCCAGCTGCATCCATGTCCCTACAAAGGACGCAAACTCATCCTTTTTTATGGCTGCATAGTATTCCATGGTGTATATGTGCCACATTTTCTTAATCCAATCTGTCACTGATGGACATTTGGGTTGATTCCAAGTCTTTGCTATTGTGAATAGTGCTGCAATAAACATACGTGTGCATGTGTCCTTATAGCAGCATAATTTATAATCCTTTGGGTATATACCCAGTAATGGGATGGCTGGGTCATATGGTATTTGTTTTTTGCCTGTTCAACTGTTAAGTTTCTTATAGATTTTGTGTATTAGACCATAGCTTGCAAATATTTTCTCCCATTCTGTAAGCTGTTTACTCTGTTGATAGTTTCTCTTGCTATGCAGAAGCTCTTTAACTTAATTAAGTCCCACTTGTCAATTTCTGTTTTTGTTGCAGTTGCTTTCAAGGGCTTAAGTCATCAATCCTTTCCCAAGGCTGATGTCCAGAATGGTGTTCCCTATTTTTTTCTTAGGATTCTTATAGTTTGAGGTCTTACATTTACATTTTTAATTCATCTTGTGTTAATTTTTGCATATGCGGAAAGGCAGGAATACAGTTTCATTCTTTGCATAAGACTAGCCAGCTATACCAACACCATTTACTGAATAGGAAGCCCTTTCCCCATTGCTTATTTTTGTCGACTTTGTCAAAGATTAGATGACTTTAGCTGTAAGTGTTCATTTCTGGGTTGTATATTCTGTTCTGTTGGTCTATGTGTCTGTTTTTGTACCAGTGCCATGCTACTTGGTTACTGTAGCTTTATAGTATAGTTTGAAGTCAGGTAATGTGATGCCTCTGGCTTTGTTCTTTTTGCTTAGGATTGCTTTGGCTATTCAAGCTTTTTGGTTCAACATGAATTTTAGAATAGTTTTTTTTTTTTTTTAGTTCTATGAAAAATGACATTCGTAGTTTGATAGGAATAGCATTGAATCTATAGATTGCTTTGGGCAGTACAGCCATTTTAACAATATTGATTCCTCCATTCCATCATCATGGAATGTTTTTATGTTTGCTTGTGTCATCTGTGATTTATTGTAGCAGTGTTTTATAGTTCTCCTTGTAGAGATCTTTCACTTCTTTGAGTTAGATGTACTATTAAGTATTTTATTCTTTTTGTAGCTATTATGAATAGGATAGCATTCTTGATTCCACTCTAAGTTTGAACTTCACTGATGTCTAGAAATGCTACTGGTTTTTGTACATTGATTTTGTATCCTTAAACTTTACTGAAATTTTTTTTATCAGTTCCAGGAGCCCTTTGGCAGAGTCTTTGGGGTTTTGTAGGTATAGAATCATATCATCTGTGAAGATAAACAGTTTGACTCATTGTTTTCTTATTTGGATGTCTTTTACTACTTTTCCTTGCCCGATTGTTCTGGCCAGCACTATGTTGAATAGGAGTGGTGAGAGTGAGCATCTTTGCCTTGTTCCAGTTCTCAAGGGGAATGCTTCCAGCTTTTGCCTATTCAGTATTAATGTTGGCTATGGGTTTGTCATAGATGGCACTTATTATTTTGAAGTATGTTCCTTTGATGCCTAGTTTCTGGAGGGTTTTTATCATGAAAGGGTGTTGGATTTTATCTAAAGGTTTCCCAGATGTATTGAGATGATTGTATGATTTTTGCTTTTAATTCTGTTTACGTGGTGAACCACATGTATTGATTTGTGTGCACTGAACCAACCTTGCATCCCGGGAATTAAGCCTACTTGATTGTGGGGAATTAACTTTTTGATGTGCTGTTGGCTTTGATTTGTTAGTATTTTGTTAAGAATTTTTGCATCTGTGTTCATCAATAAGCACAATCAGAAATGACAAAGGTCACGTTACAACTAATCCCACAGAAAAACAAAAGATCCTCAGAGACTATTATGAATACCTCTACACACACAAACTAGAAAACCTAGAGGAAGCAGATAAATCCCTGGAAATACATAATCTTGCCAGATTGAATCAGCAAGAAATATAAACCCTGAACAGACCATTATTATCAAGTAGCAAAACTGAATCAGTAATAAAAATCCAACTTAAAAAAAAAAAGCCTCAGAATGATGGATTCATACTTGAATTCCACCAGATGTACAAAGAGGAGCCGATTTCTATTCTAAAACTATTCCAAAAAAAAAAAAAAAGAAAATCCAGGCAGAAGAACTCCTAACTCTATGAAACCAGCATCACCCTGATACTAAAACCTTCTTTAATTTTCTCAATATTTTATAGTTTTCAGAGTATAAGTTTTGTAATTGTTTTATTACATTGTGTTCATTTTTGTATTGTTTGTTGACGGTATACATGCATGCAATTGAGTTTTGTATGCTGATTTTGTATCCTACAATCTTGCTGAATTCAGTTATTATTTCTAATAATTTGTTAGGAAATTTCTAAATATTTTCTAGACAACTTTATATTACTTGCAAATAGACACCGTTTTACTTCTTCCTTTCCAATAGGAATGCCTTTTCTTTTTTCTCACCTGCTTTTCCTGCCTAGAACCAGTACAATGTTGAATAGAAGTAGTGACAGCCAGGATCTTTGTCTTGCTCCAGGTCACTGAGGCAAAATTTTCAGTCCTTAACCATTACGTATAATGTTAACTATAGGTTGTTCATATGTGTTCATTTAAGGTGGAGGATTTCTCTTCTGTTTCCAGTTTGTTGAGTGTTATTTGAAGAGGTGCTGAATTTTGTCAACTACTTTTTCTACACCTATTGAGTTGATCATGTCATTTTCCCCTTTTTATGCTATTAATATGTTGCATTACATTAATTGATTTGCAGATGTCAAAACAAACTTGCATTCCTGGAAAAAATCTGGTTGGGTATGTTCTATGTTGCTGGATTCAGTTTGCTAGTTATTTTATGGAGGACTTTTATATCTGCATTCATAAGAGACCCTGGTTTGTAGTTTCTTCTGATGTCATTGTATGGTTTTAGCATCAAAGAAATACTGGCTTCACAGAATGAGGTAGGGACTCCCTCCAACTTCTGATTTTGAAAGAGCACATGGAAGATTGTTATTAATTTATCCTTTGATGTTTGGCAGAATTCACCAGTGAGACCATCTGAACCTGGATTTCCTTTGGCACAGTTCGCTTGATTATTAATTCAATCTCTTTCCATGTTATAGATCTTTTCAGATTTCCTTTTTTTAAAGTTTTATTTTTTAAATAAATTTGATTGTGTATACTTAAGGTATACAACATGTCATAAGATGCATATAGATAGTAAAACAGTTACTACAGTGAAGCAAAATAACATATTCATCATCTCACAGTTACCCATTTTGTGTGTGTATAGCAAAAGCAGCTAAGATGTCTTCATTTAGCAATAATCCCAAATACAGTTCAATTTTATTAGCTATAATTCTCCTGTTGTATGATAGATGTCTAGACTTCATCTTACATATATGCTCCTTTGTACCCTCTCACCTACATTTCTCCTTTTCCTCTCTCTACCCCCATCCCTGATAACTAGTTTTATCTCTTTATATTTGACTTTTTAAATTTCTAAATTCTACATGTAAGTGAAATCATGCAATATTTTTATTCCTGCATCTGGCTTATTCATTTAGCATAACAGCCTCCAGGTCCATCTGCATTGTCACAAATGGCAATGCTTGAAAATTGCTTGAACCTGGGAGGTGGAGGTTGCAGTGAGCCAAGATCGTGCCCCTGCACTCCAATCTGGGTGACAGAGCAGTACTCCATCTTAAGTGTTAGACCTAAAACCATAAAAACCCTAGAAGAAAACCTAGGCAACACCATTCAGGACATAGGCATGGGCAAGGACTTCATGTCGAAAACACCAAAAGCAATGGCAACAAAAGCCAAAATTGACAAATGGGATCTAATTAAACTAAAGAGCTTCTGCACAGCAAAAGAAACTACCATCAGAGTGAAAGGAAACCTACAGAATGGGAGAAAATTTTTGCAATCTACTCATCTGACAAAGGGCTAATACCCAGAATCTACAAAGAACTCAAACAAATTTACAAGAAAAAAACAGCCCCATCAAAAAGTGGGTGAAGGATATGAACAGACACTTCTCAAAAGAAGATATTTATGCAGCTAATAGACACATGAAAAAATGCTCATCATCACTGGCCATCAGAGAAATGCAAATCAAAACCACAATGAGATACCATCTCACACCAGTTAGAATGGCAGTCATTAAAAAGTCAGGAAACAACAGGTGCTGGAGAGGAGGTGGAGAAATAGGAACTCTTTTACACTGTTGGTGGGACTGTAAACTAGTTCAACCATTGTGGAAAACAGTGTGGCGATTCTTCAAGGATCTAGAATTAGAAATACCATTTGACCCAGCCATCCCATTGCTGGGTATATACCCAAAGGATTATAAATCATGCTGCTATAAAGACACATGCACACGTATGTTTATTGCAGCACTATTCACAATAGCAAAGACTTGGAACCAACCCGAATGTCCATCAATGATAGACTGGATTAAGAAAATGTGGCACATATACACCATGGAATACTATGCAGCCATATAAAAGGATGAGTTCATGTCCTTTGTAGGGACATGGATGCAGCTGGAAACCATCATTCTCAGCAAACTATCGCAAGAACAGAAAACCAAACACCGCATGTTCTCACTCGTAGGTGGGAATTGAGCAATGAGAACACTTGGACACAAGAAGGGGAACATCACATACCAGGGCCTGTCGTGGGGTGGGGGGAGGGGAGAGGGATAGCATTAGGAGATATACCCAATGTAAAGGACGAGTTAATGGGTGCAGCACACCAACAGGGCACATGTATACATATGTAACAAACCTGCACGTTGTGCACATGTACCCTAGAACTTAAAGTAAAATAAAATAAAATAAAAATACAAAAAAAAGAAAAAAGAAAGAAAGAAAATAAGAAAGACTCAACTCTAGGCTGTCTTCAAGAGATTCACCTCACATATGAAGACAGCCATAGGCTCAGAGTAAATGTATGGAGAAAGATCTATCAATCAAATGGAAAACAAACAAGTAGAAGACTTGCTATTCTTATTTCAGAAAAAACAAACAAACAACAGACTTTAAACCAACAATGATCAAAAAGGACAAAAAGGCATTACATAAGGATCTTATTTTTATAAGGCTAAACAATATCCCATTGTGTGTGTGTGTGTGTGTGTATAAAACAAATACATATAAAACACTGTTAACAAAAGAACAGATGATATATATATCATATACACGATATGTCATATCTATGTATCTATATAGATATATATCCATCATATATATCATATCATATATATATGATATATATATCACAGTTTCCTTACCCATTCATTTGTTGAAGGACACTCAGGTCATTTCTATATCTTGGCTATTGTGAAATATGCTGCAGTGACCAGGTGACCAGGGAGTGCAGATATCTTTCTGAGGTTGTGATTTTGTTCCCTTTGGGTACAAGCAGAAGAGGGGTTGCAGGGTCATATGGTAGTTCTATTTTTACTTTCCTTAGGAACCTCCATACTGTTTTCCATAATTGCTGCACAAATCTACACTCCTGCCGAAGTGTTTGGGGCTCCCTTTTCTCTGCACTGTAACATCTGTTATCTCCTCTCTTTTTTCATAGCTACCCTATTCAGTGGGCATGAGGTAATATCTCAGTGGTTTTGATTTGCAGTTCCCTGAGGATTAGTGATGTTGAGCACTTTCAATCATTGTGTGAAAAGTGCTCAACATCACTAATCCTCAGGGAAGTGCAAATCAAAACCATGTTGGCCATCTTTATATCATCTTCTTTTGAGAAGTATCTATTCAGGTCCTTTGCCTATATTTTATTTTTTAAGTTCCAGGATACAGGTACAGGACATGCAGTTTTGTTACACAGGGAAATATGTGCCATGGTGGTTTGCTGCACACCCATCAACCTATCACCTAGGTATATAAGCCCCACATGCATTAGCTATTTTTACTGATGCTCTCCCTCCCCCTTCCCCCCGACAGGCCCCAGTGTATGTTGTTCTCCTCTGTGTCCATATGTTTTCATTTTTCAGCTCCCACTTATGAGAACATGCAGTGTTTGATTTTCTGTTCCTGTGTTAGTTTGCTGAGGATAATGGCTTCCAGTTTCATCTATGTGCCTGCAAAGGACATGGTCTCATTCCTTTTCATGGCTGCATAGTATTCCATGGTGTACCACATTTTCTTTATCTAGTGTATCACTGATGGACATTTGGGTTGATTCCATGTCTTTGCTATTGTGAACAGTGCTACAGCATACGTATGCATGCATCTTTATAATAGAATGCCCATGTTTTAAACTGAGCTATTTTTCTGCTATTTAATTATACAAGTTCTTTATAAATCTTGGATATTACCCCCTTATTAGATATATGACTCAGCAATTCCTCTTCCATATATACCACATATATCCATATATACCTATGAGAAATTAAATCACCACCTTGTAAATATCTTTTTAAAATATTAAAAATGAAAAGGAAAAATTTTATATATATATATTTATAGCATACAGCATGATGTTTTGATGTATGTATACATTATGGAATGGCTAAATCAAGCTGCTAAATTTTTTTTTGTGGCATGAACTTAAAATTTACTCCTTAGCAATTTTGATTGATACAATATATTATAAACAGCGATCACCACAAGGTACAACAGATGTCTTGAACTTATTCCTTCAGTCTAACTGCAATGTTCTGTCCTTGGACCAAGAGCTCCCCAATATTTCTTCTTATTTTTGGTAGTACGTGCCTAGTAGAAATTTGTTCATTTCATCTACGTTACCAAATTTATTGGCTTAAAAGTGTTCATCGTACTTGCACATGATTTTAATTTTTAAAGTCGAGATATAATTAAAAAACATAAAATTAACCATTTTGAAGTGATCCACGTAGTGGCATTTAATACATTCACGTGTTCAACCACCTCTGTCTAGTTCCAAGACGTTGTCCATCAGTCCAGAAGGAAACCCCATCCTAGTAAGTGACCGTTCCCCATTCTCCTCCCTGCTCTGCTGCTGGCAGTTACCTCTCTGTGTTCTGTATCTGTGAATCCACATTTCATTGATGTGAAATCATATAATATGTGACCTTTTGTGTCTTGCTTCTTTCACTGAGCATAAGGTTTCTGAGGTCCTTCCTCCGCTGTAACATCTACCAATCCCTCACTCATGCTCATAACTGAGAAGCGTTCCATTGTCTGTATATATGGCATGTGCTTACCATCCACCCCTGTGGATATCCAAGTGGTGCCCCTTTGGCTATCATGCAAGCACTGCTGTGAGCTGGAAGCTCCTGCACTGGTTTGGGCACCTATTTCCACTTCTTTTGGGCAGATAGGCAGGATGGCATTCTTTTCCATGTTTAAGTTTTTGTAGATAGTGAAAACTGAAACTCTTTTCCACAATGGCTAAATAACTTCACATTCCCAACAGCAACATATGAGGATTTCAACTTGTCCATATTCTTGCTAACTCTTATTACTTTGCTTCCTATTAATTTTGTCACTGATAACCATCCTAGCGGACGTGGTGGAGCACTTCATTGTGGTTTTGACTCGCAACTCCCCAGTGACTAATAGTTTTAAGCATCTTATCATGTGCTTGTTGACCATTTGCATATCTTCCTTGGAGAATGTCCATCCAGTCCCTTGCTCATTTTAAAATTAAGCTTTTTTGTTGTTGAATTGTAAGAGTTCTTCGAATATTATAGACACTATAATTCATTTTATTCTTGTAAGGTTAGTAGGAATCTCTCTTCTTTCATTCTGGATTTTAGTAATTTGAGTCATCTTTTTTTCTTTATGAGTTAACTAAAGGTTTAACAATTTTGTTGAGTTTTTCGAATAATAAAGTTACAGTTTCATTGATTTTTTTCTCTGATTTTTTGTATTCGATATTTTATTAATTTCTAGTCCACCCTTACACACAACAATTGTGAGATGAAATAAACACCTGAATGTGAAAGCACCTTTAAAAATGAACTTGTGTATAAATATGTATTAATTCAATAATTATTTAAGATGCTTTCTATCTGCCAAGCAGGCTGTGTTCTTGGTGCTTGGGATATGACAGTGAAAATCTGTTCTACATGATGGTACTTACAAATATGCATATCAATTATATCTCTTATATGAAAGAACTGTACCCTACTCATCTTTATATTCCCTCTTCCTGGCCCACATTACATGTTCCATGAATGTCAGGTAAATGCTAAAATAAGAGATATTTTTATTATCTGTCATTTTCTTGCAATTCCTCTTAGACAATGGCTCTTTGAGAGGAGAAAGCCTATCTTAACCATTCTTGTGGTTTAAATTCTGTCTGCCACGATGCCACAAACATATGTATGCTCAAGAATATCGTTTTGATTAATTGCTTAACTTGAATCTGCCTTCATATTAATCCACATCAAGGGGAAACAGAAAAGGAGAAATCAAAATTAACAAAGTAAAATAATTAAGGTTAAGAAAATATCCTTATTGTTTTTAGCAACAAGGGCTATGTCTTCTGTTTTTCTCCATCTCACACACTGATTGCCAGAGAACAGAACATATAGACACTCCATAAATATACACATATAGAGCATACTGGTGCTCAATAAATCTCTACCTACTGTTCAATTGTTTTTCTCCTTGGAATTCCAACAGGTTAATTATCCCACTTCCCTTAGGGACAACCGAACAGTCATCACACAACCCTCCATAATCACTGCAGGGGTCCACAGTGGCAGACAAGGCTTGCTCTTCCCTTTCAGGAATCTTGCTGTGGGAACACAAATCAGTGCGTATGTCTCTAGTGTTTAAGGCACTTACAATTTTTAATGCCATGTTTTTTAAAAAGAGAAAGTGAAGATCAACAACCCTGGTCAAACCATTCTTTCAAGCAGCCCTTCTTAGACAATGATCTTTTTTCTTTAATATTTTAAACTTTTAGTCATCTTGTAGAAGAAAGAGAAATGTCATCCACCCACTAATTGTTTCAAAGTACTTCTTCTCCCCACCCTGAACAGTAGTCACTGTTTAAACATTGCAGCACCTCGGAGAAGAGCCAAGATGGCTAGCTCCATGCAGGTGGGAAGCGCTTCTCACACAGAGACCAGCCCACGGTGTAGACCAGCACACTGCGAACAGATCCTTGGAAAAAGGGCTTTGAGCGTGGACGGTGAGGACACAGACCCCTGGCTGAAAGGGGAGGAAGCTGGGAACCCTGTGCAGGGTTGCTGGGCAACAGGACTTGTTATTGGCCTTGAGTGACTCCAAGGGGAGGACCGAAAGAAACAGGCATGGAATGACGCACTCTTGACCTGGATCTCCCCGGTCCCAGCTATGGGAGACCCAGTGACCCCTACAGACATCTGAGCTGGCAGGGAGAAGTGCCCACGGAGTTGGCAGACAGAACTCCAGAAGATTTAGTGTGGGAATGGCTGCAGTGGAGCTCAGTCATGGGCCCCCATCCCCCAAGGCTTGCCACACTTCCCTAGGTGGCTTTAGGCTTTGTTAGCTGTGGGACCAGAAGAGAGCAGGGCTGGCCGGCCCCTGGGATGCAGCCAGTCTGATCTGAGTGCCCCTCTGACTGCTGGCCTCTTCTGGGCTCCCTGCCTGGATGAACCCACCTGCAGCACAGCAACAGCTGCCCAGCCAAGGCACTCATCAGTAGCCACAACCATAGCCCTCTCACCAGCAGAACCTACCTGTCCATCAGAGCACTTCTGCAGATAAACTCCCACCAGTGCACACCCACTCACAGCCTTCCCCAGCCAGCATGCACCCGCCTGCAGCCTTCTCGCACTGTGCACACCCACCCACAGCCTTCCCCCACCGTGTACACCCACCCACAGCCTTCTCCCACCGTGTACACCCACCCACAGCCTTCCCCCACCGTGTACACCCACCCACAGCCTTCTCCCACCGTGTACACCCACCCACAGCCTTTCCCCACCATATATACCCATCCACAGCCTTCCACCACCGTGTACACCCACCCACAGCCTTCCCCCACCGTGTACACCCACCCGCAGCCTTCCCCCACCGTGTACACCCACCCGCAGCCTCCTCCCACCGTGTACACCCACCCACAGCCTTCTCCCACCGTGTACACCCACCCGCAGCCTCCTCCCACCGTGTACACCCACCCGCAGCCTTCTCCCACCGTGTACACCCACCCGCAGCCTTCTCCCACCGTGTACACCCACCTGCAGCCTTCTCCCACCATGTACACCCACCTGCAAGCTTCCCCCACCATCATGCACCCACCTGCGGCCGCCCCCTTCTGTCTTGCCAGCACATACATGCGTGTGCACTTATCATCACTCTGCAAAGGCACTTTGGCTAGCAGCCCCCACTGGAGTGTTGTTACCAGTGGACTGACTCAACTGCATGCTGTCTTCAAGAGACCAGGAGATTATTCTCATATGTGAAGACAGCCATAGGCTCAAAGTAAATGTATGGAGAAAGATCTATCAAGCAAATGGAAAACAAACAAGAAGAAGCATTGCTATTCTTATTTCAGAAAAAAAAAAAAAAAAAGACTTTAAACCAACAATGATCAAAAACGACAAAAAAAGGCATTACATAAAACAATACTAAATATATAGGCGCCCAATGCTAGAGCACCCAGCTTCATAAAAGAAGTTCTCAGAGGCCTATGAAAAGACTTTGACAACCACACAATAATAGTGGGAGATTTCAACATCTCACTGACAGTGTCACACAGATAATTGAGGTAGAAAACTAACAAAAATATTTGGGACCTAAACTTCACACTTGACCAAAGAGACCTAACAGATACCTATAGAATACTCTCCCCAACAACAACAGAGTATATACATAGTCTATATAGAATATATAGTCTCCTCATCTCCACATGGCACAGACTCTAAGACTGATAACATCCTTGGCCACACAGCAATTCTCAACAACAAATTCAAATAAACCCAAATCATACCAACCACACTCGGACCACAGCACAATAAAAACAGAGATCAACACCAAGAACATTGCTCAAAATCATACACATCATGGAAATTAACCTCCTCTTGAATTACTTTTGGGTAAAGAATGAAATTAAGGTAGAAATCCAAAAATTATTTGAAACTAATGAAAACAAATATACAACATGCCAGAATCTTTGGGTCACAGGTAAAGCAGTGTTAAGAGGAAAGTTTATAGCACTAAATGATTACATCGAGAAGCTAGAAAGATCTCAAATTAATAAGCTAACATCACACCTAGAGAAACTAGAAAAGCAAGAGCAAACCAACCCCAAAGGTAGAAGAAGAAAAGAAATTGCCTAAATTAGAACTGAACTGAACAAAACTGAGACACAAAAATCCATTCAAAAGATCAACAAAACCATAAGTTGGTTTTTTGAAAGAATAAATAATATTGATAGACCACTAGCTAGATTAAGTTTAAACAGAGAGATCCAAATAAACACAATCAGAAATGACAAAGGGGATATTACTGCTGACTCCACAGAAATATAAAAAGCCCTTGGAGACTATTACTCACACCACTATGCACACAAACTAAAAAACCTAGAAAAGAATGGATAAATTCCAGGAAGCATACCATCTCTCAATATTGAACCAGGAAGAAACTGAAATCCTGAACAGACCAATAATGAGTTCTAAAATTGATTGTGTAATAAGCCACCAACCAGAAAAAGCCCTGCACCATACAGATTCACAGCCAAATTCTACCAGACATAAAAGAAAGAGTGGATACCAAACCAATAAAACTATTCCAAAAAATCAAGGAGGAGGGACTTCTCCCTAACTCATTCTAGGAGGTCAGCATCATTCTGATACCAAAACCTGGCAGAGATACAAAGAAAAAAGAAAACTTGTGGTAAGTATCCTGATCAACATAGACACAAAAATCCTCAACAAAATACTAACAAATCAAATCCAGCAGCACATTAAAATGCTAAGCCACCATGGTCAAGCAGGCAATATTTATTCCTGGATGCAAGTTTGGTTTAACAAACATAAATAAATGTGATTCATCATATAAACATAACTAAAAACAAAAACCACATGATCATCTCAATAGATGTAGAAAAGGCTTTCAATGAAATTCAACATCCTTTCATGTTAAAAACCCTCACAAACTAGTCATCAAAGGAACTTACCTCAAAATAAGAGCCATCTATGACAAAACCACAGCCAACATCATATTGAATGGGTAAAAGCTGGAGGCATTTCCCTTGAGAACAAGAACAAAACAAGGATGTCCTCTCACACTACTTCTATTGAACATAGTACTGGAAGTCCTTGCCAGAGCAGTCAGGCAAGAGAAACAAATAAAAAGCATTCAAATAGAAAGAGAAGTCAAATTACCTGTCTTTAGACTATATGATTCTATACTTAGAAAACCCCATAGTTTCTGCCCAAAGGCTCCTAAAACTGATAAACTTCAATAAAGTCTCAGGATACAAACTCAATGTACAAAAATTAATAGCATTTGTATACACCAATAACATCCAAGCTGAGAACCAAATCCAGAACACAATCCCATTCACAATAGTCACATAATGAATAAAATTCCTAGGAATACAGCTAACCAGGGTGGTGAAAGAGCTCTACAATGAGAATTACAAAATTCTGAAGGATATTAGAGATGAAACAAGTGAATGGAAAAACATTCCAAGCTCATCGTTATGAAGAATCAATATTGCAAAATGGCCATACTACTCAAAGCAATTTACAGATTCAATACCATTCCTATCAAACTACCAACATGATTTTTCATATAATTAGAAAGAACTATTCTAAAATATATATTGAAACGAAAAAGAGCCTGAATAGCCACAAAAGTCCAAAGCAAAAAGAACGAAGGTGGAGGCATCACATTACTCAACTTCAAACTATACTACAAAACTACAGTAACCAAAACAACATGGTACTGGTAAAAAACAAACAGAACAAAATAAAACAACAGCAACAACAAAACACAGACACATAGACCAACGTAACAGGATAGAGAACCCCCAAATAAAGCAGCACACCTACAACCAATTGATCTTTGACAAAGTTGATGATAACAAGCAACTGGAGAATGGATTTCCTATTCAATAAATGGTGCTGGAATAGTTGGCTAACCATATGTAGAAGATTAAAACTGGGCCCCTTCCTTTTACCATATACAATAATTAACTCAAGATGGATCAAAGTCTTAAATGTAAAACCTTAAACTATAAAAAATCTGGAATAGAACCTAGAAAATACCATTCTGAACATAGTGTTGGCAAAGATTTTATGATGATGCCTCTGAAAGCAATTTCTACAAAAACAAAAATTGACAAGTGGGATCTAATTAAAGAGCTTCTGCATAGAAAAAGAAACTGTCAACAGAGCAAACAGGCAACTTACAGAATGGGAGAAAATATCTGCAAATCTACCCATCTGACAAAGGTCTAATATCCAGCATCTACAAGGAACTTAAATCAACAAGCAAAAAACAACCCCATTAAAAAATGGGCAAAGGACATGGACACTTCTCAAAAGAAGACATACATGCAAGCAACACGCATATTTTTAAAATCCTGAACATCACTACTCATTATAGAAATGCATATCAAAACCACAATGAGATACCCTTTCACACCAATCAGAATGGCTATTACTAAAAAGTCAAAAAATCGTAGACGTTGTCAAGGTTGCAGAGAAAAGATAACACTTAATTTATATTCCCACTACTGGTAGGAGTACAAATTAGTTCAGCCACTGTGAACTAATTTAAAATTCCTAGGAATATAGCTAACTGGGGAGGGTAAAATTCCTACGAATTTTATGGAATTCCTAGGAATACAGCTAACCAGGGAGGTAAAAGATCTATACAAAGAGAATTACAAAACTGCTAAAGGAAATCGGAGATGAAACAAGTAAATGAAAAAACAGTCCAAGCAGTTTAGAGATTTCTCAAATAATTAAAACTAGAACTACCATTTGATCCTGTAATCCAATTACTGGGTATAAAACCAAACGAATATAAATGATTCTACCCAAAAGACACATGCACTCCTATGTTCATCCCAGAACTATTCACAATAGCAAAGACATGGAATCAACCTAGTGCCCAGCAATGATGGACTAGATACAGAAAATGTGGTGCATATGCACAATGGAATACTATGCAGCCATAAAAAAAGAACAATATCATATCCTTTGCAGGAACATGGAGGCATCTAGAGGCCATTATCCTAAGCAAACTAACACAGGGACAGAAAACTAAATACTGCATGTTCTCCCTGATAATTGAGAGCTAAACATTGATAATTCATGAGCACAGAGAGGGGAGCAACAGACACAGGGGCCTACTTGAAGGTGAAGGGTGGGAGGAGGGAGAGTGTTGAAAAACTACCTATCGGGTACTATGCTCACTACCCGGGTGATGAATTTTTTTGTACACCAAACCCAGCTGTGCAATGTACTCATGTAACAAACTTGCCCATGCACCCCAAACCTAAGGTAAAAGGTGAAGAAAAAAGCAAGCAGCAGCATCATCCTTGCCAGTCTCATTGTAAATGAGAAATGGTACCTATGTGTGGAATATCCATCTCATATGTACCTTGATTTGTAAATTATTTTCCACCAACTAAGATAGAATAGAACTCATTCCCTAATTAGGTTACTACTGTTCACTTCATATCAGATTCAGAAAAATCTGAGAGTTTTGGTGGGGGAAGAGTCGATGATATATGAACAGTTATGAGAGAGAAAGGGAGGGCTAGGTAGTATGAGAGCTATAGTGTAGTTTAAGGCGAAAACTAGATAAAAACTTGTTGGTGGTTAAAAATCAACTGAGGGCAAGATAGCTCATGCCTGTAATCTCAGCACCATGAGGGGCTGAGGTGGGAGGATCGCTTGAGCTTAGGAGGTTCAAGGCCAGCCTGGGCAACATAGTGAGACCATCTGTTAAAAAAAAAAATTGAAAAAAAAAAATTAGCCAGGCATGGTGACACACACATAGAAGGTTGAAGAGGGAGGCTCTCCTGAGCCCACGAGTTCAAGGCTGCAGTAAGCCAAGATTGAGCCACTGCACTCCAGCCTGGGCAAGAGTGAGACCCTGCCTCTTACAAAAAAATCAATTAGGAGAGAGCCTGAGTCCCTGAAGTAGAGACGTGCCTTCCTGGATATCAGAGCCCCCTGTATGAAGCTGACTGAGCTGTCTGTAGTTACCACTCAACGTCTAGGGTAATTGAGATATCAGTTCACGTGAGACCTGAAGACCCCAATCTGACATGGTTAAGTGCAGCTATTAGTCCCCTGCAGATGTGTGCAAACATGTGAACACACACTCCCTGTCTAGACACACCCTTTACAGCTGAGAAAACAGAACCTCCTTTCACAAATTACAAGTAATTCTAACTTGGAACCAACCAACATGCACAGATGCACCAGAAAGCTCCTTCCAAGCACTGTGTGAGCCTAGACATCTCCAGGTGATGTGCCTAATGAACCCATACAGGTACCTGGACTTCTCCAGATAATGCACCCAAATGAGTCCATCAAGGTACCTGGACGTCTCCAGGTAATGCACCCAAATGAGCCCATCAACGTACCTGGACGTCTCCAGGCAATGCACCCAAATGAGCCCATCAAGGTACCACGCTCAACCTGCACGATCAGCTTTAGACCTCAACTCTCAACCAACCTCAGCTGTCAGCCTCCCATGATCATGCTCAGAAGGTGTTGACATGTCAAGACAATTAATAACACATTAATTTGACTTTCTCTTCTCCTACTCACAAATTCTTTATCTTAATTCCCAATTTGATTTTTAAGATTTTGTTTACCTTTCCAAAAATGAGACTCCATTAATGACTTCCTTCAATTCTCCCCCTCTTGTACCGTATTTTTGTGAGTGCCCCAAAGTTCCTCACTTGACGACATTTACTGTTTCCTGCATGGATGAAGTTGATTTTCCCTTTTGTGTTCTTATACTACTTCCATGAGCCTTAGAGAGAGAAGTGGGCACTGAGATACAAGAGCACAGATTGCTTTCCTGAAACGAGATTGCACTGCATTTTTAAACGCATGTTCTAGTATGTTTGAGCTGGAGGAGGGATGCACCTGCCCCACTTAAGTTCAGGTTATGGCCACAAACGTGGAAAATACAACAGCAGCAACAGATGGCTTTAATTCATTAGAGAATGTTATGTGGAAGTCAAGGCTAATTAGAAAATCTTGATAGTAGTAACAATAGCAAATATTTATGCATTCATTCACTCTACATAGACTTGAGACAAGCCTGCTGTGTCTGCGCTAAGAACTAGGTGCTGTGCATGGAATGAAAGATGCCGTCCTTGTTAACAAGGACCTCAGAGCCTAACTGAAAACAGACAATAGGGAAGAAGCAGACACAGGACCAGTTAATTGAAATAGACCACAGGATAAATGAGAAGGCGGCCATGTGAGAGGATAACTTCACTCCTGGGATCTGACTTCCGAGTTGCGGTCTTACCTCGGCCACTGCCCTCTGCCTCAGCATCTCCTACGTAAAGTGGGGGTAATAATCATAGCTGACATTTAAAACCACCGAACGGCCCAGCTTGCTGCCTGCAGTCCCGATCTACCAGTTGCCCTTCTGTGATCAACAGCACCTGTTCCCTCTGGAAGGCACCCTGGGCTGGTCACGGAAAAATGATTGCCTGAGTGGCCGGGCCGCAGATGGTGAGCTTTTGTCCTGGAGCTGTGGTTTTGACAGCTCTTCCTTCTCCCAGTTCCACCTGGTTGGTTAGGAGAGACCCTGCTGAGGAGGGGCATTTAAAATGAGACTCGAAGAATAAAAGGCCCCTGCTGGGAGGCAGTTCTGGGAGGCCTGGCAGGGAATGAGGTGTGGAGGGAAGGGGGCCGGGAGAAAGTGCGGTAAGAGGCAAGGCCCCTGTACAGCGTTCCAGGGGAGGAGCCTGGGGAAACCACATGCAGGTGAGGACAGGTGGCTGTGGACAAGGGAGGCACAGAGGCCACGGCTGGGTCTCTGAATGGATGCTAGGGCACAGGTGGCCTCTGAAGGCTGGAGATGGGAAAATCACATGGTCACCCTGAGCTCACTGTGGAAAAGGAACTGGGCCAGCAAAAGGAGTGAGGGCCCAAGTGATGGGGTGGAGTCTGCTATGTGCTCGTCTTCTAGGCAGGCAGGGATCACCTGTATCAGCTCAGGAGGCAGCGGTGGCCAAGCACAATAGCCATGGGAGCCCCTGGAAAGACGGATGCTGGTGTCCAGAAAGCACCTCATGGAAAGCTCTTGGTCCCCGACAGCCTGATGGGAGAGAGCCCTTGAATACTAGAGAAGATGTAATTCCTGTACCATTTAACCTGGATCAGAGCCCAGAGAAAGAAGGGAAGCTCCCTAAGGAACCCTGCTTACCCCTGCTATCAATATCTGAGAAAGATACTACAGAAAACCTACCCAGCAATCTTAGGAACACAGGTGGAAATCCCTCCCAAACACGGGTGATATACATTCAGGAATAGTTAACATTATAATGGGAGCAACACAGTGAGTACAGCGAGGATTTACTCTGGGACATTAAGGATGTAATATTAGGAAATCAATATTTATTGCCATAAATTAATGGACACATACTGGATTATCATTGCAATATACAGTGGAAAGGCGTTTGATGAAATTTAATTTCAAAACTTGATCAAAACTAACTTTTAGTAAAATCAATCAAATGTGGGCCTCCTGAGTTTCTTAAAGGATGAACATCCTGAAGCCTGTTGTTGACATGCAGATTCAATCCCAGGAGAGACACAGACAAGACTGAGTATGACGCCCGCAAAACCGCTAATAATATCCCGCACACAGCAAGGAAAACACACCGTGACTTGCGGATGATGTGATTCTCTTTCTAGGAAAACCCAGAGATCTTTGAGACAGTGAAAAGTTTGTTAAGATGCTGGATACTCACCATTCTGTGGCCTCCCAAATTCTCATCATAAGACAACTTACAGAATTTAACTAGCAAATCTCTGCCATAAGAGCAACAACGGCATATAATAGAATAAACCTCACAACAGATGTTTGTGACCTATATGAAGAGCAGTATAATTTTCCAATGTTTATAAATGAAGAGTTGTATCAACTAAGAGATGTGATGTTTTTGAGAAGACGAGTAAATATTATACACGTCATTCTTAAGAAACATGAATTTAAGAACATTAAGCCAATTAAAATTCCAATCATGGGGGGGTGGGAGGAAGAGAGAAAGAGAGAGAGAGAGAGAAAGGGAGGTCTTGGCAAAAAGGTACTGGAAAAATAAAGAAATAAGAAGGTTTCTTAAGCACACCTGGGGTGATGTCAATTGCTGGCAACAGTCCTCCAAAACCCAGATACAAGTCACTTCCTCCAGGCAGCCTTCCTTGATGAGCACGTCTGCCTCCTCTTTCTAGACTGCAGTTTGTTAATACGTCTCTCTCTTCACTACACTGCGAAGTGTGTGGACACTGAGATTTCATCTATCTCATCTCTTTATGGACAGTGCTACGTGGCTCAAAAGTGTCTCGTTCATACTAACTAGACACCAAATAGATCTCTACCAAATGAACGACTTTTAAAAGCTCAAAGGATGGCATCGTCTGTGCCATAACCTGGAGTTCTCTTAATGCTCCATGGGTCTCAGCCTGAGAGGAAGGAGGACCTCTTGTGTACCTCTGGAGACTGAGCAAACCTTCCTAATGTTATCTTCCCTTAGAACTGAAAGCAGCTCCAAGTCTAATCCCTTCTTTCCCTGGTGAGATTCCAGGTATCCAAAGGGTGAGACAACCTGCGCATCTTTGAAAGATTGTCAACATGAGGCTCTTGGGAGTGTGGGGATTTTGCCCTTGTTATTTCATTTCTTTCTCTGCACATTCGGTATTCTCTGAGTCACTGCACATCCCCAGGTTTAAATGTTTTCATTTACTCATAAAATAATTGTGTGCCCACGCTCCTCTATGCTTTAGGACTGTGAATCAAGTGGAGAACCAAGAACCAAGAGCCTTGTGTTCCCACAGCACCAATCAGACCTACATCCTGACGACGGTGGCCTGGAGCACGAGGAGCACGGAAAGCGATGGAAGCAAATGATTATTTTTATTATTTTATTTTTTGAGACAGAGTCTCGTTCTGGCATCCAGGCTGGAGTGCAAAGGCATGATCTCGGCTCGCTGCAACCTCCACCTCCCGGGTTCAAGCAATTCTCCTGCCTCAGCCTCCTGAGTAGCTGGGATCACAGGTGCCCGCCACCACACCCGGCTAATTTTGTGTTTTTAGTAGAGACGGGGTTTCTCCATGTTGGTCAGGCTGGTCTTGAACTCCTGACCTCAGGTGATCCGCCCGCCTTGGCCTCCCAAAGTGCTGGGACTACAGGCATGCGCCACTGCGCCTGGACACAAATGAGTATTGATTAATAGATACGATGATGTGGTGCTAACACCTCACATAAGCTGTTTACGTGTTTAAAAGAGAAACTTTAAATATAATGAGAGTACTTTATATCATTGTCGAGAAATTTTTAATGAATTCTGGATTTAATTCAAAATCCAACAGCTCCAGGTTTAAAAGCAAAATCCTTTTGCTGCACCCAAAGTTGTTTTCCTGTGCATCTATCTTATGGAAAAACAAGATCGTTGGCTGGTGGTGTTCATCACCCCTGCAAAAGCCCTCACAGGCTCCACTGATCAGACCCACTTTTAACAATGCCCCCAGGGCCACCCTGTCTTTGCCATAAAGGAAGGTGGATTTTACTCGGGAAATGACAGAAGTGATGGGGAGGATCTGCAGGTCGGCGGCTCCTGAGAACGCTGTGCTGGACGTAGGCTGTTCACGTGAGGTCATGTTGCAAAACCACGGAACATTGTTCAAAACAAGCTTGGAAATGCCCTCAAACCACAGCTCACCCTCACTTGATCTCCACTTGCCCAAAGCTGGCGGAAGAGCCGAGCCTGCCAGGTCCTCCCTGGTGTGGGCTGCCTGTCCTTTAAAGACAGCCGCAGCCTCGCTGGACGCTGGGGAGGATCTGTCCTTGAACCTAATGGAAAATGGCATTGATTGCTGGGCAGAAGGGCAGTGTCCTGGGAGGGACACTGCTGCCCAGACTGGCAGAGAATCTGGGAGGGAGGGGGAGCCACAGGGGAGTGACCTTACAAAGTGTCCCAGACGGGAAAACCAACCACATGGGGCCCAGGGGAGCTGTGGGAAGGGACCCAGGACCCACTTCTGCCCTGCAGGGGTGCCGCCATTGGAACCAGGACCGGGGTTGGGGGTCAGTTTTGCCAGCTTCCCTTCTTTGGCCTCAAGTGGGCCCAGACTCACTTCTAAAATACTCTCAAGGCAGCAGCCACAGCAAGAGGGAACCGGGCCCCATAGGGAGCCCCCTCCATGCCACACCCCACCTGCCAGAGAAACTTCTCTGCACATTCTCCACACAGGAGGCCTGTGCTGTGCTTGCTGGAGGCATTCTACGTTTCAGCAGAGCTGCCTGCCCCACCTCAGGGCTTGAGCCCCCGTCCTTCCCCCCACACACTCCTGCTACTCTTGAATGAACATGGAAACTCTTTAACGGGGTCGGCCCTCAAGACATCTCAAGCTCCTCTGCTGCAGGCTGCATCCAGTTTCTTAAACACTGCACTGGTTTCGTCTGGCCCTGGACGCATGCCCTTCCAGACAACCAAACCTCCTCCTGCCCCAGCATCAGCTGAATCCCTGCCATGCTTCCAACATCACCCCATCCTAAGCCGGCTACTCCAGGAAGGCCACCTGAGCCCTGGACGGATGGGATGCTCATCACATGCCCAGCAGAGCCCACTCCACAGAGCCTGGCCTGGAACCTGGGGGGTGATGACGTGTAAATCCGCCACCACTAAACACCAAGCAAGGCCCAGAACCCACCCTACCTGGGATTAAGTCAATCACAGGCTCTTAGGCTCAGGGGTTGGACGGCGCCAGGGCCAGGGGGATCACTGAGCACTATGACAGACACTGAATCCTGGAGATTTTGAAACTGGCATATTATTTGAGTAGCTAAAAACATAAAATTTCTCCAGTTGAAAGTGGTCAAGCGCCACTGATGACACGCCGTTTCTCAGGGAGGGAGGCGGGATTACGAGGGGGTAGGACTTGCCTGGGGGTTCTGAGTGGCTTCTGTGGAAGAGTCCTAATATCTCAGTGAGCTGTGATAACTCAGGATACAGACAAGTCAGACCGTCACAGTTGTGCAAAATAAGCTCACTTATGACTAATTCCTGGAAAAACATCTTTAAATGTTCTCCTTTGATTATAAAAATGACTCATTAATAACACATTCAGACATTCCAAGAGTGCTTGGAATAGGGGGTTACTTTCATGACATCACCTAAACTTAATTACCTCCCCAAAACCCCATCTCCAAATACCATCACATTGGGAGTTTGGTCTTCAACACAGGAATTTATTAGAGTAGTATAGAAATGGATTAATTGTATTTATGAAAACGATTTACTCAAGAAACATTGATGGAACAGCTAATGTCCACCATGGGCCCAGCACAGATCTAGGACTACATATGCAACGATATATCACAAACCTGATCAACTTTTTGGAATTTAAAATGTAGGGAAGGAAAAAGCCAATAAACAAATAAACAAGCCCATAAAGAAAAATTACACTCTATTTCTGGGTCCTCTATTCTGTTCCATTGCTCTACATGCCTATTTTTATGCCAGTACCATGCTGTTTTGGTGATTATAGCCTTACAGTATAGTTTGAAGTTGGGTAATGTGATGCCTCCAGATTCGTTCATTTTGCTTAGTCTTGCTTTGGTTATGCAGTCTCTTTTTTTGACTCTATATGAATTTTAGGATTGTTTTTTCTAGTTCTGTGAAGAATTATGATGGCATTTTGATAGGAATGATATTGAATTTGTCCATTGTTTTTGGCAGTATGGTCATTTTAACAATATTAATTCTACCCATCCATGAGCATGGGATGTGTTACCATTTGTTTGTGTAATCTATGATTTCTTTCAGCAGTGTTTTATAGTTTTCCTTGCAGAAGTATAGGGATCTTTCACATCCTTGGTTAGGTATATTCCTAAGCATTTTATTTATTTATTTATTTATTTTTATTTATTTATTTATTTTTGCTGCTATTATTGTAAAGGGGTGGAGTTCTTGATTTGATTCTCAGCTTCATCATTATTGGTGTATAGGAGTGCTACTAATTTGTGTACATTGATTTTGTGTCCTGAAACTTTACTGAGTTCATTTATCAGATCTAGGATCTTTTGGGTGATGAGTCATTAGGGTTTTCTAAATATACAATCATATCATCAGTGAAGAGCAACAGTTTGACTTCCTGTTTACCAATTTGGATGCTCTTGATTTCTTTCTCTTGTCTGATTGCTCTGGCTAGGACTTCTAGTACTACATTGAAAAGAAGTGCTGAAAGTGGGCATCCTTGTCTTGTTCCAGTTCTCAGGGAAAATGCTTTCAATTTTTCCATGTTCAGTATAATATTGGCTGTCAGTTTGTCATAGATGGCATTTATAATCTTCAAGTATGTCCCTTCCATGCCAATTTTGCTGAGGGTTTTAATCATAAAGTAATGCTGGATTTTGTCAAATGCTTTTTCTGCATCTACTGAGATGATCACATGATTTTACAGCCAACTGATCTTTAACAAAGCTAACAAAAACTTAAGTGGGGAAAGGACACCCTATTCAACAAAGGGTGCTGGGATAATTGGCAAGCCACATGCAGAAGAATGAAACTGGATCCTCATCTCTCACCTTATACAAGAATCAACTCAAGATGTATCAAAGACTTAAAGCTAAGACCTGAAACCCTAAATACTCTAGAAGATAACATTGGAAAAACCCTTCTAGACATTGGCTTAGGCAAATACTTCATGACCAAGAACCCAAAAGTAGATGCAACAAAAGCAAAGATAAACAGATGAAACTTAAACTAAAAAGCTTCTGCACAGCAAAAGAAATAATCAGCAAAGTAAACAGACAACCCACAGAGTGGGAGAAAATCTTCAAAAACTATGCATCTGACAAAGGACTCATATCCAGAATCTTCAAGGAACTCAAATCAGCAAGAAAAAAAAAATCCCATCAAAAAGTGGGCTAAGGACATGAATAGGCAAATCTCAAAAGAAGATATACAAATGGCCAACAAACATATGGAAAAAACGCTCAACATCACTAATTATCAAGGACATGCAAATAAAAAAACCACAATGTGATACCACCTCACTCCTGCAAGAATGGCCATAATTTAAAAATTAAAAAATAGTAGCTGTTGGTGTAAATGTGGTAAACAGGGAACACTTCTACACTGCTGGTGGGAATGTAAACTAGTACAACCACTATGGAAAACAGTGTGGAGATTCCTTAAAGAACTAAAGGTAGATCTACTGTTTGACCCAGCAATCCCACTCCTGAGTATCTGCCCAGAAGAAAAGGCTCATTATACGAAAAAGATACTTGCACATGCATGTTTATTCACAATTGCAAAAACACAGAACCAGCCCAAATGCCTATCAACCAATGGGTAAAAAAAGAAAATGTGGTATATATACACCATGGAATACTACTCAGCCAAAAAAAGGAACAAAATAATGGTATTTGCGGGAGCCTGCGTGGAGTTGGAGACCATTATTCTAAGTGAAGTAACGCAGGAATGGAAAACCAAACATTGTATGTGCTCATTTACAAGTGGGAGCTAAGCTGTGAGGATGCAAAGGTGTAAGAATGACACAATGGACTTCGGGGACTCGGGGAAGGATGCGGAGGAGTGAGGGATAAAATACTGTACGTTGGGTACAGTCTACACGGCTTGGGTGCACTAAAATCACAGAAATCACCACTAAGTAACTTTTCCATATAACCAAACACCATCTGCTCCCCAAAAACCTATTGAAATGAAAAAGCAACAAGTGTAGGTTTAGGTAACACCGTGAAGGACACATCTAGGAATGGAGAGGGTGAAACCTGGGTGAGCTGTGTGTGTGGTGAGGTTTCACTGAGATGGATGACAAGGAATACTCATGGACGGAGATGGGGGCAGACCAGGGACAGGGATGGATCATGAGAAGGCTGAGGTAGGAAAACCTTGCTGTGTCAGAGACAGAAGAGGGGCCTGTGGAGCCTTAGCCTGCAGGTGCAGACAAAGAATGGTAGCAGCAATGGCAGAGAGGTAGGCAGGGCCCAGTTCTCCAGGACACAGCTGGTTCCTGTGACAGGTGCTCGGGAGACCAGGAGGGCGTGGAGAATAATTACTCAGTCTACCCCAGCCCATGGATGGCTGGAGATTAACCACTCACAGTCTGCCCCAGGCCACGGATGGCTGGAGATTAACCGCTCACAGTTTACCCCAGCCCACGGATGACTGGGGCTTAACTGCCCACAGTCTACCCCAGCCCATGGATGGCTGGAGCTGTAGGAGTGCCCAGTGGTGTGTGGCCAAGAGACTGTGGTGCTCAAACACCCAAACATCAACCATCACGGCACCTGTACATACCCTTCCCACAGCGTCTTCCCTTCAAACTCCTTTGTGATCCACCGAGAAGCTCACAGTAACATCACCTTGGGTGCAGAGGAGTTAACAGGATTTCTAAACACTCAGGGATATCCCGACTGAGATGGCTGCCTGAACTTCCTGTTTGATTTGCCGATGAAATCCCCAAGGTCACCCTTCACTTTTGTTTCCTTGAGATGGGGTCTTGCTACATTGCCCAGGCTGTACTCAAACTCCTGGGCTCAAGTGATCCTCCTGCCTCGGCATCCCAGGTAGCTGCAATCACAGACCCAATGCACTTGGCTGCCCTTTATTTTTTAAGGGAATAATATGTCCTCGAGATTTGATGTATTCTCATTCAGGCGGAGTGAAATCCTCCTAGGATTCCATGAATTTCCAGTCACGAGACAGCCATGTCTCCCTCCCCCATCATAAGGATTCCATTTGGAAATTGAGGTGCTGAGAACCTGTCCGAGTCCCAATGCTCCGGTCACCTGCTCCCTGCCCGGCACTCCCACCTGTGCCTTTCCCGAGGCGAGGTGAGCAGAGAATGGTTGACACACCACAGGTCCCAGCGGCAGCTCCTGGTGCCTCTGTGTTGTATAAAAAGTTCCCAGGGTTCTTCCTAAGAACAGACCCCACCAGTCATCTGGGAATTAATCGGTGACCACAGAGGGTCCCCCTGTCAACTGCCTGGACTCTCTCCCAAGCTCTTTGAGACTGGGACGTCATGTGTTTCTAGACCCTTTTCAGGAAGAGCCTGCACTTCCGGACCCTTCCTTTTCTCAAACAGCCAAGACCCTGAGGAACAGGCTGCCCATCACCTCAGGGGCTACCCCCCACTCCTCCTGGTTGGACGCACCTCCTTGACATCAGCTGTAAAACTATCACTTTACTGAGGCAGAACATTGAGTTCTTACCCTACCATTACAAAAATAAAAACAAAACCGGTTTTATCTTAGCAGAGGGAAAAACGTGATGGACCTTTCCAGGACAAGGGTCGTGAGACACAGAAATTCCCATCTGGCCCCTCGTTGACAGACAGGGACCCAACCACATTCCGGTTCCCTGTGATGCAGAGACCGGCCCTAATGACTGCAATTACGGCTCTGTTCAACAAACAAACGACTGGACATTACAATGGAGCTGTCAGCCCCACTGAATTAATCCTGCTGGAGGACCGTTTTCATCTGTTGCTCCTGTTCCAGGCAAGCAGCCCTGGTCGGCTCTGGGACCAAGTCCAAGCTCTGCAGAGGGCCGGTGTTCAAGGCCATTTGTAATTTAGTTCAGCCTCATAAATCTAACTTATCTCTCTTTCCACTCTACTGCCCCTAAGAACCTCTGATTCACAGTTTTTCTTCCCTTTCCCTTGCTTCCTCCTCTCCCATCACCTCATCCATCTCCATTCCTCCCTCATTTCCAGGCAGATGTCAAGGATCTCACATGAAGGATGGGGAAATGGGCTGGGTTCGTTGGCAAATCAGCCAACGTGCAGTTCCCAGCCTGTCTCTCCGGTCCTTCGGGCCTCAAAATTACCCACAGAAACTAGCACATCGTAGGTGTATATACACAGATACACACACACACACGTGTTCTTCGTCCAGGTTCACCAGATGTGAAAACTAAGATCGAATAGATGAAGCTATGCGCTAAGTTGCTCAGGGCCACACACAGTCAGTACGCGGTCAGCCTGGCTTCCAGCCAGCGTCCACCGCCACTCACACCCACGAGCCATCACTTCACTCCAAAGTCCATCCTTCTTTAACTCCCTGAATCCCTGGGTTCTTCCACACCACGGTCTGTAATGGTTCTCCCCTGAGAAGTTCTGATCTCAGAAGATGATGAGATTGTCTCATCCTGTTTATTTCCAATCTCTCGTGGAATCTAACACAGCATGGGGTACACAGTAGGAGCGGATAAAAACCCGCTGATATTCTGTGATGGGTGTGACTTAGCCCCCTTGCTACTCAGACTCTGGTCTGTGGACTGGCATCGCTGCCACCCATGGCAACCTTTTCAGAGATGCAGAATTCAGGTCCCACTCCAGACCCGTGAGTCAGAATCTGATTCTCCTGAGATCCTCAGGGGGTTTCTAAGCACATCAATGTTTCAGAAGCACTGCTTTACCCTACACGCTTAGTTCAAAAGAACGCTTTTTGGAAGTGACCTGCCTTTTGACACTTGACATGCACACACCTCGGGGCAGGCTCACAGGTGAGCAGGCTCAGCCCTGACACAGGTGCCTTCCACTCCTCCCGAAGTGAGAAGCCTGCCTCCAGCCAGCTCCCTGACTGCTGCACCATCCACGCACCAGAACACACAGGACAACCGCTGGTGACACTGGCCACACGAGAACAACAGACTGCTGCACCATCCACGCACCAGAACACACAGGACAACCGCTGGTGACACTGGCCACACGAGAACAACAGTGATCTTTTCTCACTGTGAAGTGACAGGGGAGAAATCATTTGTGCGTGTGGTGGGTATAGAGCGAGAATAAGGGGGTTTCTATAACCTCAGTTCTTTGCTCCGTTGGCCACTCCTTCCAGTCACAGTGGGATGCGACCTCCGGTGCCTGGCTCTGTGGGCGTTACACTCATGTGAACAGAACTTCCACATTTGCCTGAAATGCACCCAAAGAATGAATACATCAAGCTAAGTTCCACTGACAGAACAGAAAGGCCGTCGCACTCAAGAAGTCACTCACGACCGGGGCCGGGGCTCCTGACGTTCCCTCGGCCTCCTGCAGACCTGAGGCACTTGGGTGGGGAGGGGCTGTCTTCTTGCCCCAGGACCAAGGGGACCCCGTCATACCAGAAAAGGGATTGCGCTACCCCCGCCAGAGTCCGCAGAGGGGCGCCCAGACCAGCAACAAACAGCATTCACTTCTTTGTGGATAATTAATGTGTGTTAATAAGAATAACAGACCAAAAAAAAAAAAAAAAAAAAAAATCCTAAGAGGAACGGCCAAGCAGCCCATTTGGGAGAGGCTGAGAGCAGCTTCTAGAACTGGCATGGATGTGGGTGCCTGGCAGATGGACACGGCAGGGGTGAGGAGAACTCTGGAATCACCAGAGTACACAGAGACCGCGATGTTGCTCAGCTTCTCAGGAGTGCACGCGCTCACATCATCCGTGAGAAACGCGTGTCCTGAAGAGGTGCGGGTGATCTGCGGGCAGCGGCTGGTTAACAGCTTAGACAGGGCATGGCTGCTTCTTCCTGGAGCTGCATCTGATCAGGCGTGTTCAGTGGCTTGGGCGATTATCAGTTGGGCGGATTCAAGGCGAATGCCTGAGGCCTCTGGATCTCACACAGGTGCAAAGGAGACCGAGGGGGAAGTGCTGGGCAGTAGGGATCCTGGGGCCCCACTCGCCACCTTGACTGTGACAGCTGAAGGGGGCACTGCCTGGCCCCCCATCCCCAGAGCTGTCCCATGTTACCTCCCATCTCCTGGGGATTCCTATGCATTAGAGATGGACTTGGAATAAATTTCTTTTTTTTTTTTGAGACGGAGTCTCGCTCTGTCACCCAGGCTGGAGTGCAGTGGCCGGATCTCAGCTCACTGCAAGCTCCGCCTCCCGGGTTCCCGCCATTCTCCTGCCTCAGCCTCCCAAGCAGCTGGGACTACAGGCGCCGCCACCTCGCCCGGCTAGTTTTTTGTATTTTTTAGTAGAGACGGGGTTTCACCGTGTTAGTCAGGATGGTCTCGATCTCCTGACCTCGTGATCCGCCCGCCTCGGCCTCCCAAAGTGCTGGGATTACAGGCTTGGGAATAAATTTCTTAAAACATGTTTTTGTATGCCTGACATCTCCTTCTTCCTACAGAAAAGGTAGTGATTCCCCCTTATAAGGAACCCAAATTGAAACCACACGTCCTCACAGTCCTGAGGGCTCACGCGTACCCCACAACAGCATGGACGTCCACTGCACAGCAAAACAGCTGCCAAGAGGAGCCATCCCTGCCCCGGCCCAGGCCTCACCCCCACTACACACACACACACACACACCACAGATATGCACACACATACTATACATCTATACATACAGAATACATGCATACACATACACCAACAGATACATCACACCACACACACAGATACACAGACACTGTACACAGGTGCACACATGCACACTTATGCATCCCATGTGTACACACCACAGACACTGTACATGTGCACACGTGCACGCTTGTACACACATGCGTACACACACCAGACACCACACACGTGCACACACGTACATACACACGTGTACACACATGCACACAGGGGCACCCCTGTGTGTCTGCAGATGCCACCTTGTGATGAGGGAGGGCACAGCATACAAGCCCCTCACAGGGAAACGCGCTCTGGGTCCAGCTCCATTCACTGGATCCCATGGCCTGGGCCACATCACAGGCATCTGACAAGCAGACACTGAACCAGGAGCATCACGCGTGTGAATCCCTGTGTGAGCCGCACCTGCATCCACCCCCGTCTGACAAGCAGACACTGAACCAGGAGCATCACGCGTGTGAACCCCTGTGTGAGCCGCACCTGCATCCACCCCTGCCATGCCAGTGACCACACGCCCGGTGTCTAAAGCAATCTAGATCCGTCCGGAGATGCGATGCCCAAAACGGACTCCCTGGGCTGAAGCACACTGTCCCCAGGACCCGGCTTCCTTCTGGAGGCTCTGGAGAATTGTCCTCTCCTTCCAGCTCCTCTTGGCGTCTTCATTCAATCCTTGAAGGCCTGAAGGGAACAGAAGGCTGTGGCTTCCTGAGGAAGGGGGAATCCCCCGGCCACGGCCTCTGAGCAGCAGCAGAGCTCTGGCTGGTTCCAGGGTGCCGGCCTCACCCCTGGGCGGGGATGCCGGGGACATGGCTCCGTGGTGGGGACTTGCCAGCCTCCAGTCACACGCGTGCATGCTCCCCTGGTTCTGTGTCTCTCGAGAACCCTGATGGACACGGGGCTCCCTCCTCAGCGGCTGCAGCCTCCCCGGGGCTCCGTGGCACCCGCCTCTTCCCCCCACAGCTCCAGGCCTCGGGGACGGGAGCGTCCTCCCCGGTGCTGGTCTCTGGGTATCTCGGCACCCACCCGGCCGCGCGTGCCACACACACCTCTAGGTGTGGGTCCCTAACCGTGGGGTCCACCTTCCAGCAGGGTCCAGGGAGACAGCTGCGCCTTCCTTCCCCAAGGCTGAGTGCAGCGCCCTGCTGTGCAAAACACGCTCCTTGATCTGAATCGCCCACCGCCAGGAGCCGGCAGCAGATGCATCGTTTGATGCCAAACCGAAGTGTGTGAACAGAAAACAAAGTCAAAGCTGCTACTCTCCAGTCTCTTGGAGTCTTCTGGAAGCTTCCGTCCAGCAAGTTAGGAACCCGTGTTATCAATTAAAGCTCTGTGAATCTGAATCCAGGCTCCCTGATTTCAATGTGTCTCTAAAGAAGATCCAACCTCTGAAGGTCAAGGTCTGTGCACTCCCCGGAGGCTTTGTCAAACCAACATTTGCAATTTGCCGTCCAGCGCAAGTGACACTTTGGTGGCGCTAATGGACCTGGGAGGTGGGACCTGCAGGTGGGAGGCTCTTTCCGGAGGTCCGAGGGGTCCAGGGCTGAGGAGCTGGCAGGTCAGACCAGAGAACAATCAGCATCCAGGCCCTTCGGCCCGAGGAGCAAGAGGCCAGATGGATGGTTTATGATGAATAAGCATCGCGGTGTGAACGGAAACACCATGAATCATTTCAGAACAACTGCTAGCGACTGTCCTTGAGGAAATACATCGGAAAGCACAGTTTTAACAAGCGCTGAAGATGAATTAGGAGCCGGGGCCACCGGGCTGAGCTCAATGAGAAAAGAACAGGCAGGAGCCCAGAGCAAGAGGCTGGAGGTGGTGCACGAAGCCTCGCTGGAGAAAGAGGCAGACGAGGGAAAGACACGAAGCTGTCCCAGGAGGAAGCTGACACCCGGTGCTACTTCGCGGAGATGAGAGCACGGGGGCCATGCAGGCCTGTACAGGAATCTGCTCCTGGCCCCCACGCCCTGGTCCCTTCCGCCTGCGTCCATCCCGGCTTCCCTGTACTGAGTCGTCCTCCTCCTCCTGTTCTCGGGGTCACCCCCAGCCTCCCCACACTTTTCCACAGGACGGGACCCCCGGGGATGCACAGACAGACCCCTCCTGAGACCCGGCCTCTGCGGGGCGGCGGGGGGGGGGACGATCCTTCCACCTCCTGGCTGTGTCGTCACCAGAGGAGGGGTGGTGCGGAGATCACGCTCTCCACCCAGTGACACAGCTGAGGACTCTGGTGTTTCTAAGACTTATTTTTTTTCCTCTTCACTGATCTGAAAATAATCATTGTTTAAGTGTTTCCATACACCTTCCATCGTGCGAGAGTTCTCATGCTAAAGTGTCCTAGACACAAACATTTCGCCCGAGTGAGAGCTGCCAAGTGCAAATACCCGTAAGACTCTCCACCAGAAAGTGGAAACGGTTTTTCACTAAAAGGACAGCATTCACTTTCTGGTGCTCGTCTGGCAGACATGAGTGTGGATAATGAAGATGGCTTTTCCCAATGTCATTACTTTTCCGAAGCCAACCCTGAGTCTCCCGACCTAGAGGCCTGGCGGTGGCTGTGCTGTGATCCGGACACACGCCCAGCCTTCACTGGACTGTGTGTGCCTTTACTGTGTCCTCCTACCCTACTTTTATCCAACATTTTAACATGTCCACTAATTTGTAGTGAATACTCACTTCTCTTCCGTAGTCCTGGAATCTACTTTCCTACAAAGTATGCAAAAAAGAACTGCTACATAAATTAATAGCCAAAATATATCACAAGGGAGAAGCTCCACCTGCTCAAATATTGCAGGATGCTTGTGAGTGAAGCAGAGTCTTAAATGATATCTACTCAGCCATGCTTTCAATGATCCCCAGAGTGAAGATGTTAAAATTCCATTTCTACACTATTACTCAATACCCCAGAATTCTCTTCAGTAATTCAGACGGTTGTTGCTGTTGTTGTGTGTATGTGTATTTAAGTATTCTTTAATTATTTCAGATGACTTAGAACCTTTCTAAACTGAGCAGTCTGAGTCTGGAACTTCACCTTTATTCAGCCACGCGACCTCTGCTGCATTTTAAGGAGCAGCTGAAACTGAGCTCTGAGGACTCACCCACAACTGGCACAGCCCTTGCCAAGCACAGTCTGCCTGTACCCAGGTCCTAGGCACACACGCCCGCTGCCACCCTTCCCTGTGCACCTGCACACGCCCCATGCAGGAGTGGGGGCGCAGCTCCTAACCAGCCAAGACTAATGCCCAGCCCAGGAGGGAGGTGCCCATCCCCCTCCTGTAGGGCTCACTCCCGAGGGGAAGGGGAAGCGTCCTTCAGGTGCCGTCTTGCCAGAGGACGCCTTCCCGCTGCCCAGGCACGCGTGTCTCTTCAGGACATGAGGGGCTTGCCGGACCCATGGACATGGGGTGGAGCTGGGCCTGAGCTGCTCGGCCTCTCTCCGCTTCCCTTTTGGGGTCTGTCTGCAGAGCACACACTCATCTGCAAACCACACCCGCCACCTGGGACCTGGTCCTCCTGAGTCATGAGTGGTCTCCTTGCAGCCCTTCCCCCGAGCTCTGGCAGACGCTCATCCTTCCGGACCGCAGGCCCCGGCTCCACCTGCACTTGCAGAGGTGGGTGGGAGGCAGTTGCCACCTGCGCTCCCTCTGCACACCCAGGACACATGTCCGGCAGCTCTCTGCAGAAAGCAGTGGCGCAGCACGCGTGATGCCCACGACAAAGCTGTTGTCATCATTTCAAAACAATAGGGAGGTTTCTCTGGGCTGCTTTGTGGTCACAAACTTGAAGCTGACGAAAGTCCCTTTCCTTCTCAGAGTGACATGCAGCTCGCTAACGGGGGTGAGGAGCTGGTATGCTCAAGAAAACTGCTCCTTTTGGCCGCAGTGTGGCCCAGCACCACACCAGAGGGCCTGTGTGGGAGTCTGCGTCTACACACACACACACAACCACACAGGTAAGAGTCCACAGAACAGGCCTCTGTTCCTCGTCCACAGCCCTGGCTCGTTTCCACCGGGTCCCTGACTAACCCAGGTTGCTCCTCGAAGGTCACTCATAGGACAGACCTGGGTGTGCACGGGTGAGGACAGACGCGTGTGGGCCAGTTCTGGGAGGATGCACCCGATTCCACTCATTCCCCATCAGAGGAAACACCGCAGGGGCCCAGGAGACAAGAAACCTGATCCTACTCATCCCCCAGGGGAGGGAACACTGTAGGGGGCCCAGGAGATGAAAAAGGTAGTGCAGTTTGTGTGGACAGCTGGTGACCCGGATGCTCCATGTTGGCGTGGCCCAGCCGCTCCACAGCCACGTGGCTTAGGTTTATGGAAGATAAACAGTGCTTGATCCTGGGTTATAAAGTAGCCCTTTTTCTACAGTATTTTCTGTCCAGGGTCTTTGTCTTAGTTTGGGTTCCCCCGAAAGAAGAGACTGAGACAAGGACTTAGGTATTGGTGTTCATTTGGGAGAAGAGGAGGGAGGGTGTCGCAGTGAATTCTGTGTCAGTATGGACAGGGATAAGTGATAGCCAGGAAACTGGTGAAACATGACTTCCAGGTGTGTCTATGAGGGCGTTTCCAGAGGGACCTGCACTGGACTCTGCAATGCGGGAACGTGACATCTGGGTGTGTCTGTGAGGGCCAATTCCCATAATAAATCTCCTCTTGCCTATCCGTATATATCCTGTCAGTCTCGCTTTTCAGGAGAACCTGGTGTGTGTGCGATGAGCAGTTACCACCACAGGCTCATGACTGTGGCAGCTGAGGTGCAGCCGTCCAAGCCAGGAGGCGCGGGCTCCTACTGCAGCTACTGGAGCCCCACTGACAACGTGCAGCTACTTGGGAAATCATGGCAGATGGCACTACCTTTCCCAACATATGTGTTTTTCAAAATACTCTTTTCATCTCAGAGATACCCCTCTCGACCTGCAGATGCCTCTGCACAAGGGCCGTTGGTGACTATAGCCACTTGTTTGTTATTATTCTTTCAGGTTATCAGCTGAGAAACTCCATGCTATGAAAACCACGGACGACTTGTTCCAGCTCAGGCTTAAAACATGACAAAAACTTGAATGTTTCCTTCCGGGGCACAGGATCAATGCCCCACTCAACACTAACGTCACACACCTCTCCTGCTTCTCCCTGTGTTAGCCCCGTGCTCACACCTGGGGATGGGGAAAGACAGGCACACTCCACACAGGAGAATTTCATGGTGCTCGGGAAATAGTTGTCACTGCAGTGTGTGGACACAAACACTTTTCTCTATGCAGATGCATTCTCACACACACACACACACACACACACACACACACACACACACACACACACAGTGAAACGTGGCCTATTTATAAAAGAATCGAAGGACAATTTACCAAAACAAAACCCATAACATGAAAGTAGGGTCTTTAACCAGTGACCACCACTGCAACAAGCAGCTAAGCAGATCAAGAGACAACGTGACGAGGCCCTGGGTATTGGTAATGCCTAAGTTAGGACACAGGTTTCCGGGCTGTGGCCTCAGTTTGATTTCTCTCTGTGTCGCGGCTAGCCTCAGTTTGATTTCTCTCTGTGTCGCGGCTATTTGAGAGAAGCTGAACTCTGCTCATGAACACGAGCATCCCCACAGCCGCCCAGTGTGAACATCCAGACGTGGAAGTAACAATTAAGTTGAAACAAAATATTCTTGCACTTTATGGGAGAATCAGAAATGCTAAAAACCTCGGTTAAGAAAAATGACCGTCATTCGGAGGCATTTTTGCAGAACGCATCTATCACTGCAAGGCCTCGGAGCAGGTCACACGTTCCGGGGAACGCGTCGCACGGTCAGCTCCTGGGTGAGCGACGATGGTGATGGGATCGTTTGTGTAACTAAAATCAAACAAACGTCCTGACATACAACGCACGCCCCTAACGCCTGATAAGACGTCCACAAACCAAAAAGAATAGAATCCTTTGGAAGATAATTTTAAAATAATTCTAGAAATTTTTACATAAGAATTATACATTCTGTGAGTGAATTAAGAATTATATGTTTTTAAAAGACTATTTTTAGGAAGGAACCAAATAATTGGATACGCAGCAAGAATTTTTCCAAGTGGGGAAACAACTGCTTTCTCAGTAGCGCTTTCTGAAAACAATTTCTGTCCCGGTTCACTGTGCAGCCTGTTTCCCTTTTAAAGACACTTCCCCATGTTTTTCATTAATAACACATACACCTCCATCTCTGACCAGCCTCCACGCCCGGTAGACAGCCCTGACTTCAGGCTCTGCTTGGGAGAGTCCAGGGAAGCCAGTTCTAACTGGGTGCTTGGCCGGCGGGAGGCAGCGCTGGGAGGCCCGTCCTGGACACCCGCAGCCCCAGTCCCGGCTGGGAAGACCATGGGGCACCTTCCTGACACTCTTGTCTCTTCAGATGTTCACTGTTCTGACACCTTTGTGACCACGGGCACTCTAATCTCCACCTGCCATAGCCATGAGGATGCCGGGCGCCTGGACAGGGCTTGAGCGCTCATGCTGGGGTGGACGCTGCTGAAATGAACACAGTGTGTTCAGGCTTCTCAGGAGAGCAGGGCATGAGGAATGAAGGCTGGGAGAGCAGAGTGGGTGCAGCCCTGTGCACCCAGGTGGGGCAGCCCCAACCGTCCATGGGTAGTTGACAACTGAATGCCCAGGTGGTCTCAGCAGCAAAGTGTCAGCACCATGCACGGACACAGCCCCCCATGTCTGAGCCTGAGGGAAAGAACCTTGGTCACATGTATCTCACGGTGGTGACCTAAAGCCAGAGAGAACAATAGAGACTTCTGTAGGAAGCAGAGGGTTCCAAACTCCAGGTCTAATGAAGCTCATCCGGCCAAGTGAGTCTCCATCGCCGCCCAGGACACTCGTGGCAGCTCCAGGACGAGCCTGTGGTCAGGGCGGTTTCCCAAAGCAGCAGCACCAACATGTTCCTGTAGCAAGAACTCGGCTTCCAGAATCTTCCCCGCTCAACGAGCAGGCATGGGTGCTTGAGGGCTTCCTGATTGGTCCTAAACTCTCCATGTGATGGAGAATTTCTTCACATCACAAGGAGTGACCCAGAGGGAGCCCTGGGGATGACCCAGAAAGTGGAGCTGAGGGAAGCTCTGCCATCCTCCCCACCTGGAAGCCGCCCTGGGCACGAGGAGCCTCCAGCTCTGCCTGGACACGGCGGGCACAATGCCCTCATGTGGGCTGGCCGCCAACCGACCACTGACTGTCCGCCAGGCATTCGGGCTCCCTCCACACAGCCGGGACGCAGCACTGCCAACATCTGCTCGTCTCTTGTAGGTTCACTCTCAAAATTGCCAGAGCCTCTGTTTCAAACGTCCCAGCAGCTGAGCTCCTCCTGAGTCTGGCTGAGAAGAAGGCACAGCCTCCCACAGGGTGCAGTTTCTTCTTTCAAATCCCCCACCCCTCAGGAGTAGGGACTGTGTCTTGTTCACTTTATCTGATTTTCCACAGGTACACTGCGGCATCTCAGTTCACATCTGTTGCGTTGACTTGAATGTCACAGTACGTGGATTTGGTCCTGGTAATGCCAAGGAGAAACTTCACCAGAGGCTTCAGACACTACGATTTCCTTCCCGTCAGGCTCTCAGCAAAGACCCTAAATTACTGAGAATGAAAATGTCCCTACGGGGCACGGTGTGGAGGCTCTGGAGGCCGAGGCTGGGATCTGCCCCGCAGGACCCCATCACCTGGATGCTGTCCAGGGGTCTCAGGTGCAGAGAGTGCCAGCCACGCGAGACTCAGGTGGCCTCAGTGGGATCGTTCACAGAAACAGCCGCGCCAGGGAAGCAATCTAAGCATCCATCAGTGGACACACAGATAACGGGGAGGTGTGTGGACACAGAGGCGTACGTCCAGCCTTAAACAAGAAGCAAACCCTGCGGTCTGTGGATTTCAGCGTGGATGAGCCCTGAACACGTGGTGCTGAGTGACAGAAACCGCATAAAGCCACGCGCCCCGGGAGCCCGCCGACCCGAGGCACCCAAGACACTCAGACTCATGGGACTGGAGAGTGGAAGGGCGGCTGCCAAGGGCAGGGCTGGGGACAGACTTGAGAGAGGCTGGACAAAGGGCGCGAGATTTCAGACCCACGGAGGAGCAGGTTTACACAGTGACTGCAGTTCATAGGAACGCATCATATTCTTGAAAATCGCTGACAGTAGATTTCATTGTTCTCACAGCAAAAAAGTCAGGTGAGGCATCTGTTAATCAGCTTGACTGAGCTCTTCCACAAGGAATTCATATTTCAAAGCATACTGCACACCATAAATATATATTTTTGTCACTTAAAATCAATAAATGTGAATAAGCACTTGAAAAGGACTAAACCCATTGCCCAGCTCAGCTGGCACCTGCTTCGTGGCCCTGGCTGTGACTGATCGTAGCAACAGGAGCATCTCGACGGCCCTGCCCACAGCTGCAAGCCCAGCCCATCGTGGCGCCAGTGTCACCAGGCAGGAGACGATGAAGCCATTCAGAAAGTGCAGGGGCCGCGCACACCTCAAATCCATCTCAGAGAGCCCTGGGAGGCTGGCAGCAGCTATGAGTCTCAGTCACACAAGGTAACCGGAATTCGCAGCCCCTCGCTGTGATCTGGAGATGTCACGTCTTAAAATCATTGTGCGACAAATACAAATCCCGTGCGAAAACAGTGGCCACGGCTGAGGTCGGCAGTGAGCTCCATGTTCAGAGGGGGAGAGTAAAGGTGCTTCCTACTGATCGTGACATGAACACGTGATACCAGCTTAAAGGCGTATCTTATATAAGATAATACAGTTTATTTCTATACAATTGAATTCCAAGGTAAAGGCCCCCTGGAAGAAGGAAAATACACAAAAATAGGAGGGTAAAGTGTGATCAGAGGTGGAAATTAAAGAGTAAGTGGCAATGAGCTCAAGTTCTTTCTGGATTTCTAACGTTTTGAAGCTTTGTCTGCTCATTGGAACAGAGAAGGGCCCCAGGTCCTGCACGCGCTGGCGTTAAACGTTGTATCGACACATAGGGCTGCCTGTCTTGTTCTGTGTAAGAAGCGCAGAGGACGGATCTTCAGAATTTCAAGAGAATACTTTTTACTTCTTGTTTTACTTAGTACTTTAGACAGGATTGTAGAATTTTCTTACAGGTAAATTTTATCTACTTACGTTGAAACACTTAGTTACAAAGACATGTATTCACAAAATGTATCGCAAGACATCCCATGTAAATAAATCAAACACCTCAAAGCTTCAGAACCCAGCCCCTACCTGTGGGACGTGGCAGGGTCATCCTGGACCTGCTGGACTCAGGTCCCTTAGCTCCCCCGACCGTGAGGAACGGGTCTGGGCCTCACCCACCCCCTCACTGGGCTGCCGGGGATGTCGCCGTCGCGTGGTGGGACGGCTTCCAGAGCTGCGTGGAGCATAAACACGCACCCCCCGCCTTGCTGCTGCTGCACCTGGAGCCTGGACTCTGGTCATGGGTCTGCCCCTGGCGTAAGGAGCTTCACTGAGGCAGGTGACCTCTGGCCTTGGCTTTCCTCTTCTCTACATAAGACACGGGGTTGGGAGGATGAGGAGAAGCCTCCCAGCCAACCACACACTCACGACCTCGCACAGGCACCAAACAGCTGTGTCGGCTCTCAGTGCCGAAGGCGACAGGCAGCTCGTGGTACCCTCTGAGATGAGAAGCAAGGACGGGGTGGCCCGAGGCGTCGAATGGGATGGGTGCCTCCTGCATGAGACGCTGCCAGGAAAGACCGCCCAGCAGCAAGTGTCAGTCACAGGGGAGCGACTCCAACAGCAGACGCCCCGAGCCTGACTCTCGCCGCTCCAAGCACATAAGCGCCAACACACACGGGCCGCAGCATCACGCTTCTATTTCACCGAGCCACGTGAAAGGAAACAGAGTGGACAGAGGGCACGATGGTGCCGTAAACCACAGCAACTGGGGAGTGCCGTGGACTTGGAGGAGTCTCTGTGAGACCACCAGCATCCGGAAGAGGTCTTGGTCTGAGCATTAGGGCAACACGGAATCCATTGATCTGAAGTACAAACCATAACTCAGCTCAGGCAGTTGTTTATTATCAGCGTTAGGAGTCCAGAGGGCACTTCCCTCAGGCAGCAGCAAACCAGAGCCCACAATTAGCCTGCCAACTCTCAGTGAGTAAAGGGGGGCCTTTAACTCCAGAGAACAGGGTTCTCCTTCTAATGGTGTGAAGAATTTGCTACAATCTCACTCACCCACTTGGCTTTTCCTCGGATTTTTGCCTCCTTTCCTGGCACCCAAAGCCATGAGTTATCCTCCCCCATCACCTCCGTGATCTTCCTTAATCTCCAACTCCTGCCCGCCAGAGCAGCCCCTTCTTCCCCGCAGGGGGCCCCTCCTGAAGCCCTCCCGCTTATGGAAGCATCCCAGGCAGGCGGCTGTATTTGCCATGTCCTGAACACAAACGGCTATTGGATAACTCGAGCTCGCTTCATATTGCGAGCTGTAAACTTCCTGAGGGGAAAATCCGGCCCCATCACTGATCCATCCCAGGTTCCAGGCGCGGGGACGGTCACACATCAACTGCCGAACATGGTTGAATGATGAAAAACAGTTTCTACACAGTAAAAGGTAGAGTTTAAGCTGGTCTTTCCGTAACCAACTGCATTGAATTCACAATCCATAGAGTGTAAACTTGAGTTACTGTATAGTATTTGCTTGAGTGGGTAAAAGAATGTCTGGTTTAAACGTCTCTTGGTGGAGACCACTCCTCTTCCAAATGCTTCTGACATGGTAACTGCACTCTATTTAGATGGTTCAGTGTCTTAAATGTTATTCAGGGACCACGTTGACCCATCTTCCCGCTGGACGTGTGACTCCCATGGTGGGCTCCTGGGTCTCCCGCCCTTGCACCTGATGTGGACATGGGTCACAGCGACTCCTGCTGGGGCCCAAACCCTATGTACAGTCAACTCCAACTGTGGAAATGGGGCCTGAACCCCGTGTACTATCAACCTCAACCACGGAAATGGGCCCTGAACCCCGTGTACGGTCAACCCCAACCGCGGAACCTGCCTGGAAGCCACACCGCAAGGCAACCTGCATGCAGAGGAGAAAGTGTGGCGTCATCTGTATTTGGAGGTGCTTTTTAACATTTTGGAGTGACAAGTCAGTGTTTCCTAAAAAAATCACATCCTGAGTATGAAGCAGGCGGACGCCCCAAAGCTTTTCTTCAGCGTGTAACGGGAAACGTCTTTCCAGATGCGGACGTCTCAGACTCTGACTCTGTACTCGTGGTGACTGTTCAACTGCTTGCCACAGAGAGAAGCAACATCTCTTCGCACCCGAGTGCCGGGCAGACGAGTCGCTCCTCCGTTGGGAGGAGCCGTGAGATTTCGGGAGGCAAACATCACAGAGTCCCCGGTGTTGTGATGACTGCCCCCGTGTTTACACTGCAGTCAACATGTGGCCGGTGCTATTTTGGCAACTCACAGTCATCTGAAGGTATTGACGCATCTCCAAGCAGCTGCTCAGAGCAGCCCTTCCATGGATTCTGGGCCTGGGGAAGGCCCACATCGGCCGCCTGCACCGAGGCTTAGATTGTTCGATTTACGGGTGTGACAGAGACGTGTGGAAAACAAGGCTCCTGGATTTTCGTGCCCCACACAATTTCCCAAATACCTGTTTAAGGGATATGGGGTGGGTGAGGCAGGGTAGATGTGGGGGCTTCTGAAAGTGAGAGAGAAGAGTAGGAAGAAGACAAAAAGGCAAAGCCAAGCCAGGCACTCCTGCAGGGGCTTCCATGAACCTCCAGACAAGACCAGCCTCCTCGGAGCCAGGGGAGGCGACGACTTGAAATTATCCCACAGACAGAAAGAGAATGGTCATACCCCACAGACACTCACAACGTAGTAGCAGCTCAGAAGACCCCCCACCCGCCACCTCCATGACAGGAAGGGAACGGTCACACCCCACAGATACTCACAACGGACTATCAGCTCAGAAGACCCCCCTCCACCTCCATGATAAGGGAATGGTCATAATACCATCCTGCAGGGCTATCGGGAAGCTCAGAGAGGATGAGGCGCCTGGAAGCTGCTGCAATCAGTGACATCCTTGTTGGTGGGTACTTCCCGGCTTAGGGCACGAAGCGAGTAAACTCATTGCACAGCGGGGCTGAGAGGAGGCCTGGGAACTGTCTGTCCCCCACCCGTTTCTCTGCCTGGTCACAGTTTTGCTGCTGGCAGAGTCTATGTGGACCCTGGTTAGAACAAAGAGGAAATAATTTTGTGAACTGCCTTAACTGTGGGTGCGCTGGATCTGCTCCCAAGGTTCGCAGACGCTCGACCCTCCTGGTAACCCTGGCATAGCTGCTGCAAGGGCACCTACCACAGAGTGCAGCCCCACCCTCGGTGCCACGGACCCATCGTAATCCTGGTACCAATGCTAACAAAACCTTCTGCCCGCAGACAAGGATGCAGGGCGAGAAGCGCCTTGGCGAGGCCCCCGAGTTGGGAGGAGGCCCGGGCTGGGTTCGACCCTGGGGCTGTCTCCAGAGCCCGGCATCGCCACACTCCAAACCTGACTCACTCATGCAGCACAGGAACAGGGCAAGGAAGCCGGCCTGGTTCATACTTCTGGAGGGAGGCGACAGGGGGGCCTGAGATCACGGAACTCCGAGGCGAGAAGTCCTCGGCAGAGGGGAACCCGCTTCTCAGTTCCGGAGCGTTCTCTGTGGGGTAAGTTTGGCGTCACTGCTGACTGGATCTCCTGAATGTGTGTGTGTGTGTGTATGTTTGTATGTGTGTGTGTGTGTATGTGTGTGTATGTGTGTGTATGTATGTGTGTGTACGTATATGGATGTGTGTGTATGTGTGTGTGTGTGTGTGTGTGTGTGAGTGTGTATGTGTGTGTGTATGTGTGTGTGAGAGTGTGTGTGTGTGAGAGACAGTGTGTGTGTGTGTGTTTAGAGCTAGTTTACATTGTTCTTCCACCAGCCTTGGTTCCTACTGCTTTTGGAATTGTCTGGTCCTTTTTAGATTTTCTTTTTTACCATTTTGCATGATGGAATTAGGGAGTCAATAAGTGACTAGTGGATGTTAGGATGCTTTGTGGAATGATGGTTCCTAGGAGCTTGATCAAACAACTCCCACATCCAAAAATTCCTCCTTTTAGTCAATTTCAGCATCCTACCTGCATCTTAAACCATTCTCCCTCTTCCCAGAGGCACAGCTGACCGGCCTTAGGGGTCACTTCGTGCCTGCAGATGGCCCGATGCTGCTGCAAGTGCCCTGGAGACAACACCTGATTCCGGGATGACGCCAGCAGAACCATGGTGTCACTCAGCCCGAGGCTTATGTTCATTGCACCCCACCCCTGAAGTTTGACAGAGAAACTCTCAGAGCCCCCATTGTATTGGGCTAGAAAACACAGGAAAACCACCTTTCTGTGGCGCCATGGAGAAGAACAAATGGAATAAAAATGAGCAGCATTCGCAGGGCACGTGTTCAACAGTTCTGACGTTGCCACCAGTGCCAGGTGCTCCTCCGCCCCGACACCCCAAGAGAGGCAGGACGCAGAACGCTTGCCTGACCTTTCCTGGGAAACAAGTCATTTCACCATCCTCCAACCCTCGGGTCAGACCCTTCAACACTCCCCACACTCCTGCTCTAAAGTCTCAGCCCCTCAGCAAACCTGGGTCTGAAATCTGCCTCTTCTGCACCAGGTTTTATGATGTGGGGCAAGTGAGTCACCTTTGCAACTCAGTGAGCTCCTTCTAACCTGGAGATCCTTAACTGGCATGGAGATTGTAAGGTGAAGGCACACAGTGTGCACGGAGCACTCCGCCCAGGCCTGGAGGGGGCCAGATTCACCAACCCGTCGGTGCCACCAGCACGCCTGCCTCTGGTCGCCTCACCCTCCTCCTGGGCTACAGCTGCCCTGAGCCGCCTCCTGCCTCCTAACCACACCCCACTGTTTCCCGCACACTCCGAGGGTGCTGCCTGCTGAAAACGACCTTGTCCTCCAGCCCCAGGCTCGGCATCTGCCTGGGAAATCCCTGCTGGTTTAATTTAAGATGCAGGTTGACCACCCAATCTGTGGTCACTAAAATTCGCAGTGATATTTCCCTCCAACTGCCCTGAGAACAGCACGTGCACCCCGGGTCCCCACTGGCTCCTGGGGAAGAATGGCCTCAGCCTCTTCTGCTCGTCTCCTTCACCCGGGATGTTTCCAGCACTAAATTGCTACCACGAGAAGAAAGGAAGACATGAGCTTCCAGACAGCCGCTCCCCAGAAGCGCTCACACTCCAGTCTGTGTTTCAGATGCATCTCCCAGTACTGTGCACTTTCACCAAGTTTCATGTCTTAAAATAATAAATCACAAATGCTTCGTATTTTAGTATATGTTCTCTTTAGTGCAACTTAAATTTTAACCTTTTAAATGGCATATTCTCTATGGTTTTAGAATGAGGCGTGACGGTCACATGACAGAGACCGCCGTGCAACGTGGAAACATCAAGTCACTTTAAACACGATGAAAACACACCACTTCCCCAAACAACGCAAACACACCACTTCCCCAAACACCACGCAAACACACCACTTCCCCAAACACCACGCAAACACACCGCTTCCCCAAAGCCTTTCAGCCATCTGAGTTCTATGACCATCATATAATATTAACAGTAATAATGGTGAAAATCAACAGAAATGTTTTTATTGGCCAAATATCATTTTTACGTGTATAACTTTAATGTCATGATCACACAATGATTAAATTATTCCTAGTTGATAAACTGACAAAGGCTGAGCCCTTAAATAACTCAGCCAGGTGCACACCTGCTGAATGGAGGCAGGACGTTCTCGGCCTGAAGGCTTGCAAAGGGTGCTCCGTATTCTGCAGCTTGGTTTAGAATTATGATTCAAAAAAAGCAGACGTCCATTAATAAAGACGCCTGGGCCAGGAGGCGGTGATAACAGGAACGAGGCCTGGGGTAGAAGCAGCCTCTCTGCCCTGTCTCCTGGGCTCCACCGCCGGCCCTGTGGACCTCCTCAAGCCAGGAGCTGTGCCTTCCTCACAAGCCCCCGCCTCCGTGGCCCACGGCAGCATGTGCAACGTGGTGGGGATACTAACAGCCCCTACCTCATAGGCTGCTGCGATTAACAAATCAGTGAGGATATTTCCAGCGCTTGGAACCCTTCCTGACAAGTAAACATTTGCAATTACTCTTAGCAGTGCAATCTATAGAGCAGCAATGTCAACGAACTAGATCAAACATCAATATCAGAAAACACACTTGCACACACCAGGCACTGCCAGATCTATAATCTAAAAATAAACAATTGCTAGGCTAATTACAAGTTGGCCGTTTTCCCTTGTAGTTATTTTATTTATTGTGTGAACTGATATTATTCTGGAGTCTCCCCTTCTGTGAACCTCAGTGCCGTCACGTCCTCCTCCCCTCCACGCCAGGACCCCGCTCTGAGACGCCTTCCCGGTTCCATCCCGGATCCCGGCTGCCGTGTCCTCACGCAGCTCCTTGTTTCCCTGCCCCACCCACAAGGCATCTCGGGGGAATTGAACTTGAATGCATTTGTGTCATCCCAGCTCTTACCAAAAGCACTCCAGTAGGTTCCGCTGCTGGGTGAGTAAATCTCACGTTCCCCACACTGACAACGACATACTTCCAGGAACTGGCCCCAGCTCGCTCGAACGTCTACCTTCCACCGGCTCCACGGTGCGTGTCTCCCACCCATGCCACGCAGGGCTGTGCGTTCACTGCATCCTGAGCTCCCCTGAGCCCCGCTGCACCTCCCTGGATGCTGCCGATCCCACAGGCTGCGGAGCCCGTCCCCCACACGCCGCTGCCCAGAGGCGCCGACCCGTGGACAGGACTCTCCCTTCCTGCCTCTCACACGTGCTGCACTCGGTGGTGTGCGCCTCACAGAACATGCTGGAGCTCCGTGTCTCAGGGCAGTGCAGACCTGGCGGCGGGGCAGACTCAGTGACCTACGGGAGCTCAATGCCCAGTTCGCCATGCAGAGGTCACAGAAGGACAGGCAAGGATGACCGCCGAATGCCCTTTCATTTCCCATTGACACAACTGTTAGGGCCACAAGTGCCAACTCTGAATCCAGCCACCCAGCATCTCACAGACATCACACGTGTGAGCATGAACGGACGCTCACTTCCTACTGACACGAGAATTCAGCAACCTGGCATCTCATGCAGACAAGACCTGTGTGAGCATTAAACGCCTGCTCGGATCCTATGGATACAATTCTGTTAGGGCCGCAAGCGCCAACTCTGAACCCAGCCACCTGGCATCCCACACACACGTCGCGTGATGAGCACTGCCACAGTCACGGGACCTCAGGTGATCACGCCTTGTGCCCTTCTCTCCATTTGTCCAAAAGGAGAACACGGCAGTCGCCCCTAAGCCCCTGCTGGGAACGCGCAGTGGTTTCTGCCCTGCTTAGTGCACCGTGACTGAGATGCCCTCATGCAAAGGAAGCAGCAGCTGCACACGACTCGCCCCGTCGGGAACAGAACGCGGAGGAGAAACTGTTGTGAGCTGAAGATCAGCCCCTTAGCAAGACCCGTCTATCAGGCACACGGCCCTTACCCACCTCAGCGCAGGGGCTGCAAGCTCCCATGTCAGCTCCACTTCATCTTCCACCTCAACTATCGAGCAGAGGCTTGTGAGGAAGGAAAGCTCCTGACTTGAGTAGGTCCACAGGTTCCCCTAAAATGTTACTGTCTATCAAGGGTTCACAGACAAGGAACAGGAGAAACGCGTCCTGGGATTACAGGGACGAGGCAAAGTCCTCTCCAGGGAGTGTCGTGCAGGGAGGAAGGTGGGGCCTGTCACTCACGGCCTTCTGCGTGGTGCCTCCTCCCGGGGTCTCCAGCCATCACTCCCTGGCCAGCCTGGGGAGCGCAGGGCTGCTTCTGCTTCACTGTTGCAAGTTTACATTCTTCCCGTCGTTTGTTCACGTCTTATTTAACTTTTAAGGTCAGGGGTAAATGTGCAGGTTGGTTTGAGGTAAACTTGGGTCCTGCGGGCTTACTGTATAAATTATTTCAGCCCCCAGGTATTAAGCCTAGAACCCATTGGTTACTTTTCCTGATCCTCTCTCTCCTCCCAGCCGTGCTGTGTGCTGTCCCTCTCGGTGTCCATGAGTTCTCCTCATTCAGCTCCACTTCGAGGTGAGAATACTATGCAGCCATTAAAAAGAACGAGATCACGTACCCTGCAGAAACATGGATGGAGCTGGAGGCCGTTATCCTTAGCAATCTAACACGGGAACAGAAAACACTCTTCCCATCGTTAAAGCTCAAACAGTACACTCAAGCCTTAATTTTTCTACAGACCACAAAACCTGGTGAGTGTACTGCCCTTGCACACAACGTGCGCCACACACACTCGACGATAAGTGTGCTGCCTTTCACACAGTGTGCACCACACACACTCGTTCTTGTGTGAGATTACAACAGATAATCCACGGTGATGCAAGACAGAAGACTAGGAGCTGGGCATGGTGGCTCCTGCCTGAGATCCCAGGCACACGGGGCCAAGGCAGAGGACTGAGTTCAAGACCAGGCTGGGCAACATTATGAGGCCCTGTCTCAAAAATGATAATAAATCAATCAAAGAAATCAGAAGTGTGCTTCTGGTGGCCAGGGTGTAACCGGGATTTGGCAGGAGGGAACGGCCTGGAGTGTGGAAGAGTTCCGCATCTGACTGGCATGTGGGTTGCATGGACATATGTGTAGCTAGAATCTGGGCACTTCACTGCCAGCTGTAAGTCAAAAAACAAATCTGGCTTTATCAGAAAAAAAGTGCAATTTAGGTCCCAGTTTGGAAAAGGAGGAAGTTCATGTCACTGTGAAGGGACATCCATTTTTACTGATTTATTGGATGGTATGGAATTGATACAATACGAACATTCAACAATTCTTTGTAAGTGCTTCTCCATTCGAATAAAAAATTATATTATGTGTTTACTTTAACTGGCCAGTATAAAACACCAAGTATTTTAATTGCATTTACTCAAACAAGCATCCAGTCTTTATTTCTAAAGGCATCCTTTAATTTCCCGTCTACTCGTTATTTTGTTTTTACATAATTATTTGTACATTTTAGCTACTGTTATATATTGAATATCTTTCAATCTATTCTTAGCAGTCACTGGGTATAAATGTAAGGGTACGCCACGAAACCTAAAATATTTTTATTCTCTAGTTCAAAATTTTTTTTTTTTTTTTTTTTTTGAGACGGTGTCTGGCTCTGTCACCCAGGCTGGAGTGCAGTGGCCGGATCTCTGCTCACCGCAAGCTCCTCCTCCCGGGTTTACGCCATTCTCCTGCCTCAGCCTCCCGAGTAGCTGGGACTACAGGCGCCTGCCACCTCGCCCGGCTAGTTTTTTGTACTCCCATTTATATTTCATAAAATTATTATAACTCTCTAACTGTATATTAAGGTAGCGCCTGATATTCCAGTGTCGCTTAATATATGTTTAAAACACAAATTAGGATTGCGATACACATAGAAAAACAGCTTTATTTAAAACTGCATGTAAAAGCAAGTTGGAGAGTTAATCTAATTACACAGCACCAAATTAATTCCACCGTCTTGAGTAAAAGGAAACTTGGAGAGAGGTGGAAGGCTCAACCCAGCAGCCAGGTGCCTGTGGGGCAGCCACGTCTCTTGCGAGCCTGCTGGGGACACTCCTGAAGGTGTGGCCAGCAGGGAACTGAGCCTTCCCAGAAAGCTGGCAGCACAGGTGTCCGTCGACTACAGTCAGAGTCCCCCAGCGAAGCGCTTCCTCCACCCACAGCCTCAGCTGGTGCCCGGCCACCTTGGCACAGGCGAAGATGGGGGTGGGGGAATGAGGGAGCTGAGTGCTCACCCACTCCCCCTCTGCATCTAAGGTCTCTGAAATACTAAGTCATCCCAGCTCCCAAACGGCAAACTGGGAAGCACAACAGGCTTCGCCATTTACTTTCTTTGGGCACTTGAGGGATTAAAGAAATCAAGTCCCTGAAACACTCCAGGTGCTTTGGTGTCCTAACCCGGTGTAGAAAAGTCACTTGATGTTTCTTTTAAAGCCCATTTAAGTGCGTACATGCTCTTAAAACTCAACTCCTTATAGAAAAGTGCGTACATGCTCTTAAAACTCAACTCCTTATAGAAGCTGGGAGTTTTACAGCAGGAGCACAAATCTGTAGGGACCTAAAGCCGGTGAACTGGAGACAAGATCAGGGAGGTGTGGGCTCCGGGTGCAGAGGCTGGTGTGCCCAGGCTGAAGGGGCACCGGTGTGGGGCAGGGGCGCTCCTAATCGAAAGAGCCGTTGCCGCTGAACCACACCCATGCCCTCTTGTGGGAAACCAGGGTGGACAGATGCTGGCGGTCGTCAGAGCTGACCTGGGTCTTCCCTGGAATTGGTAGAGAATCATTGCAGGTAAGACGGTCTCTGAGTCAAAGCGGAAGAAAAGTGCTGCCCTGCAGTTGCTAAAACTTCTACATTTTGTGCATTTCCCAAAATCCATTCAAGGTGGATTTGAGAGCTGAGCTGCATTTATACTTTAGAACCTGGGCAAAATTAAGTAGGAGCTAAGCTTGCCTCAAAAAAGAGAGATGCCTAACTTTGCCTTTCATTAAATCCCAGATGAAACCAAATGCTGTATTCGTCAACATTACTTGATATTTATGTTCAGCTGTTTTAATAAGGATGTCTATTATAGCAGAAGCAGGACAGAAATACAGAGTGAGTGGGGGCACCAACCCCCGAATCTGTTAAGTCTTAGGAACCCCTCAACCATACCCCCGCCACCCGGCCAGCAGACCCTCTCTCAAAGTGCAGGTCTTGTCCGAATGAGAAAAGAACAATTCGCAGCCTTCTAACCTCACCAGCCAAATGCAGTGACTCCGTAAATCACCTCTGGGACATTACCTGCTTATGCACATTTAACTACTATCTTCCTGAATTTAACCTTTCCCTGCCTTCAGGCAATCCTCTGAGGGCCCCTAGTTCTCTCGAGGCCTTGGATCCTGGGGTAATGACTCAGATGCCACCAGCTCAGGTCCCAGAGCACCATGTGGCATGAGCCGAGAGGTGCCAACCACCACTGGCCACGGCCACAGCCCTTCACTGAGAGTCGCTGTGTGGGAGATGTCGATCACTGAGGCCACAGCTGGTGCTTCCTGAGGCTTTGCTGGTCGGAACGCATCTCCCCGAAATCCACATGCTGAAACGGATCCCACAGTGGTGGTATCATGAGGTGGGGCCCTTGGGAGGTGATGAGGTCAGAGAGTGGGGCCCTCATGATAGTGTTCTTGGCCTTTTATCAAAGAGGCCCCAGAGAGCTCCCTTACCCCTTGTACCCTGTGAGGGCACAGCAGGCGCCGTCTACAAACCAGGAAGCAACCCTCACCAGACATCGAACCTGCCGGCATCTCAGCCTCAGATTTCCAGCCTCTAGAACTGTGAGAAATAAACTTCTATTATTTATAAACGACCCAGTCTGGGGTATTTGTGCCAGCCACCCACATGGACTAAGACAGGCTTTGCCTATATTCTGTTTGAGATTGAAATGTAATGAAATAAATGTCATCTAAGAGCAAAGACACAAACAAACGAAGCAACATAACCACACGCCAAACAATGGCACTAACATCTGACACTGACACCAAGCGTCCAGAATCGGGCTTGTGATCTGCTCTGGTGTGCCCAGAAGATCGTGGGAAAGTCAGGAGGCCTCCTGGCAACAGACGGCGGAACTCGGGCCAGGAGAACACACATTTTTCGATCTGGTAAACGTGATAAAACAGCCAAGCTTATGATATAATGCCTCTCCTGGGCAAAAAATACTCCAAGAACATACGGAGAAAAGATAAATAAATATGGGCACTGGCAAGGGATCTAAAATAAAGCACAATCACGGGACACAAGACAAACCACACAGCTGAGCTACAAGAAAAGACACAAGGCCCCAGCAAAGTTCTTCATTCATGGGGCGCTGGGCGTGCGTGCGTCCACTCGGAAGCTGGGACTTTCAGACCCTGTCTAACAGGTTAGACCGTGTTGACTATATTGTTATAATATAGTCAACAAGGCAAGTATAATTTTTTAAAGTGTTAATGCAACATCAACAATGATCTCAAGGACTGACTTTTCCCAGTTTCCAGAGCCAGGCCACCGCTTATGTGTACCGTGACTTGCTTGCTGAGTTTCCCGAATCCTCTCAGTGTGCTGCTTTGCTGCCATGGCATGAAACACTGGGTCCTGTCTGATTCGGTGATGTATCTGGTCCTTGGCTACTCCACGAGAGTGTGGAAAGAAGCCAGAGGGTGTGTTGAGAGAACGTAACCACCAGGCCTGCCTCCAGCTGAGAGCTCTTTCTGCAGGGACCCAGGGACCGTCTGTTCTGGACCAGCAGACAGGGCTGCACCTGAGTGCACAGCAGGAAGCATGGCAGACAGAGCTCTGGGCTGCCGCCCTGGTGACCTTCACCTTCCCGCCCTCTCACCCAGCCTCCAACTTCTTCCCTGTCATCCTCACAAGGAAACATGAGAGGGATTGAGATGGGTGGGACCTGAGCATGAATGCCATCAATAAACCAGTTACATTCACAGGGCAGCTGTGAGGGCAGGATCTCCAAGTGTAGTTCCTCCTGGCTGTAACGCTCACGACTCCATTCATTGCTCTACATCTCGTTTAAATACTCAGAACAAACACCCGAAGTGTAGATCTAACAGAGCTCACAGAAACTCTGGTGATCTGGTTTGGCTCTGCGTCCCCACCCACATCTCTTCTCGAACTGTAATCCCCACGTGTCAGGCGAGGAACCTGAGGGAGGTGACTGGATCACGGGGATGGTTCCGCCCATGCTGTTCTTGTGGTAGTGAGGGAATTCTCACGAGGTCTGATGGCTTAAAAGTGGCAGCACTTCCCACAGTCTCTCACCTGCCACCATGTAACACGTGCCTTGCTTCCCCTTCACCTTGCACCACCATTGTAAGTTTCCTGAGGCCTCCCCAGCCATGTGGAACCGTGAGTCAATTCACCCTCTTTTGTTCACAAATTACCCAGTTTCTGGTAGTATTTTTATGCAGTGTGAGAATAGGCTTATCCATCTGGGAAGATGGACTAGTCAATATTTATCGGGCAGCTGGTGTGAGATAGGCCCTGTGCCGGTTCCCACATCTGCTAATCTCTTTGTCCTCACTTTGCAGACGGCAAAGCTGAGAGGGAGGATGCAACCTCCCCACAGCTACGTGGATAATAAACAACAGGCACAGGGTTTTAATCTAGGTTTGTGTAAATCCAATGCCGAGTACCTTCCTCTATACTACGTGCCCAAATAACTATTAAGATTTACTTTCCCCATGAGGTATAGAGTGAATGACAAAGATCTAGTTCTTTATTCACACAGAGCAGGTCCAGAATCGAGCACTTGAAGGTGCTGACATCTAACCCCACACATTGTCTCTAGAAGTCTGACAACACCAAGCCATGGCAAAACACAAGGGATGTATTTACTGCAACACCCTCCAAATTTCTCAAAGACAGCCTGGCATTTAGTCATGTTCCTACTGCCCTAATGGAGTCGCATATAGAGCTAGAACACAATGTTCTCCCTTCCACGGACAGCCTCAATGACACATGATAAACAACTTTTATTAGCCCAAGTACATATATTAGTGATCAAATTATGCTTTTATAATAGTTTCCTTTTTATAAATGAAGGCTATTTTAGTCACAAATATGATAGTAATGTAATTTTTACAGCTAACAATATTCTTCTAGACTCTTAGATGTGCTACAGAGATTCACAGAAAACTAAGCCCACACGTTCATGTATTGATCTGCCCCATGAAATGCACTATTGGGCTAAATTTAACGCCACTTCTCAGTTTTTAAAAGTCAAGCATGTGAAGACATTTCTGTACTCACTGCGGGCTACTAGTTAATTTTACGGCCATAGCATAAATGTCATCAATTTTAACATTTAACAAAATAGATTCTTCCAGATCTGAAGACAGAAGGTAGCAAAAAAGTGTGGGAAGGGGAATCCTAGAATAATTTTATTGGGAAACTAAATTTATTTTTGAGTTCCATCCAAACTCTCTACTGTCATCTGACTACTTTTATAGGGAAATATCTAATTTTCATTCTTGGGGGAACTAGAACGGGGAATTAATTTTCTTATCATAACAAGAAGGTGGTGAACAACATAAGGTCTCTCAGAGCTGCCTCCTGCCTGTCTCACCTTCTTTCCCTCACTCACTTAGGATTTTGTAAACAGAGATAAACAGAACCCGGCTGCTACAGTCTAGATGATGGTAATGATGAAGGTGGTGGTGATGATGGTAGTGATAGTAATGATGGTGACAGTGATGGTGACAGTGATGGTGATGACAGTGATGGTGATGATGATGGTGGTGGTGGTAATAATGATTTTGGTGATGTAATGATGACGACAATGATGGTAGTGATGGTAATGATGATCATGGTGGTGATGACGAAAGTGATGGTGATGATGACAATGGTGGTAGTGATGATTTTGGTGATGGTGATAATGACTTTGGTGATGGTAATGATTTTGGTGGTGGTGGTGATGACAATGGTGACAATGGTGATGGTGATGGTGGTGATGGTGGTGATGACAATGATGGTGATGATGGTGGTGATGATGACAATGATGATGACAATGATGATAGTGGTGGTGGTGATGACAATGATGGTGATGATGGTGGTGATGATGACAATGATGATAGTGGTGGTGGTGATGACAATGGTGATGATGATGGTGGTGATGGTGATGACAATGGTGATGACGACAATGGTGACAATGGTGATGGTGATGGTGGTGATGGTGGTGATGACAATGATGGTGATGATGGTGGTGATGGTGATGATGGGTATGTGGGTAGACTTATCACACTCCCTACAGAATAGCACTTTTTCTGTTTTTCCTTCTTCCTAAAATGCTGGAAAACATACCTAATTCCTAACTCACCCTTCAATATCCAGTTCCAGGCCCACTTAGATCTCCCCTAAACCCTGAGCCCTCTGTCACTGTTTAACACTGCTCCCATGACCCTTACAACAGCCCAGGCATAGCTGTGTTATAAACAATGGGCTCAGGTTAGGTACTTGCTAATTTGTCTACATCCCTCTACTGAACATTGGTTTAGGACCTCAACCATGTACTTTATACTTGACCTTGTACCTCAGTGTCAGGCACTGCAGACATTCAACAAATGTTTGTCAACTGAATGGATGCTGATGCCCAACAATATCCTTAGAAGAAATTCCAGATTTCCCTAAACCAAGAATGTTCCATTTCATGACTACTACCCTAAAGAAATTAACTTTCACAATCATTAAAACAAGGTTAAATGATGTTCAATATAATTTTAAGTATTAACTCAATGTGGGCCACTTATGATCATCTGATTAAAGGAAACTAGGGTGCAGTTCACGACTAAGATCCCCTGGGCTGTAACACTGCAATTCCAGTCATTCATGTAGAAACACCACAGGTTTGACATGCATAAAACCCTGAAACTCTGCTTCCAAAGCAGCCGGGGACACAGCCTCTGCCCTGCCAGCCTCACCCCTCTCTGCTTTTTCCTTCCTGCTTAGCGACTCCCTGTGAGGGGCACTGGTCTGCCCTGAGTGTGTATGGGACTCCAGAAAGCCAGTTACTTCTCTCCTGCTCTTGAAGCTGCTGTGGTTGAGGTTTTGTGATAAATTTCATGGAGTCAGAACCTTTGGGGACTTTTTCTGGTGAGTTTCATGCATGTGCTTTTTCTTCTCTTTTAACATTTTTGGCTACGTAAGTCAGGAGGCTTTTATAAATTTTTGTTTTTCTTTTTCTTCTTTTAGAGACAGGGCCTTGATCTGTTGCCCAGGCTAGAGTATAGTGGTGCAATCACAGCTCTCTGCAGCCTCAACCTCCTGGGCTCAAGCCATCCTCCTGCCTCAGCCTACAGATTAGCTGGGACGACAGGTGCATGCCACCACACCCGGGTAAGTTTTCATAAAATTTTTTGCAGAGATGGAGGTCTCACTACGTTGCCTAGGCTGATCCTGAACTCCTGGCCTCAAGTGATCCTCCCACCTTGGCCTCCCAAAGCCCTAGGAGTGTTTTTCTTTCAAAATTCATAAGCTACTTTAATACACTATTATCATTATCCATATGTAGAAAACCACGAAACAATACTTACATTTACCAGAGACCACTGTTATTGTATGTAAATTTTATTTTAATTGACAAATAATAATTGTGTAATTGATTGAGAGGTAAACTGTGATGTTTTGATACACATTCACAATGTGGGGTGATTAAATCAGGCATGTTTGGAAACAGACGATATGCTTATGCGGCGTTGACAGGAGACTCTGTATTCTTAGGAAGGATAAAATTGGAGAAATGAACACCATTAACCTGCAGGGATATTTCTCATGAATGTTCTGCCCTTCTATAAAAATGGAGCAATTCATACGGTGAAAAGGAGGAGAAAAATCAAACAGAATATTCTAATGTGAAGGCTCTGCCCACTCTTTCCTGGAGATGAACAGAGGGTGAAAGCTTGAACTAGCAGAAGTCAAATCAGATGGCGAATTAAATAATCAACCTGGTTACATCTTCAACGAGATGCTGGTCCTGAACGAAGAGGATAATTACAGGCCGGGGCCTCGGGAATACGGAAGCACCGGGTGGTGCATCGACCATGGAGACTGGGCCGTTAGCCATGACTCAGGAAAGCAGCAGTGGGGGAGAGTGTGTGGTGCAGGCATTTGTTTAAAATATATAAATAAATTCAGATGCTGTAAGACAAACAAGGCCTCAAAGAGGCCGGGGAAGGACAGGCCTGACGCTCTGGCATGGAGCAGCTAAGGTGCCATGACCTGAGACAAAGCAAGAGCCTCCTCTTCAGATAACCTTGGGCAACAGAGCACCTGTGGATTACTGATGGGAGATTATTCAGTTTTCTTAACAATGAGCCACGTTTTCCAAATATGACTGGAAGAAAAAAGTCAACAGCAACAAGAAACTCAATAACGGTTAACATAACAACCAATAAAATCTGTTATTATCTTAAAAGTGGCACATCCATTAAGCCTTCCTGAATTTTTTTCCTTTAATTTAACATGGGAAAATTAGGCTTTTAAGAGATGAGAGCCAAAGAAGAAAAAGTAACAGGAGGAGATACAAGTTGTAAAATGTTAGAGTTCCTAAGAAAAACTGAAAAAGCAAAGCTTCATAATATTGTTTGTAAACCCTGCACAGCACAGAGCTAAAAACATAATTTCAACAAATAAAATTAAAAATTAAAAAGGATGAAAATCACGTAACAGTCACGCGCAGCGACTCCGCAATTTCACAAGGGCAGGGGCCACTGCCTCTCTTGCTGGCTGATGTATTCCAGTATCTAGAACAGGCTTGGCAACACACGCCATGCAAATCACCATCCGATGAGCGAATGTACACATTAATTTAATTAGTGCGATGCCGTTTGCACCAAAAACAAATGCACAGACGCACAAGCACACTTTGTGAAAAATCAGCCTCTGATCACAGCACCTGTCCCCTAAGACCCGAGCCTGGCTGTGCCAGCACCAGTTAGCCGGGACTGACGATCCTGGGGCCCTGAGGGCTGACGCTGTGCGTGCACTCTGTCTGTCTCTTCCCCCATCTCTGTTTCTGTCTCCTTTCCTCTCCCTCTGCCTCTGTTCCTCCCTCCCCTTCCCTTCCCTTCTCTCTCTCTGTCTCCTTCCCTCTCCCTCTGTCTTCCCCTCCCTCCTTCCCTCCCTCTGGCAGCAGAAGTGTAGGGCCTGAGAGGGAAGGAAATGTCATCTGGAGCAGCCCGGAGGGAGGGGAATCTTTAGCCGGGACTCCGGACTCGCGACACCCAGCCCCATCCCTGAACTCAGAACAGTCTCCAACTCCCAGACTCTCTACTGGGAAGATCCTCTGGGTTTCTACAGCTCAAGAACTTTATCATTTTCCACGACTGCATCTTGCATGTGCTTTTACAGGAGACGAGGTCAAGGGTGAGACCACAGAGAGCCTGGGGCTATCTCAGCGACACTGACAAAGGGACCTGGCATTCTTGCTCTCGCGTGCACACTTTCCACAGGCAGCAGTCGGAAGCTCCTCTGAAAGAATGACTTTTCATAGACCTTCGACATTTGTTTTGGGCCTGATGGAGTCAGAATGACAAACTTCACAAAACTGACGATGGAGATCCAGAGAATGCAGCTTAATTTCAGGCAAGGGCCTCCGAGTCAGGCCCCAGTGGTTCTGAGCACGGCTCTTCCCTCTGACGTGGGCTCTGTGGCATCTGGGCTTAGAATATGACCCACGAGTACTTGGGCAGCGTCTGCGGCACCACTGGGAAGGGAGGAAAGCTCCCGTACGCCCAAGCTGGTTAACCCGGTTAACTCCCCCAACAGGACGTCAGCCAGTGACAGCCAGGCCGTCGCCTCCAGACCTTCACATGGGGCTGAATCGCAGCTCCCCACAAACCAAAACGACAGGCCTGGGGGGCTCACAGAAAAATCTGTCCCCACCACAGGGAAGAGAAGACGGCCCCAGTGTCAGCCTTGCAGACCGAGCCTCACTGGAGGAGACGAAGGAAAGCATCCGTCAAAGAAAAAATCTGGACACTGAGTCTTAGAGGGCTCTTGCCTCGGAGGCCTGGGAGGCGGCCTCCACGACCTCACGCGGAGGAAGCCGGGGTCCCTGGACACCGGACTTTCTCTCCTGAAGGAGACCCAACAGCAAGGACATGTCGGCAGCTGCAGTGCTGAGCAGAGCTCTTCGCCTCCGTGCCCAAAGCCCGCCCCGCAGGCAGCTGCTTCCTCACCACCGTCATTGAGGAAACAGAAGGCAGGAGAGTTCTGCACCCAAGGCAGCCGTGTTACTTCCACCAGTTACCACCGAATGTGCCCGGTCATTACAAACAGCTCCTGAAGCACCCACTCTGGCCCCGGCCCGCACCAGGGGGCCGCCTCTCCGGGCCCTGCGCTTCCCAAGTCAGTTACATAACCGCGTTCTTGGCTCAGGCAGCGCTCTGCCCCGAAAGCACTTTGCTCAGACTCGTTAATTAATCCCAAATCCTACAGCTCCTGAGTCTTTGGAGTCTCTGTGAATACATAATTGTCACTGGCATCCACAGAGTTTGCTTCCTGCTGGGAAGCGTCCCAGACGTCGGACACAGGCCTCCCCTCGCCCACTGTGGGGCGGCCTGTCTCCAGCCGGGACCCCAGAGACAAGGCTCAGCAGAGGTGAAGGGAACAGATACCCAGGAAGGCCGGCAGCAGGCAGGGGGTGCAGCACAGCCTACACGGTCCTGTCTGGGAGTTTAATATCTCACAGGAGACTCCCCAGAGGTGAGGCGATTGGTAGGAGGCGCATCTGACATCGTCAGTTTTTCACTGGCACAGACACATCAGTGGCCTCCTGTACTGGCACTAGTTTCAGTGCCTGTGCCTCCCGGCCACAAAGGACCAGAGGAGGGGACAAGACACACAGTCAGCCCCATACGCCACAGCCCCAGGCCTCTACCAGCCGAGGACTCCACGTTCTCACTCCAGGGCCTCACCTCGGAGTCCCACGTCAAACACCAAAGCTCCCAGGTGGATGGGATTCCTGAGGGCCTCACAGGTGCCTTCTACCAAGCTCTGACTTTCCTCCCCAAATGGGAGCCCCCTCAGCTGAGCAAACGGTGGACAAGCCATCATGGACCCCAGCCCAGCACCCTCTTCTGGTGCCCCTGTACCAGGGCTAGCATCTGCCCACAGCAGCACCCGGGGACCTCCCGAGATCAGGACTGGGCCATTTGGCGGCCACAGAGCAGCACAGACAACGGACACAGCACATGTCTGAATCTTCCCAGTCACTCCCTGGGGCTGTTTGTGTACTAAACTATATTATGGAATTAATATTATGAAATAAAAATGTATCCACAAAACACTCAACCTTCTAAGCCCTAAGATGGAACTTCAATGTGTGCACGCTCACGTTTTACATCATTTATTCTGAATGTTACTATTACGAGACTACTGGATAGATTATATTTTGATAATTTTAAAACCTGCTTAATTTTCTCTGTGTTGACGGTCTCTGTTCCTAGTGATGCCAGCGGGGCGTTGCGTATTTCTATTCCACGAGTAGAAACAGACTGCCTTAACTGATGCATTCTCCTGTTGAAAACAACATTCTTTCTCCCGCACCGAAGACGTCTCCACCATCAGTGTGTGTTGTTTCAGCCACTGCTCAATTCACGCTGGCTAGAAACAAACGTCTAATGGAGTCAGACTCACCTACGCAGACGCGGTGCACGGCAAACACTGGCAAATATTTGCTAAATGAATAAATGAATAACGACACTCTTCATTCAAAATGGATGAATTGCCGCCTCCCTCGCCTCCAAGTTCTGCAGCACAGGCCGCCCCTGCTGCCAGGAGGGCTTCCTCCCTCCGTAGCCTCCTGTGGAATCTGCCCCACGGGCTTACGGTCATTAATGAGATAAGAATCAGCTGGAATGTCTGCTGCACACGCAGGCTCCCGACTCCCCTCGCAGGCTGCTGGTCCCTCCAGTGCCTCTTGCCAAGGCCCAGGCCCCTGCATTCTAGCAAGCAGGCCCTCAGGTGACTCCGACACACACCCGACTCGGCACACGGATCTCCTGTCTACGCCCTAAGCCCCAAGGGTGGGAACCGCGTCTCATTCGAGCTTGTGCTCCAGAGGGTACCTGCAGGCCACGAACACAGAAAAAGCCACCAAGAGGCACCAGTGTGGCCTCTGTCTATCTCCAGCAGGCCTCCAGGAGCCCCGTGGGTGCACCACGGCACCCAGGGAGGCTTCGTCTGCACAGGACGGCTCCACGGGGCTGGACCATACGTGCCCTGAGACAGAGACACAGACTCCTGATGTGAGCCCCAGGGCCTTCGTCTGCACAGGACGGCTCCACGGGGCTGGACCATACGTGCCCTGAGACAGAGACACGGACTCCTGGTGTGAGCCCCAGGGGCTTCATCTGCACAGGACGGCTCCGCGGGGCTGGACCATGCGTGCCCTGAGACAGAGACACGGACTCCTGGTGTGAGCCCTAGGTAGGCTCCGTTTCCCTCCAGGCGTTCAAACCCCAGCACCACGTGCGTGACTCCAGGGCCAAGTCCCATCGGCTCATCCTGTGGAGCCGAGTTTGGGAAGGTGCCGATTTTCTACAAGCTGACATAATGCAAACTGTTAATAAATGTAAGACCTTCTTCTAGTCGTGATTGCTGATAATTTAGTAATAACAGCCATAAAAGTAAACCTGCTGGAATAGGCAAAGTCTCTTATCAATTTTTTAAGTACCTTCAGGAATAAGTTGGATATAAATAAATGCATTAGAATACTATCCAATTATGAAATACATTCACCAACATCTTGGTGGCTATTTCTGCCATAGCTATGGGGTAAAATAATTCCTTAGGTGAAAAACCCAGATGATTGCCAGTCTTTAGTTACTTACCTGATGGGTAGACTTAGATTTAAACAACAAAAACTATCAAACAGGAGGCAGAATCACGTGCTGGTCTTCGAGGTGGTGAAAAGCCATCCCCTGCCAGGCTTCCTCGCCAGCTTGGCATGGAAGAGCCAGGCCTGGGCGGCTTTGCGGTCTGCACCACGCTGACGTGAGGGGCCGCACTGTCCTGGAGTTATCCTCACTACACACACATTTAAGCACAAACGAGAGGGGCCCAGCGGAGAGCAGCCATCTCTTCCAAGGCCTGTACGTGGAACTAAGTTGTTACTCCAAACTGGCAAACTAATGAGCCTAAAATAAAGGCATCCAAAGCAAAAGCACATGCACTACGTCCTTCTCAGTCTGCAGTGGAAAAACTGACCACAGGAGATTCCACTAGCTGAAAAAAAGCACCTCCAAGGCTAGAGAAAATTACGCACACGTGCACACGCGTGCCTGTGCCCACATCCCAGAAAGCCTTAAGGCAAAGCCCAGCACTTCCTTGCCCCGAGTTTGGGGTGGGGCCGTCCTCGATTCTCCAGAAGGACCCGGTGAAGCGGGCGCGGGACCTGTCAATCACTGACTGCTGAGGGCATGTAAAGCCAAGGCTCCAGGCTTAGGTCCCCACCCAGGTGAAAAGCTGTGCTATTTATACAGGTGTTTTCTACTGTGAACTGCCTACTTCTAAGCAGCAGCCTAAGTTTTACATTGCCAAGTAGTGCACAGCGTTTCAGAGCAATTCCGAACCACGGGGGCAGCGGCGTCAGCTTCCGTGGAAGATGGAAGTTTCGCCTGTGAGGTGCCGTGGGGCTCGGTTTACCACAGTGATCCTCGCAAACAGGGTGCAGGTGATGCTGCCTCCTCACACTTACGACGGCTCCACAACGCTAAGCACTTTCAGGCGATGCTTATTTAAATTTTGTTCTAGTCTCACAGGGAGGTGGGAGCAGCGTTCTAGGGCCCAGTGTCCACACCTGCTTCGGGGGTGGGGGCCTGCAGACAGACACCCCTGCGGGGGCTGCATTCAACCTTGTTCCAGGTAATCAATAATCACAGAGCAAGTTTTCATTCGTTCCTTGAATACGTCACTAGTATTTTTCAATGTGTGACTGAAATCATATAGCCTCAAACTCCATATAACTAACTGCACCAGCCATGTGTGTGGAGTGAAAATGTATATAAAATTACCAAAGTATCCCAATATTTCCATTCTGAGATATTTTTGATAAATGCAGGTATTCTCACTCTGTCGTACAAATCTAGATAGAAAAATTAAATGCACAGAAGAGTGTGCTGGTTTGTGAGTTGTTTAGTACACATCTTAGTAAAAACTCTAATAACTAAAAATCCAGTGTCTCCATAAGCCAAGTGCAATGCTCTGTACGTAAGGAACTCTGATAACTGCGTATTAATTGTTGACATGTGATACACCTCAGTAACCTGGGCTCTGAGATGCATTTTTGATCTCACAGAATAAACCAGTCCTGAAAGTAAACAATTTCCTGATAATCAAAATCAGTATTCCTGATACCTCTTCTTACATTGTTTAATTACAAGTTTCCTTAAAGGATTAAACAGGAGACTCTTGAGACAGATAAAGTACTAATTTGATTTCATAGATGGAACAAGAACCAAAACAACAATTGCTCACATTTATAATAGCTTTGACTAAATGCAGAGACCTCAACCTTGTCTGTATTTTTAATCAGACATCTTTCCAAGAATCACAGAAATCCCTTAAAGGTGTCAAATGACCAGGTCCACTATCTTCCCTCCTCAAGGGTAACAGAACAGCGTGGCTCCTGGGTAAAGCTCACTGACATCAAGGTTAACATGAAAGTGTTTTTGTCTCTGTAGAGATACAGGGAAGGAAGAGGAAAATATATAAAAGGTTCTGTACCTTTGAGAGGGGTCAGTCCACTCAAGTTTCCTTTGATTTTAGTCATTTTCAATTCCACTGGTCAGGCCCGACCCTCTAAGCATGTCCTTTGGAAAACAGGAAGTAAGAATCCCGCTAACAGGGTCCCCAAAGTGACCAACACACAGGAAAATAAACTGTGCAGTTGCCGATGTGGAAGGAATCATGAAGGAGACCTCAAGGAGTTTGTGTGACTTGGAGCCACCAGGACCCACGTGGCTCTGAGTGCGCAGCCCACAAAGGGCAAAGCTGCCGTGGATGGTGTCACGCAGCAAACACAGAGCGCAACGGCCAGCTGCAGGTTCAAACCACCTGGCACGATAGAGGGCTTCCACGTAAACCACTCATTTCACGGGTATTGTCCAAAGTCATGAAAACACAGCAGTTTCTATATATGAAAACATCATCTTCGGAAAGCCACTCACACACACACTACTGGAAAGGTATAATTATTACATTAGTAACCCCCAATGATCCAAGGTATAGTGACACTAATTGCAAATCAAATCTATGGTAAAAGTTGGCATTCTCAAGTATGTCAATAAAACATCTTTACACACACTGTATTCTGAGGGAGATTACATATGTACATACATACATGCAAATATACACATGCAGATACATGTATACACGTAATGGTGTCTGCTGCTATATACACACATGTAGATACATGTATACACATAATGGTGTCCACTGCTATAACCGCACACGCAGATACATGTATACACGTAATGGTGTCTGCTGCTATATACACACACACACATACATGTATACACGTAATGGTGTCCGCTGCTATATACACACACACAGATACATGCACACACGTAACGGTGCCTGCTGCTATATACACACAGCAGATACACGGACACACGTAATGATGTCCGCTGTTATATACACACACAGATACATGCACACATGTAATGGTGCCTGCTGCTATACACACACACAGATACACGGACACACGTAATGATGTCCGCTGTTATACACACACGCAGATACATGCACACATGTAATGGTGTCTGCTGCTATATACACACACGCAGATACATGCACACATGTAACGGTGTCTGCTGCTATACACACACACAGATACATGCACACACGTAATGATGTGTATTGCTTCCTCCGTATAATGCAGCACCATAATGGCAATTTTTTACATTGCCTCATTTTAATTCAAAAAATTATATTGGCCACAAAATCATTATATAGCTTATTCAAACTGGCAAATTTAGACTGACCAAATATGTTTGAGTTACTTGAGCTTTCTATAAATAGCTGTAAATATGTAGCAGCATGGTCTATTAGAAAAACTAAACGCAAAGGCAGAACCCACGAGAGCCAGCTCCATGGTTCCACGGCGCCGTAAGCTACGGTGGGCCGTGATTTAACCTCTTTGGTGCCCAGGATTCTACTCCATAAAACTGGAATCTGTCTCTTGTGTAACTCCCGATATTCCTGAAGGCACAGTGAACAGTATGGATGATAACTGTTGACTTACACAAGGTGCCCAGGAGACTGAACACAACGGACCACAGGCAGCGTCTGAGACAGCGCCTGGGACATGCTCTGTGCTCAGCGAATGGGAAGCGCCTCCCTCCGATCCCAGGATGACCTTCTGTTGAAAAGGCTTTTCACATTAAGAAGCTCCACGCATAGGTGGGTGGCTGATGTTCTTTCATCAGGTCGCCGTGTGTTACTTTTATTAAGAGCCTATTATTATCTTTATTAGAGTTTTAGAATTGTCTTTCTATAGTACATTTGCCAGAGAGGATGCACAAGTGAGAACAGCCCCAAGACAAACAGCGCTACTGTCTGCTGGTCTTGCTCCGGGAGTCGGGACACAGCACGGCCTGAACGGCTCTGAAGGGTCCACGTAATTTAGATGGGTCTCCTGAGGCTGGGAGATGGGAATGAAAACTTTAGACTGAAAGGGAATAGAAAAACATTGCAAACTTTGGTTTCTAATTATGATTCTACCATTCCTAGCACGTACTCTTAAAAACGACAACTTCTCAAGAGGACTGGAACTCCCCGAGGGCCGTCCCGTTGGGAGCTGTGCCCTTGTCGCTGGAAGAGGGTCCGTGGGTGAAATGGCTGAGCCGGCCGTCTCTGAATGTCACAGCTCTCATCTGTGCCACGAGAGACATCCTCCAGTGTGTCTGGGCAATCGCATGAATGCTCCTGGGAACTGCCTCACACACGGGGCACAGAACCCACAGGCCGATCACAGCTACACAGAACTTTTCCCTGCGGTCACCAGTAAATCCACAAGCCCAGGAAAGACCGAACGATAAACCAAAGTCTGTCAAAACTTCTGTAATTAACAGACACCACCGAGTCCCACACAGGCTCCCTCTGAAGGCATCACCGAGAGCCTGGGACGCTGGCCCGCCTGAAACTTGGCGGGGACTCGGGGGAGGAGCTGGAAAAGAGAGTGAAACACAGCGAAGACAGGAACTCAAGGATGGACCGACTGAAAACCCTGAGTGCACCGCAGGGCCCTCCTAAGTCAGCCGCCTCATCTTCACGTGGAAATCAGGACCTTTTTACCAACCTCTCTCGGTGTGAATGAAGGTGGATGAAAAATGCCACCTGGGAACAAGGTGAAAAGGAGACATCAGCACCAGCCGGGGGCACTGACCTGGGGCGCTGGGCTGGGGGGCTGAGTTGGGCGTCTGAGCCGGGGCACTGGGTTGGGGGGCTGGGCTGGGGGGCTGAGCGGGAGTACTGGGCTGGGGGGCTGAGTTGGGGGTCTGAGCTGGGGGCTGGGCTGGGGTGCTGAGCCGGGGCACTGGGTTGGGGGTCTGAGCTGGGGGGCTGGGCTGGGGGGCTGGGCTGGGGGGCTGAGCCGGGGCACTGGGCTGGGGGGCTGAGTTGGGCGTCTGAGCCGGGGCACTGGGTTGGGGGTCTGAGCTGGGGGGCTGGGCTGGGGGTGCTGAGCTGGGGGGCTGGGCTGGGGGGCTGAGTGGGGGTTTGAGCCGGGGCACTGGGCTGGGGGCTGGGCTGGGGGGCTGAGCCGGGGCGCTGAGCTAGAGCGTGGCCGGGATCTGGGGGAGTCGGGTCCACTCCTAGAGACTGACTCCCTGTGTGACCGGCTGTGCCACCGGGCAGGGGAGGTGGAGACGTGAGCGGGGGCCTGGCACCATGTGAGGCCTGACAGGGACACCCGTGTGTGCCACAGTCCACGGCCAGACCCGGGGCGTCCAGAGTGAGGCCACCACCTCCTCCCCTCCTCGCCTCGGGGCCGCGGGCTTCTGCAGCTCCCACGCTCTCCTCGGGTAACCGGCGTCCAGCCGGGAAGGAGGAGGAGACCTACCCGGGTCCTGGGTTTCAGGTTCCCGCGGCAGAGGGAGGGTCTGAGAGCCACAGCCCGGGTGATTCACACACAGCCAAGCCCAGGGAAGGCTCCGAGGGAGACCCCGCACCTGCGGCCCCTGAACCAGGGCTCGGCTGCCCCAAGAGCTTTCCTCACCGAACAGCGGGAGGGGCCTCTGCGAGGAGGAACGGGGCGCCCACCCTGTCTCCCCGAGCCTGACGCTCCCCCGCCCCTGGCTGCGGACAGCTCGTCCTTCCTCATCTTCCTTCCTCGTCTTCCTCGCCACACTCGCCGCTGGCCCACTAGAGATCGTGTGTTCATTCCACGAACGCTGCAGCACCTGTCCCCGAACCGGGGCGTCCGAGCCCCGCCGACCAAGGCCCCGCGCTCCAGGGACGCAGCCGGCGCGGGCGGGGAAGCCTGGGAGGGGCCTGGGGGTCTCGGAGTCCTAAGACCGCGCCCTTCGTGAAGCCAAACCACGGCCAGATGTGGCGGGAGCTGGGGCTGCCCTGCAACCTGCGAGCCCGCACCACACACCTGCTGTCTTCAACAGCCTCCGGCCGTGGACGCTCTTCAGAAAAGTTCCCTCCGAGATTTCCGGAGTGAATTTGCCAAGGTCGCTCAAAGACACCCAGGGAAGTCGGTGAACCCGCTGGGCTCCCAGCTAGCAGGCCCCTGGCAAGAGCTCCGCTGGGAGACCGTCCCCAACCCCGGTGCCCCTCGCAGGAAGCCCTAGGACTTTCCAGAGAGGCCAAGAAAGCGTGTTGGAAACCACTCCCTCTGGGAAGACGGGGTGCAGCCAAAATGAGAAGCAGCAAGTCATTTACGCACCTGTTCACTCCTCCAGCAAGTGTTCCAAGAAACCCCCGTGTGTGCTGGGCAGAGGAGAGACATAGGGGACGTGGGACCTGGCCAGCCCCTGCCCCAGGGACACCCAGAGGACAGGACCCAGGCAGGGTTTAAGACGGCCCCTCTGAAGAAGGCAGTGGCCAGGGTGAGAGGTGCTGGTGCCCAGGCAGAGGCCTGCCAGAATGAGTGGGAAGAACAGAAGTAAGAAGGGAGGAGGGGACAAGGCCAGGGAAGGAGCAGCCATTGGGTGAGGGGCTGCAGTGAGGAGAAACAGTAAGAAGAGAGATAGGGTTCCTGTAGGCCGAGGACACTGCGGGTCCAGGTAGCAGACACTAGACGGTGGATGAGCAGAGTGGCCCCTGAAATCCTAACTCCCAAGGCACCCCTGGCCTCTGTCAGGCCCACAGTCCTATTTTAGGGTGGGATGGACAGCACCACTGCAGAGGGTGCCCGGCCATAGTGAGGACTGAAATCCTGACCCACTGCGGGAGAAAAGGAGGCTTGGTCCTCGCCTCTGCAGGGGCCTGGAAAGCTGGTCCTGGCCTCCTCGTGGCAGCGTAACTGGCTGCTGGGCTTTTTGTGGACGGTTAATCTGTCTTTTCTTGTGATTGTGATGAGAGAAGAAAAGAAACAAAGTGAGCAGAAAAGAAATGAAAAAATCGCTTTATTTAGTTTCTCAGTTTTGTTCTGATCAATTTTCTCTGCCTTGTCTTTGAATAAGGGAAATAATTAATATGCACAAATGTACGTTAGAAATGAGTGACACCTACTACTTTGATCAGTCGGAAGAGAGGGGCGTTCGCATAAAATCATATTTGGATGTATTCGTTTGGGGGCAAACACTGGCACATCTTCACACCTGGTCTTGGTCGTTCTGCTGTGCTGGGGGATCTCACAAACTCACCCCAGGTCAGTAAATCAGCTCTTCAAACCTGACATCAGTGTCATTTGCTTTGCAATGCATTTTCTCTTTTGCTTGGATGACATCGTAGTGATTCACAGTGACCCCTCACATTACCTTAAGACATTTGATCTTCACAATACCCAAATGAAGCCATCTGGTTTGATACGGGTGCATATCCATGTGTGCACATTTTTAGTTCCTTATTTCTCTTACTGCTTGCTTGTTTATTTTCTTCCATATTCCCCTTGTTTATGCTTGCTTCGTTTCAATAAAGTTATTTTTGAAAGGAAAACACAAGAAAAGAAAATTACTGAAAAATAAGATCACTGTAAACATGAAACCCCTAGGAAGTGGGAGGAGACAGAAAAATTTCTATGGAGTCCAGTGCACTTGAACTGATTTTCATGTCAGTAATATTTTTGCCGAGGAAAGTGCTAGATGCATTTATCAAGACCTTAGGTGGTGAAATTTTACCACTGAAATGAGATCTGCAAAACATTACGCTGTATTTCCTAACAGTTACGACTGCAGATGTCTGCCGCTAAGCAGAGCTAATGACATTAAAATAATGTTAATGGTCTGGCAATGCAGGAAAAGCCTAATTTTGATGAATTAGTTCTCATTAGACTCACATTCTGATACGCCTATGAAAAGTCTAAAAAATACTGGTTTGCGACTTTCACTTAATATTGGTTGATAATTCTAATGAAAAAGAAGATAAAAACAGGTTAATTAACATAGTGGGCACCATATACATCGACGTTGGTAGGATGTGTTCCTGGATTCATTAGTGGGGAAAGGATTGCGTATAATAATCCACGCGACTGGTAGGTTTCTACTGTACACATTGCTGAGAAAGAGCGAACTGTACCATGTTCTACACTAATTAAATCCACGACTAGAAAGAGGCATGTTTAGAAGCCTGACTAAACTGCTTTTATAGCTCTTGAGGTAGGCAAGTTATGATTTAGGCATAGCCAGTGCCAAAAGCTGATTGTTTTCCTTCCGAAGAAGATGACCCCAATTATCTGGGCATGTTCAGATCGAGACTGATGATTCTCTGGCCAGACCACGAGGAACCACACGCCGGCCACACCACTCGGAGTCTGGAAACTGAAAGGTCAGGCCCTTTGCAGGAACAAAAGTGGAAAGGCACTAAGTCAGGGTGAGTCAAAGCAGGGGGAGAAGGTGTCTCAAAGGCAGTGTTCTTGAAATAAAATCATTTCCTGTCTTTTAAAAGAATCTTAAGCATGAGTAAAGGAGGTAAGTTTCATTTTAAATTTCTACAGAATAGCTTGAATTAATAGTGCCAAATACATCAGAGAGGAAAAATGTTTGAGTGGGCTTGTTTCCATACTTTGCTAAAAGATGCTGATTTGCTTAAGTTCTAGTTTCCAAAGCAAATGGTGTGCAAGATGAATGGCTGTTTTGTGGAAGAACACAGCAGCATTTTTTGCACAGAGCCACTAAGAGGCAAAATGTGATACAGGTTTGGCCCGTGTGGTTTTAGACATAGCCGTCAGCTGCAGCATCTGGGAGGAAGCTGATTCTAAGCGAGCATGTTTAAGACAGTGATGACGCCAAGAGGTGAAGACCCATTTCTCCCCAGTCCCAACCTCACATCCCAGGAGGCCCTGCAGGCACCCCCGGGAGTTCCCTGCCCGACCACAAGGCCTCCCCTGCTGGGCCCCCCATGACGTCATTCCATCAACCACCACCCTCCTCACTGCTTTGCATTTTTTAAGTCATCCAAAAAAGGGTATTTGAGAGAGGAGTGAACATACGTTTTCCTATTTAACTGCGACCAGGAAATTGAAGGAAGGAAAAGTCTTCCAGTCATTTATAGTTCCGGAGACTCTATGTCATCCCGTTTAAACACTGTCATTGCATTGAGACAACACGTTCCATCAAACTCTGTGTTTTAATGATGGTATGTTCTAGCGGGAAATTTCAGACTACATCACAATTTATACATGTTAAAAATGGCATTTGCAAAATAAAAAGGCCAAAGTCTGACTGCAAACATATTTCTAAAAGTCACAAAATATTAGTATCAACAATATATAAAGAATTCGAAAGAAACAATAAGAAAATCACTAACACTCTCATAGCAAAAACAGATAAATGTCTACAAGTTAAATTTACAAAAGAAATATAGCCAGTAAACACTTGAACACATATTGTGCCTCTCAAGGAAACAGAAAAACGCAAAGTAAAATGGAATATAGTTGTCGTCTTCTAATTTGGAAAACATTAAAAATGAACCATGACTTAATGCTAGTGAGGTTGAGATGAGAAAACTACTCACAGTGTCTTGTGGGAACAAACACTTATTCCGACAACCAGAAAAGCAATCAGCCTTTACACATAAGGACCCTTCCACGTTTATGATATTTGACCCTAAAATTTTACTTCCAATAGTGTTCTAATGGAATAACCAGAAACAAAGCCAAAGATTTGTGTAAAAATAAATTGACTGCAACAGTACAAAGAGTAGTTTGTATAAACAGAACAACCTAAATGCCTGATCCCAGGGATGAAGAAGATGAGATGACACCATGTGACAATTGGCCTCTTTGGCCTAAGCACCGCTTTGAGCTGAAGGCAAGAGAGAAACCACAGGCACAGGAGGAGCTCTCTGCCCTCCTCCTTTCTACCTAAAGCCAGTGCACACATTTGCCCTTGCGAAGGTGCCCCTCACCTCCCACACCAGGCAAAGAACAACTGGAATCGCCAGAGACGGAAAGCCTGCACTGAGAGGATCTGCAAACAAGTCTTACTAAGATAACCCTCCTCTCCCATTCATCTTTCCACATGTTCACCATCCCAAAGGTGCCACGGCGAAGGCCAAATCTCCTTTTCCTCTGTCCAGTCCCTTCTCTGCATCGTGTCAGCCTTTGTTAAAGTGCCTGTGAGCCCCCGAGTCTCATTGCTTCTCTGAGTTTTTCACTTTTTACTGTGGAGCTTCTTTTCATTTTTACTGTGCAGGTAAAAATGTTAACATCAAGTAAACTGTGTACGACTTTTCTCCTATGAATCTATCTTTTGTCGGTTTAATTGGCAGACTCCAGCTAAAAAACGAAAGAGGGTGGAGGAAAAGTTTTTCTTCCTCTACAGGGACATAGTTAAATGAATAAAAATGCATCCATGAGACAGAAGCCAGTCACTACCTATGATCATCTGAAAAAATGTTAATGAAATATAAAAATGTTAACATCATTTTCAATGGAAAAAGAACGTGGAGTACCAAATCAAAAACATGGACACCACCCTTCTCTCCTTGGATTGTCAAGAAGCCACAGTAGATTAATAGGAATGAGGAACAATGACAAATCCTCATCTCTGTCCCAAGAGGAATTTTAAGTATAAAAGACAAATCCGGCACAGCCCTGCATTCTCAGATAGAAGGTTCTTCAGCTCTACACAGAACACATGGATACAAAGTCATGCCCAGGACAGCAGGGTAAAACCTAAAAAACCAAAAGCCAAGAGAAAATATTATAAGAAGCCAAAGAAACATAAGATTTAAGCAATGATACCAGGCCCTGGCTTCCTAATAAAAACAGAGAAGGCAGAAGACAGTGTAATGACAGCTTTAAAAGGCTGAAATAGATAACTGCCAACTTACAGTTCTAGAGTTGAGAAAACATCTTTTTCACCAAAAGCCGAAATGAAGACATTTCTAGGCAAACAAAAATTGAGAGAATTTTCTTCCAAGAGATCCACACTAAAGCAAAAATTAGGGGAGCTCTTCAGGGAGGAGCAAAACAATCCCAGACAAAAACAAGAAAATAAATGAAAAAATGAAGAGCAAAGGTGAATATGTGGATCACTAAATCTATCAACCACATAAAACAGTAACACTGATGTCTTACTGGCCTTAAACATACATACAGAATTCGTATTTGTGGCTAAATACAGAGCAGGAAGATATCAGAGGAGTTAAGCCTTTCAGGGCCTTGGCATTTTCTGGAAGGTGATAATAACACCCATTGGTCTGAGTTTCTGATAACCTAAAGATGACTGTGGTGATCCTCAGGAACTAATGAAAGTGAAAGTGATGAGTCAAGAGAGGAAAATGTGGAATAAAAAAAGATAAATCTAGGTCAATACAACTGGGTGTAAGAAAGGGAGAACAAAGAATATAAAATAGGTGCAGAATACAACATGAATAGTAAGATGGCAGATGAAATTCCTGGATGTCAGGAATTACATTTAATATATACAGTCTGACCAGATGAAAATAAAAACAACCATATGCTTAAAGAGTAAAATTTAAATATTAGAATATAGAAAGTGTGAAAGTAAAATGATGAAAGAAGACATAACATGCGAACATTAACCCAAAGAAAACTGATATATACTAAAATCAGATAAGTAGATTTTAAGACCAAAATCACTGAATAGGATAAAGAGGGTATTTCACAATGATAAAAGAATGAATTTTTCAGGAAGGTATGAGAATCTGAATTTGTACATCCCATGATGTGACTTCAAAACATCAGATGCAAAAATTGACAGAACCAAAGGCAAAAATAAACAAACCTGGATAAATCTGACCAATTAAGCACATAAATTAATCCGAAAATATTAGTAAATATTTAAAACGTCTGAAAACACAAGGATTAATACTGAATTATTGATACATACAGACCACTAAAGTCAAGAATAAAAGAATTTCATTTTTTAAGTACACACAAAACATTTGCCAAAATTGGCCATATGCAGGAACCTAAAAAAAAAGACCTAGAAAAGCTCAAGTAATTGAAATCCTTAAAATATATTCAGAATATATTATTTGACTACAGTAGAATTAAATTTGAACTCAATAATGAAAAGCTAACTAGAAAATGGCCAATTATTTAAAAATTAGGAAAGACACTTCTAAAATATTTTTGTCAAAAGAGAAATCAAATGAAAATTAGAAAATGTTTTAAACTGAAGTTCATGAAATTATTAATACTCATGAGATGCAACTAAAGCTGAGCATAAAAAACTGCAATCTTAAGTGCATATATTAGAAGATAAAAGTCTAAACATCAATGACAAGAAGTTAGAATAAGGATAGGAAATTAAAACCAAATGAAGAAATAATAAAGATTAAAGCAAAAATTAATTTAAAAACACAGTGTAGGGAAAAAATCAACAAAACCAAAAAATTATTATTCTTTGAAAGACTACTAATATTGATAAATTCCTATTAAAACTAATAGAGAAAACAAAAGAAGCTTAAAGCAATAACATCAGAATTGAAAAGGAAAATAATCACAGATCCTAGAGACATGAAAAGATTTTAAGAGGATGGTGTAACCAATTTTATATCACTAATTTGTAAATCCAACTGAAATGGAAAAGTTCCTTGGAAAACACAACTTATAAAAACTGACACAAGAAGAAATAAAAAATCTCAACAGTCTTGTCTAGAAAAGATATCAAATCTGTAATTATACCTTCACATAAGAGAGAACCACTAGAAGTAGATGGCTTCTCCAAAAATATATCCAATGTTTAAAGAATACATAATATAAACTATACAAATTATTCAAATAGAGAAAAAGAAACACTTCTCAAACTTGTCTTGAGGCCACATTAACTTTATCCAAATCAAAAGAATTTTTAAAAATAGACAATCTGTTGTAAACATAAATACAAAAACACTAAATAAAACATTAGCAAATATTACATGTTAAAACAATTTTAAAATTACAACATTATTGTATTTATTTCAGGAATTAAAATTTCATTTATCATTCAGAAATCAATCACTATACCACGGTATTGGGAAGTCAAGGTGGGAGGATCACTCTAGGCCTGGAGTTCAAGTTCAGCCTGGGTGACACAGCAAGACCCTCTCTCTGAAAAAATTAGCTGAGCTTGGTAGAACTTGCCTCTAGTCTCAGTGACTAGGGTGACTGAGGCAGGAGGAGAGCCTGAACCAGTTCAAGGTTGTAGTAAACTCTGATCTCACCACAGGACTCCAGCCTGGGTGACAGAGACTCTATCTTTCAAAAAAAAAAAGAAAGAAAAGAAAAAGAAAGTATAACAATTACATAATCATCTTGATGAGAAAAACGTTAAATTCAATTTATGAATTTCAACGGAAAGATAATAAAACTGGCATTTGCAGACAACTTATAAATGTAGAAAGTCTAAAATGTCTACAGAAAAAATAAGAGTTAAATAATACATAAATATAGCAAGATCACTAGAATCAAAGTTAATAAAAAATTTATTTCTACACAATAGCAATAAAAAAACCTGTAAACTATTTTATAGAGTTTCATTTCTACAAAAAAAATCATTTTTTGATGCACATAAAGTTTACAACAGCATGAGGAAATATCGAATGCCTATGATAAATCTAAGGAAGATGGACAAATGCACAGAAAACTGTAAAACACTGGGAGAAACCTCAGAGCGTCCAAAGAAACGGAAGAAACTACTATGTCAATGTATTTGAAAGACTCGATATAAGGATGCCAGATGTCCAAAATTTAATTTCCGTATCCCATAAATTCCTAATCAAAGCCCAATGAGTTGTTCTTTAAAAACTGAGAAGCAGATTTTAAAATTCATCTGGAAATGCAAGGTTGGAACATAAAAGCCAATTCTGAAGAAGAAAAATGTATTGGAAGAAAAGAAAAGCAAGATACGGTGATAACAGTAATTATGGCCGTGTGGAATTGGCTCAGTATCTGACAAAGAGATCAGTGGTTCTCAAAGGCAGCCCTGAAACAGGCCTGTCCTTGTGTGGGGGTTTGAACTTTGAAAGGCTGCACTTCAGGACAGTGGGGACGTCTTGTCCTTTCAATAGCTGGTGCTGGACCAACTGGATATGCCTTGGGAAAAGGAATGAATGTAGTCCCCCATCTCCCTACACACGTGTACACGCACACACACGCACATACAGGTGCATGCCCACACACACACACGTGCATGCACACACACACACGCACACACACAGTTCCAGAGATATTACAGGTCTAAATATACACAGTAACGCTTCCAGAACCTAACGGAAGCTCTAACTACAAAGGATAATACTGATGAATGGGACTGAATTACATGTAAGAACCTCTGATCATCAAAGATTCCACTTAAGAGAATGAAAAGATGTCCCACAGAGCAGGAGGCAGTAGCAAACCTGTGTTTGCAAAGGGCCTCATATCCGGAATCCGCGAAGACAGCACACTACGAAAATGGGCACAGGATTCCATTTGGCCCTTCTTAAAAGAAGCTACCGGATATGGGGTGGCGGATAAAGAAAAGAAGTTTGAGGTGACCGGGCATCCATGACATTACACTAAACCACGGCAAGACGCCATCACAGCACCTGCGGGGGCTCCTGTGGAGAAGCTGACACCCTCGCAACTGCGGAGGTGCATGGCAGGTGCCCTCCTGGCCTGGCAGTGTGTGGGTTGGTGGAGTGAAATGTCTGCTGGGATGTGTTAGAGGGGACAGGCACGCTCTGCCACCCGACATCCCGGTTCCACCCACACACAACAGAATACATCCACAGATTCACCAAAAATATGCAGAAGATGTTTACAGCAGCATTATTGGTAAGAGTTTCAAATCAGAAAAGAGGAGGAGAGAAGTGGAAGGAGGAGAGGGGTCTGTTGACACTGCGGTGGATGAATGAAGCTCACACAGCCACAGGATAGGAGACAACAGTGGAGTCACGTATGGAGGACACTGCACACCAGCTCAGCCAGGTCTCCCAGGCCCCATGCTGGATGAGCGGAACCACAGCCAACAAGCCCATGCTCCAGGGGCTACCGCGCCAGACACAATTCATAACCCATGGGAGGGGACTGAAAACAGCGGCTCCCTGGAGGGATGGTGGCTGGGTGGGAGCTGTGTTTCTGGATGGTGGCTGGGGGGAAAGTTGTGTTTCTGGTTGCTTTGTCTGTCTCCATCCTCCTGGCCACCTCCAGAAGCTACAGGAAAGAAATGCTCTTTTCATCCTGGTACCTTTGCCACCTACAAATACAGAGAAGTTGTGTCTAGGTGAATATTAACTTCTGCTTTTACTTTTCCTTCCTTTGTACTGTGAATACAGGCCATCTGTGGTTTTACTGTGGATACAGACTGTTTGTGGTCTCACTGTGAATACAGGCCGCCTGGGGTTTTACTGTGGATACAGACTGTCTGCGGTCTCACTGTGAATACAGGCCGCCTGGGGTTTTACTGTGGATACAGACTGTCTGTGGTCTCACTGTGAATACAGGCTGCCTGTGGTCTGGCAGTGAATACAGGCCACCTGTGGTCTGGCTGTGGATACAGGCCATCTGTGGTCTGACGGTGCATACAAGCTGTCTGTGGTTTTACCGTGGATACAGGCCATCTGCTGTCTGACTGTGGGTACAGGCCATCTGTGGTTTGACTGTGCATACGGGCTGTCTGTGGTCTGACTGTGATTACAGGCTGTCTGTGGTCTGACTGTGCATACAGGCCGTCTGTGGTCTGACTGTGATTACAGGCCATCTGCGGTTTGACTGTGGGTACAGGCTATCTGTGGTTTGACTGTGCATACAGGCTGTCTGTGGTTTGACTGTGGATACAGGCCCTCTGTGGTTTGACTGTGAGCTGCGTGTTTCCTGGATGGACCCTAGAGCATGGGCTACTTCAGCCAACAGTAAAACTGCAGACAGGGCCTATGTTCACAGCACAAAGGAAGGAAAAGCAGAAGCAGAGATTAATATTTATCTAGACGCAACTTCTCTGTATTTGCGGGTGGCAAAGGGACCAGGATAGAAACAGCATTTATTTCCTGTAGCTTCTGGAGGTGGCCAGGAGGATGGAGACCGACAAAGCAAGAATCCTTCATTTGCAACGTCCAGACAGAGCAGGACACAGACTGGGTAGGAGCATTCAGAAGCCTCAAAGAAACAAGAAAGCTCACTATAATCTTCATTGTCTTTACCATCTTCACAGTTTCTAGATTTCTTACAGCATTCTTTCTAAAACACAATTCCACTAAACTTTACGACGTGGCCTCCCTGGCCCATAAACAGTAATTTTACCTTCTGATTTGTTTTTCTCTTTAATCATCCACTCGAATGCTCCGCCGCACTCTCCATCTGTGTCCAGATAGTGTGAGTTTATATTCATTATCTTCCTAAGTGCCTTTCCAGCACAGGGCGGTGAAAATGCGCCCGCTGGAAGCCATTCCCCTCCTTTCTTTTTGCCTCATCTCTATTCTTCCGTGACTCCCCTCATTAATTTACTCGATATCATTCCTCACATTCTGAACGCAGGGGAAAGGTACGCAATGGAGGGAACAAATGGTGCTGGCGGTAATAACAGGACTAAGATGCGCTTTGTGTGGAATATTGTCCTAACTCCAGGTATTCCAAAATTCCACCTAATTATCTTGACGTCCCTTATCTGTTATGCCAGTCAAATAACACACATGCATCTAGTCCTCTGTTATGTAGTTAGCTGAGCTAGCAACAGAGACAGAAAGCTGCATCCGCACAGGCCCTCAGTGAGGGGCACAGGTGCAGGTCAGGAGGGCCCAGTACCACACAGACCCTCAGTGAGGGGCACAGGTGCAGGTCAGGAGGGCCCAGTACCACACAGACCCTCAGTGAGGGGCACAGGTGCACGGGGTCAGGAGGGCCCAGCACTGCACAGACCCTCAGCGAGGGGCACAGGTGCAGGTCAGGAGGGCCCAGCACTGCACAGGACGGAAAGCAACAATGCCTGCACACAGGGGTGCTGGTGACTGTTGGGGAGGCTGGGTTTGAAAGAACAGAGAACAAGGTGAAGGTAGCCAGTGACTCAGGGTGGCCAGCGTGTAGCATCCGTGGGCCAAATAGCAGACAGTGTGGGTGAGGGCAGGAGAGGCCTGTTCTGAAGCCTCTCAGATGCCACCTGCAGAACTGCACTTCCCTCCCAGGCAGCCTAGCGAGCCCGAGGCTCAGAGCCCTGAGTGCTGACCAGATGTAATTTGAAGCGCCTCACTGAAACCCACCACACCCGTGGGCTCCTGTTCCAGTTCCTTAATCATAGTGCTCTCACAACTCAGTAAACATCCCGTCTGTAGCTTTTCGGAAAGAAACTGTGGAACCAAAAGCTGAGAGTTTGATAGAGATATTAAGGGGAGAGAGACTCAGAGTGGTGAAACAGTAAATTAAAACTTTGAATGCAGAGATTTTAGAGAAATTCTCCTTATTGCCCATTTCAGACAGACACCCCTCTTAGGACGTCCACGTTTCAGTGCGTCATTCACGTCAGTTTATGGAACTTTCTGTCCTTTCCAGCACATGATATGTGTTTTCAATTTACCCTTGTTATATAGTAACTGTATACAGAGAACAGCAGCAGAGACTGGGAGAGACTGTTTCCCCCAATTGATAAAGGAGAGAACCCTGGCTGGAGGGTGGCCACTGCACTAACGTCAAGCAACTGGGGGCCTCGTTGTGACCACAGTCCCCACACTCGGGAGGCCCCTGCAGAGGGGATGCTGTCCTGCGAGCTTCCTATAAATCCAATCTCAGGAAAAATGGCCTCTATCCTGTGTAGTTCTGCTCTCCAAAGTCTCTATGAGAACACCATGAGCAATTCTGAAAGGAAGGAGATGCGACCCCTCTTGGCTCTTCAGAAACCTGGGTGTGCCCTGCCCGCCTGCGGTTCCCCCTGCCACGATCCCAGCATCTCCTCCTCCCACTGGGTCTCTCGTGAAGGGCTGGCCTTCCTTGCTTTTCAATCCTCTGCCTAACCTCCCTCCCCTCACCCTCCCCATGCCTAGAACTGTCCTGACTCCAGCAATGCAAGCACAACAATGGCAGCTCCGTTCTGCCCTGGCAAAGCCATTCCAACGGCCAGTGGAACAGCTGGTACCACTTCCCCTAGGTCGAGGCACTTCCCAAAACCCTGTGACGCCAGGGCTCACAGGACAAGCAGGAATCAAGATCTGCCCTTTTCATCTCTTCACGGCGGAAATGCCACGTGTTCTCTTCTTATGGCACTTTTACAAAACATGTTCTACACTGGACCCAAATAGTTCACGAATATCTATCGAAGCGGTAAGGCAACACTAGCTTCCCTGCTGACCTCTGCGTACGAACACTCCATCTAGTTTCTTTACTGCAAATCTCTACGTTCAAGGGATGTGCTAAGCCTATCGACTCATTTTCTATTACATTTAAAATTATGGCGCATCTGATGCTCAGAACTCATGGCTTATGTGTCATACTTTTTTTCTTCAGAGAAACATTAACTGTATAACTCTTCAATTTGTTGGTGAACCACCTTATGATACATAATTTTATTATCCAATTAATACACACAGAAAACTGTATAGCAACCTCTCAGAACCTTAAAGATCTTCAAATCCTTAAATAAAATGCAAATTTACTTTCTAAAGATTTCTTATGAAAAACAATTGTCTAAAAAATGGCAATTTCATAGCAAAAAAAAAAACCTTATATAAGTACGCAGAATATGGACATTTCTAAATCATCTAAAAAGCAGCAAAATACCTTGAGATATATTTTTCCAAACCATTCTTAAGCAAAAAGTAAGCTTACTTATTTTTGAATTTTTCCATATACAATGTTTATAGCATGCTTAAAAATTATAAATTTAATATGAGTTCATTTCAGAAATTTTTGAAAATATTTTTCAAAATATAAAGAAACAAAGAAATCATCTAAAATCTAAGCATAAGCATTAAGCTTTTGTATAAATATCATTAGTATTCGGCCTTGAGTCATATTTTTCAGTCATTTTTATGTTAAGCACTTTACTCGTGGTATTAAATATTCTTCAAAACTATGATTTTTATTGCCAAGTTTTTGGTACATAATTCATTTTCTCATTCCTCTATGTTAGAACTTGAAGGTTGTTTCCAAATTTTTGCTAATATTTACCCATGTCTTTGAGTATGTCCACAGGAAAAATATTCTAGAATTGGTGTAATCTCCTATAAAGGTTATGGCTGTCTGTGTTCCCATTAATCATATAAGAAAGATCCCGTTTGACCACAACACCAATATTTTGGATTACATTTTTCTTTTTTTAATAATATAGGCTTTCTTCTCAACATCAGGTGTGTTGAATTCAAGAGTTCTGATTCCTGTGCCCATGAATTTTCAAGCATAAAATAATGCTTGAAATGCTTTATCATGCATAACATAAATCAGGTTCAACTGCGTTTCTGTAGCCCAAATTCAGTTTTGTTGGGAAATCCAGTTACAGAACTTAAAAATGAGTTAATTTAAAAAGTATTCAACTTCCAACACTCACTTGAAACGAACACCCTTGTCTAATCTCAGCGAGCACTCCCGTCACTCCCACACCCGCATCAGAAATCATGACCCAGCCCCTGTGTAAAAGCCCCTCAGCCCCTCCCCAGGAGAAAGCTACCTTTTCCAAGCAGCACAGCCTCCCCATCATTACCGTCCACAGCACACAGCAGAGTCCTGAACTCAACAAAGACAGGTCCAAGGAAACCGAACCACTTTCCTGCCACACCTTCAATGAAGAAGACAGATAACTTATCATTTATTTAGTTTTGAGACAGAGTCTTGCCCTGTCACCCAGGCCTGAGCGCAGTGGCATGATCTCTGTTCACTGCAACCTCTGCCCCCGGGTTCAAGCGATTTTTCTGCCGATTCTCCTGCCTCGGCCTCTGAGTAGCTGGGATTACAGGCACGTGCCACCGTGCCTAGCTAATTTTTGTATTTTTAGTAGAGACAGGGTTTCACCCTGTTGGCCAGGTGGTCTCTGAACTCCTGACCTCAAGTGATCTGCCCGCCTCAGCCTCCCAAAGTGCTGGGATTGCAGGCGTGAGTCACCGTGCCTCGCCAAGGCAGGGAATTTAAAAAGAACAAGGCGGCAAGAACTACAGGACGACGACCTGGGAAGTCAGCCCCCAGCTGGGCTGAGTGAGGGAAGGGAGGGTCACGGCCAGAGCCCCAGGAGGTCTCTGATCAGGTGCGTGGGACCCAGGGGCCTCCGAGGGGCACCAGGGCTGGTTCTGGGAGTTGCTGGGACAGACCACTGGTGGGGAATGAATGAGTGCCCTGGGGCACGAGGCACGGAGGAGACGCAAAGAGGACGGAGCAGGTGTGTGCCCTCTTCTGCCTTCCGGAAAGGAGGCCAGAGGGAAGGCGTGGGACCGTGCCGGAGCCTCCCGAGGAGCAGAGGCGATGTCACCCACCCGGCAATGCTTCATCCAGGAATGCCCTTGGCAGAGCGAGATGAGCGCTGAGGCCCAGAGTTTCGTGTCACCCTGGTCGCACCTCCCCGCTGGCTGGCCGAGTGCTGTATCTATCTGCTCTGAATCTAGGTTTCCTTGTAATGGAAATGGGAGATGATTCTTCCCACTGGGCTGATAGCCACACTGTTACGATGCTTACATAGCAAAAAAGCACCACTTAAAATGCGTAATGTTATGAAAATGTGCCATATTCCTGTATAGTGGAGAGGGCACCAAGGCTGGCTCAGGCCCCAGAATACCCAAGTTCAAGCCTCGCTTTGCCAAATACCATGCGTGTAACCTCAGGGAAATCCCCTTGCTTCCCCTGCATTTTCCCCACCTCAACCGGAGCTGGTAACAGAACCCTACGCCCTAGACCCCTGATGAGAATTAAACAAGTTAATACACCAACAGTGCTGAGAGAGCCCCTGGGAACTGTCGGACCCCAAAACCTGTGCCAGGCACCATCCTCACTCCCTCTCCACGAAGGTCCTGAAATAATACGGGCGCGTCGGGTGCCAGTTCTGGGTGGTCTCACTCTTCCCTTGATAAAGTGTCTCTCTGGGCTTCCCATTAATTAGTGATCTGTGGGCTTCCTATTTGCGATGGGCTGAACGTTTTTGCGTCCCCAAGACTTCCACAGTGAAATCTTAACCCCCGAGGTTAATGGCTTTGGGAGGTGACGGCTTTGGGAGGTGACTAGGTTAAGAGGGTGAAGCTCCTGAATAACGGGGCCTAGGGAGGCCCCTCGCCCCTCGCCCCATGTGAGGACACACAAGAGGGCGTCATCTGTGAGCCAGGACACCGTCCACTGCAGATTCCACACCTGCTGCACCTTGATCACGGCCTTGTGAGAAGGAAATGTCTGCTGCCAAGGCTGCCTGGCCTACGGTATTGCGTCCCGGCAGCCTCAGCTGAGACAGTGCTGACTGACCTGCTTTTGTAAGATAAGCACAGATGTTGGCCGAGAACACAGGGGCAATGAGGGGCAGCCATTGGTGGCTGGGAGCTCCCCCCGCCCTGCACATACCCCAGTCTCACAGGTGGCCCAGCAGGCCTCCCGCGCCCACGTCCCCCCAGCCAGGCTGCAGAGGCCGGCAGCAGGCACCCAGGAAATGCAGTCATCACCCGAGGAAACACGTGAACAACCAGGACTTCAGAGCAATTTCAAACGTTCCTTCAACCAGAACGATGCGTAACCAGCCAGGGGGCCGAGGCAGGGGGAACGTTTCCCACCAGCTGCACAGGCCAGAACTAGTAAATAAACAGGAAGAGAAGGCACCGCTGCAGACTGGAACGTGGCTTCAGAAAAGATTTTTCCAGACCTGAGAGGGGGGCCAGCAACATTCCACTTAGAGATGGAATTGATTGGGAATGTCAGGTTGGGAATGTCAGGTCAGGAATGTGACGTCGGGAATATCACGTCGGGAGTATCAGGTCGGGAATATCAGGTCGGGAATGTCATGTCGGGAACGTCATGTCGGGAATGTCAGGTCGGGAATGTCAGGTCGGGAATGTGACGTCGGGAATATCACATCGGGAATATCAGGTCGGGAATGTCAGGTCGGGAATGTGACGTCGGGAATATCACGTCGGGAGTATCAGGTCGGGAATATCAGGTCGGGAATGTCATGTCGGGAACGTCATGTCGGGAATGTCAGGTCGGGAATGTCAGGTCGGGAATGTGACGTCGGGAATATCACATCGGGAATATCAGGTCGGGAATGTCAGGTCGGGAATGTGACGTCGGGAATATCACGTCGGGAGTATCAGGTCGGGAATATCAGGTCGGGAATGTCATGTCGGGAACGTCATGTCAGGAATGTCACGTCGGGAATGTCACTCAGCACTTTATTCGCACTTGTACTTCTCAGCGTCTTCTCAGGTTTCTAACTGGCTGCCCTTTCCAAAGCTGAGCACCACCGAGCCAGGAGACACCTGCGTCCCCTCAAATCCGTACTCAGGCTCACTCTGCTGGAATCGTGGCATCGAGGGATTGAGAGCCGCCTGTCCTGGTGTCAGCGGGGCAGGGTGGATGTGATGAGGTGATGCCCTCGAAAATGTTCCATCGAGAGAGGGGGCTGGGCACCGTGGCTCATGCCTGTAATCCTGCATGTTGGGAGGCTGAGGCGGGTGGATTGCTTGAGGCCAGGAGTTTGTGACCGGCATGGCAGCCTGCGCCTGTAGTCCCAGCTACCCCGGGGGTGAAGCATGAGAACTGCTTGAACCCGGGAGGCGGAGGTTGCAGTGAGCCGAGATCCCGTCACTGCACTCCAGCCTGAGCAAGAGTGAGACTCTGTCTTAAGAGAAAAAAAATAAAAAGAGAGCTGGGAACCAGGTTGTACCTTTTCATTTCCAAAAACATTTTTATGAAAAATATTTGATTGGGGAAGTTTATATAGTAGACACAGCAAGACTGTACATTGTAGCCAGTGTTCTTGTTTCAGATACCAATCGTTACAGAAAGGTAGTGACCTGGACTCTGAATACTAGAAACATTCAAAGAGTGAGTTTTACCAATGCATTTTTTTCTGAGTCCAATATAACTTTAGGAATCACCCATCGTAGTCAGTTAAACGTTTTTGCTCCAGTGCATAGAACAAGAAAACGGTGTGGGCCGGCTTCAGGTGACCGCTCAGACAGCGAGAGGCTCCATGCAGTAATGTGACAGTGTCCTGCAGCCTCACCGATAGCGGGACGTCGGCTCGGGGTGGCTTCTGTGGTTTGGTGGGTGCTATGGACTGAATTACACACACCCCAAATCCATACTTCGTGCTGCAGCCCAATGTGACTATAGTCTAGAGATGGCCTAGAAAGAAATAATCCAGGTTAAATGAGGTTTTGAGGGAACCCTAATCCAACAGGACTGGTGTCCTTGTAACAAGGGGAACAGATGCCAGGGGTCTCCCTGCACACACACAGAGGGGAGGCCGCAGCACACAGGGAGGTGGCCACACCGCAAGCCGGGAGAGAGGCCTCAGGAGAAACCAGCCAGGCTGTGGCCCTCTTGTCCTCGGACTGCCAGCCTCCAGAACTGCAAGAACGTAAGTTCCTGTTGTTTGAGCCGTTCTGGGATCACGGCCCGAGCTAGCACGGTGGCTGGGCACCATCTTGAGAGGCAGAGTTACAGTCTTTCAGACATACTACACACACAAGCTGAAGCAGCGCAGAGGGAATACCTCCGGCACTCGATAGCTGCTATCAAATGTCTTTGTTTGTTTTGAGCATTTACTCTTCACCATTTAAGATCACTACATTTAAAAACTGCCATTCTGGAGAGCAGCCAGGCCTGGGATTCCGGGCGCGCCTGCGCCATCAGCACGCCCCGTGTCCTCCTGCTCCCTGGCCTCCGCGTTTGCCAGCCTCGAGAGCTGGCTTCAGGTGGTTCCTCACTCTCTTCGGGCACGAGGCTGGGGGAATCCACATTCAATTTGCAGAACATAGAGAAAGGCGTCTTTACTGAGCGTAGTCACGTGTCCAGAGCCATGGGTCTGCTGTGCACCAGGCACTAGATCTGAGCGCCCTGCGTTGTCTACACACCAGGCGCTGTATTTGGTGCTAGTCACGTTGTCTGCTGTGACCCTCATGAAGGAAGCTTTGATTATGCAAAGCCAGCCTGACGATGAGGAGGGCGTCCACCCCGGCCTGTCTGGGGAACCAGAGTGCTGTCCAGGGTTGCTGCCGCAGGGAGGCTGTGGTCCTGCTCCCTTCTCCTCCACGAGCATCTGCAGTGGACAGGCCGTGGGGAATCTGAGTTACAAGCCCCCCTTCATGGCTGACGGGAGGGGAGTTTTTTAAAAGACATTGAAGTCTATTCACTGGTAAATGAGAGAGGGCTAGAAATTGAGGCCAGGCATGGGGTCAACCCAACCCATGTGCCTAAGGGCAGCAGAACCCAGGGGTCTTCAAAGGCAGGTGTCCCGCCCCTCGGCACAGTGAGATACTGGGCTCCTTACAGCTTTTACCCGGCAGCTTCCCCTGGAAGCAAGAGGAAGGCAAGGGGAATCTCAAATCACTCACGTGGATTTTTTGTGAGCAGGTTGCGAAAAAAATCTTTAGCACAGGAAGAGGATGAGCTTCTTGACTTGAATAAAGTTTCATGTTTGGAGGATCTGGCTCATTGATTCTACAGCCTGTGACAAGAGGCAAACTGCAAAGCAGTTTAAATCTCATTTCTTAACTTAGAAAAATGATTGCTTGTGATTAAACAACTGGCAACCTTCCCTGTGACGATTCCCACCAATCCCCGTGTTCAACAGAGATCTGCTGTTTCGTCATCATGAATGTCCCCTTCGTGTTTTTCTACCAGAAATATCACCAGCTCATACTGTCCACACAAGTGGCCATCACCTGCGTTCGTAAGCTTAGGGATCCATGGAGAGGTTTGGCTTTTTTCAAACAGAGGCTTAGTTCCCAACCTGCAGTTCCTGGGAACGATGCTTCCCGCATGGCTGAGAATGTCGTTCTCCTCAGATGTGCCATGCTCCGTTTCTTGAAACACCTCATGCTCCTTTTCAGAGTCTAGCGCTTCTTAAGAAACGGGAAACAACAAAACCAAAAAACCAAAAAAAAAAACAAAAAACAAAAAACTTCCAGGACCCAGGGTGAGAAATCTGTAAGTGACTATGTCTGCATGTTCATAAAACCCATTGCCACCTCTCTGCCGATGCACCGCCAAAGGCTCTTTCCCCTGAGACGAGATGGACTCAGACAGCCACCTGGGTCCTTAGCTTTGCTTTTGTTTTCATGAAACTGTGTCCTGAAGCTGCTTTTTAATTCTTGAAACTGGATTTGGGGACAAAGGCTTTGCTTAGGCAGCTTGGAAAATACTAACTGACGTATATTTGTTAAGCAAAAACAAAACAAAAAACCCCACAACGTTACATAGAGTAAGTGCCTATACTTGTAATTTAAAGTAACCAATAGCAGCAAAAGAAAAAAAAAAGCTGTCAAATCCCAGAAGCTTTATAGGTGAAGGTGTTAAAATCCTTGGGGAAGGACACTTTTCAGTGACAAGAATGGAGGAAATAGAAAATAAAGAATAGAATCATCTTAACGGAGCCCTCTTTGGCACTAAAAATCATATTCAGAGTTTAATCAATAGAGTTTGATATTGATGCTATTGATATCCCCACCCAAATCTCATCCTGCATCGTAATCCCCAGGTATTTGGGGAGACACCTGGTGGGAGGGGACTGGATCTTGGGGGCGGTCTCCCCCACGCTGTTGCCGTGACAGCGAGTTCTCCGGAGATCTGGTTTTTATTATAAATGGTGGTTTTTTTCTGTGCTCTCACACACTCTCCCTCGCCTGCCGCCACACAAGACATGCCTGTTCTCCTTCCGCCTTGACTAAGTTTCCTGAGGCCTCCCCAGCCCTGCCGAACTGAGTCAGTTAAACCTCTTTCCTTTATAAATTACCGAGTCTCAGGCAATTCTTTATAGCAGTGTGAAAACGAACTCATACAAGTTTATTCAATTTGAAATCGTCTTTTAGATTACATTGCTTATATTATTAATACGATTAATATTTATACATGTTCTGTCATTAATTTAGTATAAATTCCTGGCTATTACTAAAAACTCAAAAAATAACACACGCAGACAAGGTGGCAGAAAAAAAGGAATTGCTTATACACGGTTGGTGGGAGTGTAAATTATTCAACCACTGTGGTAGACAGGGTGGTGATGCCTCGAAGACCTAAAACCAGAACTACCATTGCACCAAGCAATCCCATGACTGGGTATAAACCCAGAGGAATATATATAATTCTACCATTAAGACACATGCACGTTCATTGCAGCACTATTCACAATAGCAAAAACATGGAATCAACCTAAATGCCATCATTGGTAGACTGGATAAAGAAAATGTAGTACATGTACACTGTGGAATACTATGCAGCCAGAAAAAGGAACCAGATCATGTTCTTGGCAGGAACATGGATGGAAGTGGAGGCCATTATCCTCAGGAAACTAATGGAGAGAAAACAAATGTGCATGTTCTGTCTGATAAGTGGGAGCTAAACGATGAGAACTCAGGGATGCATAAAGGGGAGCAACATCCACAGGGGCCTGTGGGAGGTGGAGGGGGAGGAGGCGGAGGAGCAAGAAAAGTAACTAATGGACACTGGGCTTAATATCCGGATAAGGAAACAATTTGTATCGCAAATCCCCGTGACACCCATCTACCTGTGTAACGAACCTGCACTTGTACCACTGAACTTAAAAAAAAACATTAATCAATTCCCAATATGGATTTTATGATTGTACAAAACAACTGTGTGATGTTCATTACAAATCAAATACTACTCTGTTATTTGAAATCCAAAAAAAAGTCCGGTTTTAGATTACTCTTAATTCTATTGCTCACATTCATATGATTAATATTAATATGAATTCCTGACATTTGTGATGCTGGCTAAACTAGAATTTATGCTGTAATAAAATCTGAATAATATTTATTATGACTTGATGAGCAAAGTATTTGTGTCCAGGCCCGTCTTAATTCCAAGCCAGCTTTATAGTCACAGTTCCAGAAATCTATTTCTGATAAAGTTGGACTTAATTTTTTTTCCAGAAGACAAATCTATTAGTTATCATTCTAAGTCCCTTCTAAAAGCAAAAAATATATATATATTTATTCATATATATTTCTCATAATGACTTCTATTAATGATCAATATAATTTTATGATAACTTCCTGGTTTTACAGAAATAAGAATTTATTTTTGATAATTTTCTAATCATAATCTTCTGCAGAGAAGTTGAAATGAAGCAGAAACCCCCACTTTAGGAGCCTGCAAACCCCCATGCATGGAAGTGAAGGAAAATTCCAGAGCTCTTTTCAGAAAAACTCCAGGTATCCAGCTAGCCCGAGGGAACTTAAGTAGCTTGTTAAGAAGGTAATCACCTAAAACAATAGCCAAGGAAGCCAGAGCTCCAGAGCTGTTTGCTTTCTTCCGGAAACTAAAGATAACACCTGGATATTGCCCTTGAACTGTCCTTCACAGGCCCTGACCCCATAAGGACCCCACCACACACAGACCCCAGATTAGGGGGAAGTGAGGATACAACTACAAGGATTGCCCTTTGCTCTGAATTCTTCCTGAGGGCCTTGGAGAAAGTCTTCCTAGCAAGTTAACATGTTTCTGTTGACCCCCAATTTTTTAAACAAACCTTCTCTTCTTTAACCAGTTGCAAATGAGAAGATCTCTGAATCCATCTATGATCCGTGAGCCCCGACGACAGGGTGTCCTGTCCTTTCAAGCTTCAACATGTGTGGCCTCTATGGGTTGATTTATGATGCCGCCTGTAGCTTCTGCACCCCTGCCTTTAAAAATCCTTGCTGCAGCCATGGGGAGGCCAGGATTAGAGCGACACTGGCCTCCTTGCCTAGCGCTCTGCAATAAACGCCTTCCTTTACATCACTCCAAAACCTCGGTGTGAGCTTCTGGCTTTACTGTGTTGGGTGAGTGGATGCCGGCTTAGCTCTCTATCAAGGTACACACATATATGTTACAGTAAATAAATGTTACTAAAAACACCCACCAAGCAGTATTGTACTCACCGCTGCAGATGATCTAGTCTTTTAATTATTTGGTTGATTCTCAACCTTGCGCTCCTCTTTTAACCACTCAAGAAAGACAAGTAACTTAACTGTAATGTTACAGACATTTGTATCTAACAGCTGGTTTTGCTAGTCCCTCACCCGTCTCCAGGCAATGCTTCAGGCAGTCTAGTTTTTATACCAGGCTTTAACATAAACCGATTAACAGAAGAGATTTTGCAATAAAAAGCACCAAAAACAAAATAAAGACTACAGGATTTAAAAGTCATCAAAAACAGGGCTTTCGATTTCTACAAATTTACGTCTTTTAAACATGACAGTAGCTTTCTACTGTCAAATAAGGTTGACTTGTTGATTTCACAATTAACACATATAATGAAAAACTGTCATTCATTATGAGATCACAGCACTAACCTTTGTACATTATCTGGGAACACACACACCATCTTATTCTAGTCTGTGCTGACAGTTAAATGCAACCTGTATTCTTTCACAGCTGGTCAAACTTAAGACACCATCGATCCTCTCTAATTCATAACAGTCACACTTATGAAGATACAAACATTCTAATTAAGGTATCTGTCAATCAAATCCAGTGGAATGGAAGAATGACTCAGCATCGAAAAACGGGACCATCTCATTGATAAATCAAGGGAGGAAAAAATAACTCACGTGTCCCCCAAAAGCATAAAATTCAAAACATATTCTGGATAAAAACCCTTTACAAGCTAGAAATACAGGAAATGTACGTAACACAGCATATCTTACCAGAACCCCAAAGCAAACATCTCACCTAATGTAGAACAGAGCCCGTGTCCAGCAAACATCTCACCTAATGTGGAATGGTGCCTGTGTCCAGCAAACATCTCACCTAGTGTGGAATGGAGCCAATGTCCAGGAAACATCTCACGTAATGTGGAATGGAGCCCGTGTCCAGGAAACATCTCACCTAGTGTGGAACGGAGCCCGTGTCCAGGAAACATCTCATGTAATGTGGAACGGAGCCCGTGTCCAGGAAACATATCACCTAATGTGGAACGGAGCCCGTGTCCAGGAAACATCTCACGTAATGTGGAACGGAGCCCGTGTCCAGGAAACATCTCACCTAGTGTGGAACGGAGCCCGTGTCCAGCAAACATCTCACCTAGTGTGGAACGGAGCCCGTGTCCAGGAAACATCTCACCTAGTGTGGAACGGAGCCCGTGTCCGCAAACATCTCACCTAGTGTGGAACGGAGCCCATGTCCGCAAACATCTCACCTAGTGTGGAACGGAGCCCATGTCCAGGAAACATCACACCTAATGTGGAATGGAGCCCGTGTCCAGGAAACATCTCACCTAATGTGGAATGGAGCCCGTGTCCAGCAAACATCTCACCTAGTGTGGAACGGAGCCCGTGTCCAGCAAGCATCTCACCTAGTGTGGAATGGAGCGCGTGTCCAGCAAACATCACACCTAGTGTGGAACGGAACCCGTGTCCAGCAAACATCTCACCTAGTGTGGAACGGAGCCCGTGTCCAGCAAACATCTCACCTAGTGTGGAATGGACCCCGTGTCCAGGAAACATCTCACCTAGTGTGGAACGGAGCCCGTGTCCAGGAAACATCTCACCTAGTGTGGAACGGACCCCGTGTCCAGGAAACATCTCACCTAGTGTGGAACGGAGCCCGTGTCCAGGAAACATCTCACCTAGTGTGGAACGGAGCCCGTGTCCAGGAAACATCTCACCTAGTGTGGAACGGAGCCCGTGTCCAGGAAACATCTCACCTAGTGTGGAACGGAGCCCGTGTCCAGGAAACATCTCACCTAGTGTGGAACGGAGCCCGTGTCCAGGAAACATCTCACCTAGTGTGGAACGGAGCCCGTGTCCAGGAAACATCTCACCTAGTGTGGAACGGAGCCCGTGTCCAGGAAACATCACACCTAGTGTGGAACGGAGCCCGTGTCCAGGAAACATCTCACCTAGTGTGGAACGGAGCCCGTGTCCAGGAAACATCTCACCTAGTGTGGAACGGAGCCCGTGTCCAGGAAACATCTCACCTAGTGTGGAACGGAGCCCGTGTCCAGGAAACATCTCATCTAGTGTGGAACGGAGCCCATGTCCAGGAAACATCTCACCTAGTGTGGAATGGTGCCCATGTCCAGGAAACATCTCACCTAGTGTGGAACGGTGCCCATGTTCATTCTCATGAAAGTTGCTATATGGAGCAGGTGTTCATGTCGCCCTAAATTCACACAATGAAGCCCTAACCCCCAGTGGGACGGTATGAGGAGGGTGTGGCCTTTGGGAAGTGGTTTGGGTGGGATGAGGTCATGAGGGTGGAGAAGCCACGGTGGGATGAGCCCCTTACAAGATGTGAAGAGCCCAGAGCCGCCTCTGCCCCACGTGAGCACAGAGTGAGAAGCCACCTCCCGCAAGCCAGGGAGAAGGTTCCCACCAGAAACCCCACCGGCCGGCACCTGGATCTGGAGCTCGCGGCCTCCAGAACCGTGAGACACGAAGGTGCTGTGTTCAGCTGCCCATCTATGGCAACGTGTTGCAGCAGCCTGGGTGACTAAGCCAGTCACTCATTTTTCCTGAAAACAGGCACACGCCTGGCACCCCTGACTCCAAGTGGCTACTAATGGGGCCCCTGAAACCCAGGAAAAGCAGCTGAAGGATTCCAGCAAACCCTGTGTAGGTTGGATTACTGCTTTTCTTCTGTTATAAAATGAGTGCATTTTATATTTCCCATAACATTAAAAAATAAACATTTTTTCTCAAAATTAAGGAAAATAATGTGCATCCTTCTAAAGAAAACTGAGTGGCATGAGGAAATGCGTATGGAGTAAGCTGTGCTCTGGGCAACAGCAGGGACACAGCCAGGACTCCACCCTTCCCCTCATCAGGGAGGCCCATCTCTGTTCTCTCAGCCTGGCTGCTGCAGAGCTGGGGGACATGCTGTGCAGGGAGGCCACCCTTCCCCTCATCGGGGAGGCCCGTCTCTGGTCTCTCAGCCTGGCTGCTGCAGAGCTGGGGGACATGCTGTGCAGGGAGGCCACCCTTCCCCTCATCGGGGAGGCCCGTCTCTGGTCTCTCAGCCTGGCTGCTGCAGAGCTGGGGGACATGCTGTGCAGGGAGGCCACCCTTCCCCTCATCGGGGAGGCCCGTCTCTGGTCTCTCAGCCTGGCTGCTGCAGAGCTGGGGGACATGCTGTGCAGGGAGGCCACCCTTCCCCTCATCGGGGAGGCCCGTCTCTGGTCTCTCAGCCTGGCTGCTGCAGAGCTGGGGGGCGTGCTGTGTCACACTCCCATTTCCCCCCAAAGATGACTGCGGCAAACGTCAGGCCTCTGGTGGGCCTGTCTTGGGATGCCCTGCCTGGGAGGGAGAGGCTGGTTGCTGGTTGCCGTGGTTACGGAGATGCTGGTCCACGCCGTGCTTTACGGCCTCCCGGTGAACACCCAGGGGGTGTCTCTTTGTCGCGGGGGACCAGGTACGGTTGTGGTTCAGAAAACGCGGTGTCTGCTTTCATCTAATGGGCGCATGAGTCACCTAATTGAGCCTCCATCCCTATGTTTTTTTTGGCTGTCCAGACACAAGTCTAAATTCCTGGCTTATCTCAAGCGACGGCCGGTCACGCTGACAGGTCCCTTCTGCTTCTGGTTTATCCTGTCAATACTGTTTTACTTTGAACTCTGTTGTCATATCTGTGAGTTGCTTTTTATTACTTTTTTGAATAATAAAGGAGAAAAAATAAACACACCCATACAATCATATCTATAACAATAAAACAGAACATTAAACTTCCCATCAATCCAAACATCTCCTTCTGCAAATAACACCTTTTAAATCTAGAGAGGCTGGAGTGCGCTTGTCAATAACACACCTCACTTCTGGCTGATTACCTGAAGGTCCCTCTGAGTCCGACACCACTCCTTGCATCATCTCATACAACTCGTGTGAAGTGCCCGACATGGGCTACACGCACAGGATCCCTTGACCGTGATCAGAATCAGAGCCTCGTGGCACACCAGTCATTACTCACTTAACAAACATGGACCTGGGGGTCCAAGGCCCATGGTTGCTGACTTCAGAGTCAGGGCTCCCAGCCAGGAATCCAGGCTGCTCCTCAGTGGGCCTCTGCCGTAAGGACCAATTCTTTCCTATTGTAAAATGCAGGATTCCAGCTAACATGTGAAAAGGTGCAATGTGGGAGAATGGAACATACCAGCACCAACTCGACCTGTATCCACGGTTATGAGAAAACTAAGTAAAAATGAAACCAAGACAGCAGGGGTCACCTACGGGGGGGCATCGCTGGCAAACTCTCAGGCTTCCTGCGAGGCTTGTGGGGGCAGGTGCCCCTCTCAAAATAATATCAACATCTCCTCCCAGCATTTCACAAAACTTCATTAGGATTATAGCTGCAAATTTGAGTGATAAGACTTGCTTCAGTTTCAAAAGAGCGCAAATTTGCCTTTAAATTTTAATCAGTTTTTACCTGTTTAATTTTTTTTTTTTTTGAGACGGAGTCTTGCTCTGTTGCCTAGCTGGAGTGCAGCGGCACAGTCTCGGTTCACTGCAACCTCTGCCTCCCAGGTCCAAGCAATTCCCCTGCCTCAGCCTCCTGAGTAGCTGGGACTACAGGCACGTGCCACCACGCCTGGCTAATTTTTTGTATTTAGTAGAGACAGGGTTTCACCATGTTGGCCAGGATGGTCTCAAACTCCTGACCTTGTGATCTGCCTGTGTCGGCCTCCCAAAGTACTGGGATTACAGGCGTGAGCCACCGCGCCCGGCCCTAAGTAAAATTTAAAATGTGATTCCAATGTCCATGTCTGTCCATGAAAGCGAGAGAGGACCATGAAGTGGAATTGTGAGTTTGTTTTGATTTCTTGTTACTGAAAGCACATGACTATGAGTGGGCAAAGAACTGTAAGTTCCCTTGGGGAGCGTCAGTTTGCCAGTGTCCTGAGACACGTGCCGGCCACCCTGCCTCACAGAGCGTCTGATGCTTCCATCCAGGTTAACTCACCAGGTGCACCTTCTGGGCTTATTTCCACTACGGATCGGCCGAAAACCAGTAAAGACCAGACTTCCAACACTTGACAAACCATGAGCTTTTAATCTCTTATCAGAGACTGATTTGGCATGTTGATATTTTGGGACACTCAGAAAAGTCACTAAATTCTAGTGCTTCAATATTTCTGACTCATGCTCCTAAGACATAAAATATCAAGTAGCTATAAATCAATCTCACATCTCTCAACACCAGGGACAGGTTCTGAGAAACGTGCTGTCGGCCAATCTGGTCACGGTGCGACCATCATCGTGTGTTACACAAACCCGGCCATCCAGCCGGCTGCACACCCAGGCTGTGCGGAGCCCCTTGTTGCTTCTGGACTACATACCCGCACAGCACGTGACCGCGCTGAGTCCTGCAGGCAGCTGGAACACAGTGGCGAGTATGTGTGCACCTAAGCCCAGCTAAAGTTAGAAAAGGTACAGTAAGAACTCGGCATTATAGTCCCATGGGACCACTGTCCCCTGCAGGCCCTCACCGCACACGACACCAGGAGCGGGTCCTCACCGAACAACACCGGGAGTGGGCCCTCACTGAACAACACCGGGAGCAGGTCCTCACTGACAACACCGGGAGCGGGTCCTCACTGAACAACACCGGGAGCAGGTCCTCACTGACAACACCGGGAGCGGGTCCTCACTGAACAACACCGGGAGCGGGCCCTCACTGACAACACCGGGAGCGGGCCCTCACTGACAACACCGGGAGCCGGCCCTCACTGACAACACCGGGAGCAGGTCCTCACTGACAACACTAGGAGTGGGCCCTCACCGCACACGACACCAGGAGCGGGCCCTCACCGAACAACACCGGGAGTGGGCCCTCACTGAACAACACCGGGAGCAGGTCCTCACTGACAACACCGGGAGCGGGTCCTCACTGAACAACACCGGGAGTGGGCCCTCACTGACAACACCGGGAGCGGGCCCTCACTGACAACACCGGGAGCAGGTCCTCACTGACAACACTAGGAGTGGGCCCTCACCGCACACGACACCAGGAGCGGGCCCTCACCGAACAACACCGGGAGTGGGCCCTCACTGAACAACACCGGGAGCAGGTCCTCACTGAACAACACCAGGAGCGGGTCCTCACTGCACACAACACCGGGAGCCAGTCCTCACTGTGCACAACACCAGGAGCCGGTCCTCACTGAACAACACTGGGAACAGGTCCTCACTGAACAACACTGGGAACAGGTCCTCACTGAACAACACCGGGAGCAGGTCCTCACCAAACAACACCGGAAGTGTCACTGAACACGACACCGGGAGCCGGTCCTCACTGCGCACGACACCGGGAGCCGGTCCTCACTGCGCACAACACCGGGAGCCGGTCCTCACTGAACAACACTGGGAACAGGTCCTCACTGAACAACACCGGGAGCAGGTCCTCACCAAACAACACCGGAAGTGGGTCCTCACTGAACACGACACCGGGAGCCGGTCCTCACTGCGCACAACACCGGGAGCCGGTCCTCACTGCACACAACACCGGGAGCCGGTCCTCACTGAACAACACTGGGAACAGGTCCTCACTGAACAACACCGGAAGCGGGCCCTCACTGAACAACACCGGGAGCCGGTCCTCACTGTGCACAACACCAGGAGCCGGTCCTCACTGAACAACACCGGGAGCGGGTCCTCACTGCACACAACACCGGGAGCCGGTCCTCACTGCGCACAACACCAGGAGCCGGTCCTCACTGAACAACACCGGGAGCAGGTCCTCACCAAACAACACCGGGAGCGGGTCCTCACTGAACAACACCGGGAGCGGGCCTCACTGCACACGACACTAGGAGCGGGTCCTCACTGAACAACACCGGGAGCGGGTCCTCACTGCACAACACCGGGAGCGGGTCCTCACTGAACATGACACCGGGAGCCGGTCCTCACTGAACAACACTGGGAGCGGGTCCTCACTGAACAATACCGGGAGCGGGTCCTCACTGAACAATACCAGGAGCGGGTCCTCACTGAACAACACCGGGAGCGGGTCCTCACCGTACACAACACCGGGAGCAGGTCCTCACCGCACACGACACCAGGAACGGGTCCTCACTGAACAACACTGGGAGCTGGTCCTCACTGAACAACACCGGGAGCAGGTCCTCACTGAACAACACCGGGAGCGGGTCCTCACTGAACAACACCGGGAGCGGCCCTCACTGCACATGACACCGGGAGCGGGTCCTCACTGAACAACACCGGGAGCGGGTCCTCACTGAACAACACCGGGAGCGGCCCTCACTGCACACGACACCGGGAACGGGTCCTCACTGAACAACACCGGGAGCCGGTCCTCACTGAACAACACCGGGAGCGGGTCCTCACTGAACAACACCGGGAGCGGGTCCTCACTGAACAACACTGGGAGCGGGTCCTCACTGAACAACACCGGGAGTGGCCCTCACACCGCACACGACACCAGGATACGGTGCACGACCGTATTCAAATGTGGGCTGCTCTTCTCTAAAAAGGCAAGCACGGAAACATAAAAAGCCTCTGGTTTATTTTGTTTTACTTTTAAATTGGGAGAATGAGAATCTATTTGAGAACATTTTGCGTGGCTTAATCATTATTTGAAAGATCCACAATAGGAAAGTGCATCTTTAGACTCTTAGTTCAGACTCTTCTACCAAGCCTTGAATGACTAATCCACTTAATCATGATGAGGCCACATCAAAACGACACCCAGCCTTTCTACTTCACACCCAGTTACAACAGGATGGGTGTCGTTAACCGTTCTCCTCAGCCTCCGTGTTTTCTTGAAAGCTGCAGTTTCCGAGGTTTTCTGATAAAGCCAGAACAATCTCATCTCTCCCCTCCAGGGTTCTGCACGGGGTCGGGGAAAGGAGGGGCCTGGGGCTGCCCTCAGCTGTGCCCTCCTCTCACTGCTCAGGCTGAGGGTTGAGGCCACTTGAGACGTGTCCATCAGATGCAGGAGGGTCAGCCAAGTGGTCTGAAGGCCACTGCCCCGGATGATTAGCCTGGGAGCCACAGCACAGGGAAAAGCAATGCGCGGCTCTAACGTGGCCACGAAGGGGCCTCCACACACAAAGGGGCCTCCACACACAGGGCCACCAGACCTGGGGCCTGAGGCTCTGAACCCGCCCCTTCCCTTGCCCCTCATGGTGGCCGCAGTGCTCAGGAAGAGAATGGGGTTCACCCGACCTGGGGTCACCCTGCTAAGCCCAACCACTAAAAATCTTCAACTCCTCAAAGCGTGGCCACAGCAGCCCTGCAAGAGGCAGCTCCAGGATCACAAACAGAAGGACCCTTTAAGAGCTGGGCTGGGACAGGGTGGGGGGGGTCCCTCATAAGGCTGGCACACGTGGGGGCTCCGCGTCAGGAAGAGCTGGTGGAGGGCAGGCTCATTCCCCTGGGGATCCTCCAGCGAGGCCCCTCACCTGCACCACAACGGGGCGGTACCTTCCAGAGCCCGTGGGAGCCTCCAGAGCAACATCTGGTCTCCTGGACCCCTCGAGAGTCTCTGCACGTCTTTCCTTCCAGAGACAACAAATGTTCTTTCCAAAAGACATTCTGACTAACCTGACCCCAAGACCCTCCCTGAAAGCCCTCAGCAGCACAGCACCACCCACAGCAGGATTCTACGCCTCTGATCACCCCGAGACCCTCCCTGAAAGCCCTCAGCAGCACAGCACTGCCCACAGCTGGATTCTATGCCTCTGATCACCCCGAGACCCTCACTGAAAGCCCTCAGCAGCACAGCACCACCCACAGCAGGATTCTACGCCTCTGATCACCCCAAGACCCTCACTGAAAGCCCTCAGCAGCACAGCACCACCCACAGCTGGAGTCTAAACTTCTGATCACCCCGAGACCCTCCCTGAAAGCCCTCAGCAGCACAGCACTGCCCACAGCTGGATTCTACGCCTCTGATCACCCCGAGACCCTCACTGAAAGCCCTCAGCAGCACAGCACTGCCCACAGCTGGAGTCTAAACTTCTGATCACCCCGAGACCCTCCCTGAAAGCCCTCAGCAGCACAGCACCACCCACAGCTGGAGTCTAAACTTCTGATCACCCCGAGACCCTCCCTGAAAGCCCTCAGCAGCACAGCACTGCCCACAGCTGGATTCTACGCCTCTGATCACCCCGAGACCCTCACTGAAAGCCCTCAGCAGCACAGCACTGCCCACAGCTGGAGTCTAAACTTCTGATCACCCCGAGACCCTCCCTGAAAGCCCTCAGCAGCACAGCACCACCCACAGCTGGAGTCTAAACTTCTGATCACCCTGAGACCCTCACTGAAAGCTCTCAGCAGCACAGCACTGCCCACAGCTGGATTCTACGCCTCTGATCACCCCGAGACCCTCACTGAAAGCCCTCAGCAGCACAGCACTGCCCACAGCTGGATTCTACGCCTCTGATCACCCCGAGACCCTCACTGAAAGCCCTCAGCAGCACAGCACTGCCCACAGCTGGAGTCTAAACTTCTGATCACCCCGAGACCCTCACTGAAAGCTCTCAGCAGCACAGCACTGCCCACAGCTGGATTCTACGCCTCTGATCACCCCGAGACCCTCACTGAAAGCCCTCAGCAGCACAGCACTGCCCACAGCTGGATTCTACGCCTCTGATCACCCCGAGACCCTCACTGAAAGCCCTCAGCAGCACAGCACTGCCCACAGCTGGATTCTACGCCTCTGATCACCCCGAGACCCTCACTGAAAGCCCTCAGCAGCACAGCACTGCCCACAGCTGGATTCTACGCCTGTGATCACCCCGAGACCCTCACTGAAAGCCCTCAGCAGCACAGCACTGCCCACAGCTGGAGTCTAAACTTCTGATCACCCCGAGACCCTCACTGAAAGCCCTCAGCAGCACAGCACTGCCCACAGCTGGATTCTACGCCTCTGATCACCCCGAGACCCTCACTGAAAGCCCTCAGCAGCACAGCACTGCCCACAGCTGGAGTCTAAACTTCTGATCACCCCGAGACCCTCCCTGAAAGCCCTCAGCAGCACAGCACTGCCCACAGCTGGATTCTACGCCTCTGATCACCCCGAGACCCTCCCTGAAAGCCCTCAGCAGCACAGCACCACCCACAGCTGGAGTCTAAACTTCTGATCACCCTGAGACCCTCACTGAAAGCTCTCAGCAGCACAGCACTGCCCACAGCAGCATTCTACGCCTCTGATCACCCCGAGACCCTCACTGAAAGCCCTCAGCAGCACAGCACTGCCCACAGCGGGAGTCTACGCCTCTGATCACCCCGAGACCCTCCCTGAAAGCCCTCAGCAGCACAGCACCACCCACAGCTGGAATCTAAACTTCTGATCACCCTGAGACCCTCACTGAAAGCTCTCAGCAGCACAGCACTGCCCACAGCAGCATTCTACGCCTCTGATCACCCCGAGACCCTCACTGAAAGCCCTCAGCAGCACAGCACTGCCCACAGCGGGAGTCTAAGCCTCTAATCCCGCCACCGAGATCTCCCAGCCTGACCTCTGCCTGCCTCCTGTCCACGCACAGCACGACGAGAGACCCCTGCCCCTCACCTCCCCCGCATCCCTCCTCATCTGCCTGTGTCTCTCCTTCTCTGTCCTGTTTCTGGCTACATGGAAATAGGTTTTTATATATGGAGGGAGCTTTCAAAGACCTACCGACTTTTAAAAACCTATTTTTGAGAATGAAGGGTACAGGGCTATGAAAATCCACGGCCCTGGCAAAGCCTGGCAGGTGGAGCAGGCAGCCCATCTGCATAAACGCAGAAGCCGCGGCACCACCCCTCACGCATTCACGCGGCGCCGTCAGACACTGGGGTTCTAGTCACTGATTTCCCGCTGTCTGAAGACGTGTGGGTAAGACCATGGCAGGGGATACATGAACAGTTCTACAGATTACCGACTGCCAGAGCCAGAAGTGTCCATGGAGATGAGCACGTTGTGGATGGGGCGCCAGGGATTCTCAACGCCAACGTCAAGCCCGCTGGGTCCTTCTTCAACCCCCGCGGTCCTCCCTGCCTTGCTGCCTCCCGCATTTCCACCTCCCTCCCGCATTTCCACCTCCCTCCCGCCTCAGCCCCACTAACTCCAGGCTTAAGAGCCTGACCGTCGGGCGGCCTTCCCACCTCTGCAATGTTTTGCTTTCAAATTCCCAAACACCGGTTTCAGTAAGTTATACACAAGACAACGTAAAACCCTGCAAGTGTGAAATGCACAGATAAATCAAAGCGCATTAGTAAGAAAACATCCATTTGTGATGGGCATTTTTATGCTATTTATCTAATAAAACATAAAAACATAAATCGCCTGGCTTTCATAATGTTAGATTTGAATCAGATTAGATAGCAAGAAGAAATAGCCCCTATTTTTAAGAGTTGAGTTGGTTTCGTCAGCATGATATAATTTGAAATAAGTGGTTATATGGCATTCAAACACAACGTAGGAAGACTTATTACAGATATAGTACCTACAATTGGTTGAAAAACAAGCGTCATGCTATCATAGGAAATTCCATTGCAGGTAATGAAAGAAACTCATTTTTTTTCCATAAAAAAAAATTTGATCAAGAGCCAAGTATTTGTCTGGTACGCAGTAGAATTTTGATTCTAAAACTCTAACCGTACCGTTGTGGAAGCTGGAAGTTCCAGGTGGAGAATGACGATTAAATATCTTACAGGGAGATTTTTAAAACCCTGATGGTGTAATAGATTATGTGTGGAGGAAGCTGTAAGCATCTCGTTTTGTCATCACAAGGCCATACACGGTAGCGGGGAAATATTTAAAGTCAGTCTTGGGAAAATGGTCTGAGTATGCCAGAGAAGGCAGAGGTGTTATGGAATGCAAAGACATGACGGGATTCAAAGAACTAGAAACACAGACCCTGAACGAGGAAGTGCTGGGCAGTCAGCGAGAGGGAAAGCGATGCCTCCTCTGTGTGGGGGCAGGGCAGGTGCTGGACAGTCAGCGAGAGGGGAACGATGCCTGAATACAGGCCCCAGATGAGGAGGTGCTGCACAGTCATCAACGAGGGGAAAGATGCTCCTACTTGTGGGGGCAGAGCAGGTGCTGGATAGTCAGTGAGAGGGGAAGACTCCTCCTCCATGTGGGGGCAGGGCAGGTGCTGGACAGTCAGCGACAAGGGGAACGATGCCTCCTCTGTGTGGGGGCAGAGCAGGTGCTGGATAGTCAGTGAGAGGGGATGACGCCTCCGCCATGTGGGGGCAGAGCAGGTGCTGGACAGTCAGTGAGAGGGGATGACGCCTCCGCCATGTGGGAGCAGAGCCTTCCGAGGGCCACATCGGCAGCTGGAATGGGAATCACGCCTGAAACCTGGAGCCTGGGGTTCCGGGCCCCGCTCAGCCCTCCTGCAGACTGGCCTCTACACCGCTAAAATGAGATGATGTGATGGGTAAAATGAAAACACCACATGGGGGCCGTGTGTGTCATTTCAAATGATACCAATGACACCGATGGTTATTATCTGTATTTCAAAAGATAGTGAAAATCATACGTTTGCTCAGGATCAATAACACAGATTAGCTAAAATGCAGGTTTCCTGTTTTCAGCTGCTTGTCTTTCTTAAGCAGCTTAGTGCGGGAACACAGCTAGATTATAACATGGTGCGAATATTCAATTCACAATTATATATCATGAATGGCAGGAAACAAACAGAAAAGTACATTTGATGAGTGATAAAAATAGAAACATAGGAAGACATTAGCCAAGTCATGGTGGCTTAATGTAGCTTACTTAGGTGGCCCAGCTTCCCAAACGTACAGTCTAAGGAGGAGCCCTTGGCAGCAGCGTGCTGGGCCCTGGACTGCACTCTGAGGTCCCTGAGAGAGGAGTCTGGGCCACAGGAGATCCTTCTGGAAGCAGAAGCCCTGGAGCCGCTTCCTGGCTCTTCTCCTTGGCGAGTTCCTCAGCCCATGGTCCTCTCCCTGCTGACTCAGTTTCTTTCTTCAGAATGGAAACCAAGGACTATGTTCTATGTGTGTTATGAGGATTAACTCAGGCAATACACAGACAGCGTTTAGAACAGCACCTGACATTTCTATTGGCGTTAAACTCTGGGAAAACGATGGGCATGAGACATGTTCACGGTGCCAGGACAGTGCTGCTTGCTCTGCATCCAGGGGAAATGAAGGGCTGAATTTTTTCAAGATACCATGCTCTCGCTTCCTCTAAAAACAGGCAAGAAAAAGAAGGTCACTGCCTGCTCTGGGGAGCAACCTGAATGCATGCTGTCAATCAGAACATGTTCTTTGTTTCAGAAGAAAGAAGATTCTTCTGAAAAATAAAATAAGTTTTAGGCAAACAGGAAAGAATACTGAGGAAAAGGTGAGGTTAATCCTTGACATTATTAATGGATATGGATAAATGTACAAAGTACTGAAGTTTTATTCCTAAAAGGAGTCAGGAGGGTGGCTAGAGAAAGGGAGGGAGGGAGAGATACCTAGGAACTGGAGGAGGAGAAAGAGGTTGTGTATAGAACTAATTCTTCTTTTCCTTAGGAATAAAGGAAAGATAAATTATACATTATTTTAATGGCCTTCTCAGGTTTATAATGAATCATTTTTCCAGGTTTCAGACCAAACATCTGACATTATAATGATTTTTCCTGTTAGAATCTCCAAAGCTAACAGGCATCTTTCCATGATATGTGTGCTTGGAAAATAGCATGAAGAACCTCCTTGTTTACTGGCAAACACTGGGCTTGGACTCACTAGGTCCTGGTGTCTCATTCTGACTGGGTGGGGGCTTTACCTACTAAGTCTCAGATGTTACTTGAGCAAATTTGAATATTATCACCCGCCTCACGGGAACTGAGAAGTGAAACATGAAAGAACCACCATGTGAGTTTACAGTAATAAAAAGCATTGCTCATGATTCTTTGCTTTACATTTTAGAATGCAAAAGCCATTAGTAACTACAATTTCTATAAAAGTTGATCAATGGAGATGGCTTTTGGTTCATAATTCACAAAATAGTCAAAGGCGCTCATTCAAAGCTTCTGAGCTGAAACCTATCATCCGAACTGTGAGATAGTTTTGACAGAAAGATTTGCATAGTTATTTTCAAATACATTTGAATATTTAGTGCCCCCCACCCAGTTTGAAGGCACAGAATTACGCTGAGTTTCACTGTATCACCTGATCACCCTCTGTCTGGCGGACCTAAGCCAAAGCCTCGTTGTGCGATGTTCTTAAGAGCTGGTATCACACTCTTCCCAGAGCTCCTATGATTCCATTTAGAGCCTAACAAATCTTCACCATCTAATACGAGGGGAACTACTGGTCAGGGGAAATGAGAGAAATGGTATTTTCAAGACTGCATCAAACTTAAAAAGACAGCTCCCAGAAAAGAGAAAAAAAAAAAAAGGAAGAGGAAGGGAGGGAGGAAATGAGAGAGAGAGAAAAAGGGAAGGAGGGAGGAAGAAAGAGAGTATAGCTTCTACTTTATCAACTAAAATATTCTTCAAAGAGCAGGATCAGTTCTACCTTGATATAAAAACCAGTATGTATTTTTGAGAGACACACACAGTAAGCAGGAAAAATGTACATAAATCACCAAAGGGAAACAAGTTCACTATGACAACACTGTTCAGGATAAAAGAAGGAGGTTTTTCTTAATTGCAATTCCACGTATTGTGGGATCCAAAATGTGATCCTTCTCTACGTTCCGCTCAGGTCTGGATGGCAGTAACAGAGCTCCCAGGAATCCTCCTGAGCTGCACATTTAAACAGCCCATTGGTAAAGATCAGCCCATCCTGGGGAAAGCCATTTAGAATCTCATGTGTCATCAGTGACTCAGAGGTTCTTTCAGCCCTGACCAGAGGGTGCAACTGGCAAACCTGTGCCTGTCATGAAAACTCCACTTCATGGACGGAAGGGGAGAAACAGGGCCACCCAGTGATGTCCCATTTCATTCTTCTATGAAATGAGAGTCTGCTGTGGAACCAAATGATCCCTAAAGCCATACACAAGACTGGAACCTGACAGTAACGGTGGTAACAGCTCCACATCTGGCTCAAAGCTCACCTAAGGGAGTGCAGTCTCCGACTCAATGGGTTGGGGCAACACCACGACAAAGAAGCACTCACTCCCTAGGAGGGTCTGTCTCCCATTAAAAGGAATTCTGAGCAAATGGCCAAAATAGGATGGATGTCCATGGATTCTAAAGAAACAAGGATGGAAGGTTATAAGTTCTGAAGGGACAAGGATGTGTTGTCATGAATTCTAAAGGAATGAGGATGAGAGGCCACAGGTTCTAAATGGACAAGGATGGGAGGTCATGGGCTCAGGAAAGATGAGGATGGGTGGTCAGGGGTTCTAATGGGAAGAAGATGGGTGGTCAGGGGTTCTGAAGGAACAAGGATGGGTGGTCATGGGTTCTGAAGGGGAGGATGGGTGGTCATGGGTTCTGAAGGAATGAGGATGGGAGGTCATGGGTTCTGAAGGGGAGGATGGGTGGTCATGTGTTCTAACTGGACAAGGATGGAAGGTCATGGTTTCTGAAGGAATGAGGATGGGTGGTCATGGGTTCTGAAGGGATGGGTGGTCATGTGTTCTAACTGGACAAGGATGGAAGGTCATGGTTTCTGAAAGAACAAGGATGGGTGGTCATGGGTTCTGAAGGAACAAGGATGGGTGGTCATGGGTTCTGAAGGAACAAGGATGGGTGGTCATGGGTTCTGAAGGAACGAGGATGCGTGGTCATGGGTTCTGAAGGAACGAGGATGGCTGGTTATGGGTTCTGAAGGAATGAGGATGGGAGGTCATGGGTTCTGAAGGGGAGGATGGGTGGTCATGTGTTCTAACTGGACAAGGATGGAAGGTCATGGTTTCTGAAGGAACGAGGATGGGTGGTCATGGGTTCTGAAGGGACAAGGATGGCAGGTCATGGGTTCTAACTGGACGAAGATGGGAGGTCATGGGTTCTGAAGGCACGAGGATGGGACTAGAATGGCTAGTTTCTAAATAAATTAGGATGGGTGTTCATGGGTTCTGCAGGGTCTAGAATGGGCAGTAATGGATTCTGAAGGTACCAGGATAGGTATCATGGCATCCAAAGGACTAGGGCTGATAGTCATGGGTTCTGAAGGAATGAGGATGGGTGGTCATGGGTCCTAATGGACAAGGATGGGTGGTCGTGGGTTCTGAGGGGATGAAGATGGGTAGCTGTGGGTTCTGAAGGAATGAGGATGGGCGGTTGTGGGCTCTGAAAGTAGCAGAAAGGTGGTTATGGTTTCTGAAGGGTCTAGAATGGGCAGTCATGGGTTCTTAAGATACCAGCGTAGCTGTCATGGCAACTGAAGGACTAGAGTTAGTGTTCACAAATTCTGAAGGGTGCCCCTTCGTATTGTTCTCATTCAGACGCCTGTTGGCTGGAATGAAGATGCCTAATGAGTGTGGTCTGAGCTTCTCAGGCCTTGACCCTGACCTCTGCTTGACCCCTCTGTGTCTGGGTGTGAACCACAGAAGCAGCTGCATGGAGGATGCTCTCTTCCTCCTCCCATAAAGGAAGCAGCGGAGCTCTTAGCCTAACGCTCAGGAGGGTTATGTCCACAGACCCAACGGCGGTGAAGTGGGACCTGCAAAGATGTCTGAATTTCCAGCCTAGCTAAGATGTAGTCGGGATTTTCCTGCTTTTGTTAGAAGTTGGCGCCTGACCCAGGGTTTTGCCAGTAGACTCATTTTTCAGTCCAGCCCTAAAAGTGCTGAGCCCCACTTTTCCTCTTAGCCATTTCCTACAGCAGCCTTCCAGAAAGGGTCTTCCCAACTACAAGGAACACTTTCTAGTGAGCAGTCCCTAACGTGGAATAAGCTGGACTCCATTCACTGTATTTTATTTTAAATCGTGGTGCCAACCACCCTCCTAAGTCAAGGTAGGGTCAACTGTGGCTCTTACAGCTTGTACCAACTCTAGAGGCAGCTGTGGTCCAACTTCAAGGTGAAATTCCCCATTGATTATAAAAAGTTTGACAGTACCTGGGGAGACTTAAATTCAAAGTTGAACGGCAAAGCCTCTCACATACACTATCACCTGAAGCTCAGCTGGTCACAGGTTGTGTGCGGAAACAGCTTGTGTGTGCTGTGGTGAGGTCAGTTCCAGGCATGGCACCCAGGAGCCTCAGGCTGCTGAGCACCTCTCAGACACTGCCCCTGCTACCCCAGTCTGCTGAAGAAGAGGGGAAGGGCTGAACCGCACGGAGCAATGGGTCTTCTGAGCATTTATGAACTGACGAGCACAGAAATTAAGCAATGTTCTTGGTGTCATGGAACAAAACCAGCACTCACATGACACACCGCAGTAGACGCACACTCAGCCTCCCCTCTAAGAGCATGGGAGGCAAGAGGAGCTTCTTTCTAGCTAAACACGCTGGACACTAAAATATTTTGCAGATGAATTAGCAAGCTCACATTATATCAAAGGCTATAGCCTGAAATTAAAGTAGTCCTACAAAAGATTCCAAACCTACTTAAAATATATGTCCTATTCTGCAAACTGCATGCCTCAAGTATGGGAAGGATGTGGCATTTATGCCAACTCAGTGCAAAATAATACGGGCCAATCTGATTCCTAATTTTCAAGTCAGTACTTAACTGGGAAAAAAAAATCACTTATCTTTTGAAAGTCAAATCAGTTATAAAGTAGTAGGAAAATAGTTAATAGTAAAGCTGTCTATTAAGTACTTACATGAAGTAATTATACAGTCACTTGAATGGTTCTCCACAGTTAGGCTTAAATAAAATGATATTGAACATCAACTGATAAATTATTCTATGTAAGCATAACGCTATGTCTCACAAAATAACACTCATCTAGTCCCATAAATTTAAACTTAACTGTAGGTGTTGGTGTCATTTCAAGGAAACAAAGTATTTTGAAAAATTGCATCATTCCAGGAAGTACAGCCATGAGGAACTCACCCAAGGATGTTTCCCATCATTTAATTTAGTTCAGGTTCAGAAAGGGTCCCACAACACAGTACATGTACATTTATTTACTTCCAAGTTCTTTCAGTCCTCAGAGCAGAGTGTCACGACCTCGAAGGTCGCTCTAAACACTGACAAAGTGCCCTCGGGACAGGGGCCGCCTGCAGTTCCTCGCAGACTTCTGTTTGGGAGGCAGAATCCCATTTCTATGGATCAAAAAGTAGCGGCAGCAGCCGCCGCCCATTCGTTCTCATTTGCACAGTTCAGCTGCTTTCCTGATGCTGCTTTTGGATTCTAACGAAAACATTTGTCCCAGTGCAGAAGTTTTGCCCTAAAGATAAATTAGGCTTTTCTTGGCAGCTAACACGAGCACCTTCCACCAGGAGGGCCCTTTTCACTGTCCTCGGTCAGTCACGTAAGGAACCGAACAGAGGCAGTAACGCAGTTTCGAAAGCCTTCACCGCATTCTCAGTCTCTGCTCACACAGTAAGGGGTCAAGAGCTGCAGATGCTGGAATCAGCACCAGAGTGAAGCTGAAGCAGTTCCCCTGAGCTCACAGCCTACTTACGTAAGGGACTTCAGAATCTCCAGACATGGCCTATTTAAAGTGTAATGAATGCATTTTAGAAAAAGCCATTAAAGCACTTTCTGAACTGCGGTTAATTTCCCCACTCCGCCCGCTCCTCTGTCAACCGACATGCAACACTTTTGGGAGCTGAGGTACAGCATTCAGGTCGAAACCACTCAAGACCAAATGAATCTATGCAACTTTTGAAAGCATATCAAGGTTTACAAATTTGCTTTATAATTTCATTGGAGCTATTCCATCTGGAAAAGGGTATGTACTCATTAACTTGTATTTTAAAATGCTTTTTCCATGTTTGAATTGCTGATACTTATGTCTGATTTTCTTAAAAAGAAAAAAAAATCTTTCAAAAGTCTAACTGTGAACCAGTGCTGCCCACTGTGAAAGGGGAAGGCTCTGAGCCCAAGTCAATCTCAAGAATGCGCAGGTGATTCCGTGTGCACACCCTCCTGGGGGATCCTCTGGGGGTGTCTCACAAACAGTCCTCGCCTGGAGAACAGCCGCCTCCCCCTCCTCTCTACTGCCCTCCTGTCACTCCGGCAACCACAGGGCAAGAATGAAAAGGCCGTCTCCGTTCAGACTTGCTCTATGGAGTGCCCACCCCACCCTCAGTCCCGGTTGCTACGCATCTTCCCACCGTGAGCCTGTTTCTTCTCTCCGAATCTGATACTTGATCACCCGTAATCCACTAAACATTTCCAACCTTTGTCTTCAATCTCTTGGCTCAAAGAAGACCATGTGTCGTCACCACATCCTCAGCGTGGCATCCCCAGTGTGGCACCTCCGAGTGGCAGGATGTGTCTGCACACCTGCTCAGGTGTTGTCACCTCATCCCTAGCGTGGCATCCCCAGTGTGGCACCTCCGAGTGGCGGGATGTGTCTGCACACCTGCTCAGGGTTGTGACGTCAGGCTCAGAGAGGGCACAGCCCCGTGGCACCTGCTCGGCACTGTGCTTCGTCCACAGGCTCACCTCAGGAAGAGAGGTCAAAGAGATGGTGTTGGGTTTTCCAAAACCTCTTCTTGACGCTGGGTCCCAAGGAGGTGAAATGGCAACAGCAAATTTTAAAAACCCATAAAGCTTTGGGATCCTGCAGAGAAGCCCGGGGTTCATCTGAGGACTGCACATCGGGCTTATTTTTCAGCTTTCTTTTGGCAGAAGTGATCCTGGGATCTCCCTTCCGCAGAGGAAGCCAGTAGCTGTTGGCTGCCGAAGAGGTTTTGCTTTGGTTTCTGTCTTCCCATCAACTGTGTTCAGACTCAGAGTCAACTAATTTTTATTCAGTTCTTCACGTTCCAGATATAGTAACGAATATTTTCTTTCTTTCTTTTTTCTTTTTTTTCTTTTTTTTGAGTCAGGGTTTTGCCCTGTCACCTAGGTTGGAGTGCGGTGGCACAATCACAGCTCACTGCAGCCTTGACCTCCTGAACTCAGGCAATCCTCCCACCTCAGCCTCCTGAGTTAGCTGGGACTGCATGCCATCACATGTGGCTAATTGTTTTTATTTTTTGTAGAGATGGGATTTCACCATGTTGCCCAGGCTAGTCTCAGACACCTGGGCTCAGGCAATTCACTCACATTGGCCTCGCTAAGTGCAGGGATTATAAGTACTGGATATTTTCAAATATATTATCTGCCCCATTCTCAATGTGAGGTGAATATTGTCACCCCCACTTTACAGATAAAGAAACTGAAGAACTAAGAAAATCCCCAATGTCTTATGTAAGGTTATCTAGCACCAAATTGTATAATTTAAATCCAAACCCAGGTTTTCTGACCCTAAGTTTTCCAGGTGTCAACCCCTTACTCTTCGTCCAGGCTGCGGCTGAGACATGGCTGGTGCTTTGAAGGGCATCGTGGTCAGTCACCCTTAGTTATCTGACATGCAGAAAGAAACTCAAGGGCATGTCAGGGCCCAGATGAACGGGGAAGGCCTGCTCCCTTCTCACACGGAGGCCGGTGCGGGTGTCCCCAGGTGATGCCTGCGCACCCCATGGAGATGGGATTGCATACTCCATCAAGGCTGAGCTCTCCAAAACCACAGACCCCCACCAGGCCCACACCTCCAGCTTTCCAAGAACCCCTGGAAAGTCTTCCCATGTGGCTGTCACTGGGCACGTCTGATGGAGTGACTGGCTCCCACGGTACTGTCTGCTGGGATCATTTCCTGGGCACTGATGTCTGTGAGTGATGCTCTCATGTCTTCTAGAAGATTCCAGGCCCATTACATCCCATCACTGAGCAAAGGACAACAACGTTCCATAAGCCCGGCACAGTCCCCCGTGTGTGGTAGGGATAAATGACTGACTAGAAGAAGAGCCCAAGTGAGATCATCTCAACAAATGTAAAAACTGTTATTTGTGTCTTAAAATGAGTGTGGCTGACCACTGACGTGAATTCTCGTGCCAAGAGCACCAGCTGTAATTCTACACAGCCAGTGGTCTCAGCACTGGGGATTCCTGGCAGCTTAGACACTTCACAGCTACACCTCCATCCTCTTAATTGTTTGGATTTTACCATTGCCTGCAAGAAGGATCCCTAAAGATGGCACTGTATTTTAGATCATTTAAATTTCTACAGCATCTATGGCGTGTCTTAGGCACTTTACATACACAAACTTGGAATCTTCATAATATTTTTATAAAGTAGTTATTACTACTCCAATTTTCAGATGAAAAGTTATTCCTCGTGGTTAAGAAACATGCCCAGTAAAGGGTTCAATTCAACAAGAGGGCCTAAATATTCTAAATGGGTAGGCACCCAACACAGAATCATACACTTGGGCTCTTATGAACCCAGCTGGGTTCACACAGCAGGTCTTAGAGACCTTCAAAGAGACGAAGACTCCCCCATAATCATAGTGGGAGATGCCAACATTCATTCCACTGACGCGTTAGACAGATCACTGAGAGAGAAAATCAATGAAGATATTCAGCATCTGAACTCAACATTGGACCAAATGGATATGACAGGCCTCTATAGAACGCTCTACCCAAAAACAACAGAATATACATTCTTCTTATTGCCACATGGTACACACTCTAAAACAGACCACATAATACTCAGCAAATGCAAAAGAACCAAAATCACACCAAATACAATCTTGGCCCACAGCACAATAAAAATAATAGAAGTCAAGACACAGAAAATCACTTAAAATCATGCAACTACATCAAAATTACACAACATCCTCCTGAATGACTTTGGGTAAATAATGGAATTAAGGCAGAAATCAAGAAGCTCTTTGAAACTAATGAAAACAAAGATACAACATACCAGAATCTCTGGGACACACCTAAGTCAGTGTTAAGAGGAAAATTCATAACACTAAATGCCACATCAAAAAGTTGGAAAGATCTCAAATTAACAAGCTAACATCACAATTAAAAGAATTGGAGAAGCAAGAACAAATCAACCCCCAAACTGGCAGAAGACAAGAAATAACCAAAATCAGAGCTGAAGAAAACTGAGACACAAAAACTCGTTCAAAAGATCAATGAATCTAGAAGTTGTTTTTCTGAAAAGAAAAATTAATAAGATAGGCTGCTAGCTAGACTAATAAAGAAGAAAAGAGAGGAGGTCCAAATAAATACAATTAGAAATAGCTAAGAGAATGTTACCACTGACCCCACAGAAATAAAAATAACCATCAAAAACTACTATGAACACCTCTATGCACACAACCTAGAAAACCTACAAGAGATGGATAAATTCCTGGATGCTTACACCCTCCCAAGACTAAACGAGGAATAAATTGATTCCCTGAGCAGACCAATAACAAGCTCTGAAACTGAATCAGTAATGAATAGCTTACCAACCAAAAAAAAAGGCCCAGGACAGATGCATTCACAGGTGAATTCTACCAGATGTACTAAGAAGATCTGGTACTATTTCTACTGCAACTATTCAAAAAAAATTGAAAAGAAGGCACTCCTCCCCAACTCATTCTATGAGTCCAGCATCATCCTGATAACCAAAACCTGGCAGAGACACAACAAAAAAAGAAAACTTCAGGCCAAAATCCTTGATGAACATTGATGAAAAAAATCCTCAGCAAAATTCTTGCAAAGCAAATGCAACAGCATACCAAAAAGCTAATCCACCACAATCAAGTAGGCTTCATCTCCTGGATGCAAGGTTGGTTCAACACATATAAATCAATAAATGTGATTTATCACATAAACAGAACTAAATACAAAAACCACATGATTGTCTCAATAGATGCAGAAAAGGCTTTTAATAAAATCCAACACCTCTTCATGTTAAAAACTCTCAATATGCCAGGTATTGAAGGAACATACCTCAAAATAATAAGAGCTACCTATGACACACCCACAGCCAGCATCATACTGAATGGGTAAAAACTGGAAGCATTCCCCTTGAAAACTAGCACAAGACATGGATGCCGTCTCTTGCTAGTCCTATTCAACATAGTATTGGAAGTTCTGGCCAGGACAATCAGGAATAGAAAAAATAAAGGGCATCCAAGCAGAAAGAGAGGAAGGCAAAGTACCCCTGTTTGTAGATCACATGATTCTATATCTAGAAAGCCCCAGTTTGGGCCTAAACTCTCCCTCAGCTGATAAACAACTTACCAGAGTTGCAGGATACAAAATCAATGTACAAAAATCACTAGCATTCCTACACCCCAACAACAGCCAAGCTGACAGTTAATCAGGAAGGTCATTCCATCCACAACTTCCACAAAAAGAATAAAATACCTAGGAATACAGCTGACAAGGGAGGTTAAAGATCTCTACAATGAGAATTACAAAATGCTCCTCAAAAAAATCTGAGAACACACAAACAAATGGAAAAATCCCCCATGTTCGTGGATAGGAAGCATCAAAATAATTAAAATGGCCATACTGTCCAAAGCAATTTACAGACTCAATGCTACTCCTATCAAAATACCAATGACATTCTTTACAGAACTAGAAAAAAACTATTGTAAAATTCATATGGAAACAAAAAAAGAGCCCAAATAGCCAAGGCCATCATAAGCAAAAAGAACAAAGCCGGAGGCATCATATTATCCAACTTTGGACAATACTACAGAGCTACAGTAACCAAAACAGCATGACACTGGTACAAAAACAGACACACAGACCAATGGAACAGAACAGACAGCCCAAAAATAAGGTTACACACCTACAACCATCTGATCTTAGACAAAGCTGACAAAAATAAGCAGTGGGGAAAAGACTCCCTAGTCAACAAATAGTGCTGGGATAACTGGCTAGTCACACATACAAGATTGAAGCCGGACCCCTTCCTTATATCACGTACAGAAAGCAACTCTAGATGGATTAAAGACTTAAATGTAAAACCCAAAATTATAAACACCCTGGGAGACAACCTAGGCAGTATCATCCTGGGCGTAGAAATGAGCAAAGATTTCACGATTCACGCAATTTCTGCAACAAAAGGAGGAATTGACAAATGGGATCCAATTAAACTTAGGAACCTCCATAGAGCAAAAGAAACTTTCATCAGAGAGAAAAGACAAACTACAGAATAGGAGAAAATATTTGCAAACTATGCATCTGACATAGGTCTCATATCCAGCATCTATAAGGAACTTAAATTTACAAGAGAAAAACAACCCCATTAAAAAGTGGGCAAAGGACACGCACGGACACCTTTTAAAAGTGTCTTATACACGTGGCCAAGAAGCATATGAAAAAAACTAAATACCACTCATCATTAGAGAAACGCAAAGCAAAACCACCATGAGATACCATCTCACACAGTCAGAATGACTATCGTTAAAAAGTGAAAAAATAACAGATGCTGGTGAGGTTGTGGAGAAAAAGAAACACTGACACACTGTTGGTGGGAGTGTAGAGTAGTTCAACCCCTGTGGAAAGCAGTGTGGTGATTCCTCAAAGAGTTAGCAGCAGAACTACCATTCGACCCAGCAATCCTATTACAGGGTATACACCCAGAGGAATAGAAATCGTTCTACCATAATGACACATGCACATGAATGTTCACTGCAGCACTATTCACAAAAGACATGGAACCAACTTAAATGCCCAGCACTGACAGACTGAATATAGAGAATGCGGTACATATGCACCATGGAATACTACACAGCCATAGAAAGAATAAGACACACGTCCTCCTACAGGAACATGGATGGAGCTGGAGGCCATTATCTTTAGCAAACTAACCCAGGAGGAGAAAAACAAATTCTGCATGTTCTCACTTACAAGTGGGAGCTAAGTAATGAGAACACACAGACACAGACACAGAGGGGAACAACACACACTGGGGTCTATCGGAGGGTGGAGTGTGGGAGGACGGAGAGGAGCACGAAATCTAACTATTCAGTAATGGGCTGAATTAAACTTGGGTGATGAAATACCCTGTACCATAAATCCCCGTGACATGAGTTAACCTATGCAAGAAGCCATCGCATGTGCCCCGGAACCAAAAATAAAAGCTAAAAAAGAAAAAAAAAGAAACACACCCAAGGTCACACAGAAAATGGGGACTGGAATCTGAACCCAGGGAGTCTGGCTCCAGAATCCACACCCTTCAGCACACACAGTGCCGGGTCTTCCGGGCGCGGAGGGAAGACCATTCCTGCCACCACGCCGGGAGCACCAATGGGAAGCTGGGAAAGTCAGATACTAAGCCACCTCTCGCCACGTTTTCTTTGTATTTACATTATTTTCCATAGCTCAGCCATCTTTGCATTTCCAGTCCTACCATGAGTGATGTTCTGGGCTCTGTGAGGCGGAGGAAGGCCTGGGTAGAGAGCGGGTCCAGAGTCGGGCACTGTGGCGTGCAGATGGGACATGTGTGGAGCATGTGTTCCAGCAGGTACGAGGAGAGGCTGCTCAAACCCATGCGTGACCCTCGGCTGCCAGATGCATCTGACTTACCCAGCCAAGGAACTGACCCCCCACACTCCCTCACCCCAAGCCCCCAAAAGCACCATCCACAGGGGAGGGCCCTACAGACAGGGGTAGCTGAGCCCTGTGCCAGGCACAGATGGCGTGTGGGGTCCTGGGGGTCCTCACACCTAAGACACAGGTCAGGGCTGTGCAGGGTAAATACAGACAGCTGCATGTGAGAGAGGGTCCATGAGAACCGCGCTGCTGCAGGGCTGCGGGACGCTCAATGTCTCTCAAAAAATAACTGCTATAAATCTTCCCTGAAAATGGAAAGCAGTTATTTGCAGATGTTTGGATTTGTCATTGTTTTCCCCTAATTTCAGGGATAACGTGGCACTGCTGGCTCTCTCACATGCCAGATGCCAGACACGTCGCAGACCCATGCACACTTCACAGGCACGTGCACACCTCACCCACCCTATGCACACACCTCACAGACCCAGCACACCTCACAGGCCCAGCACACGTCACAGACCCAGCACACCTCACAGGCCCAGCACACCTCACAGACCCAGCACACACGTCACAGACCCGTGCACACCTCACAGGCCCAGCACACGTCACAGACCCAGCACACACGTCACAGACCCAGCACACCTCACAGGCCCAGCACACGTCACAGGCCCAGCACACGTCACAGGCCCAGCACACCTCACAGACCCAGCACACGTCACAGACCCAGCACACCTCACAGACCCAGCACACCTCACTGACCCAGCACACCTCACTGACCCAGCACACCTCACTGACCCAGCACACGTCACAGACCCAGCACACATGTCACAGACCCAGCACACATGTCACAGACCCAGCACACACCTCACAGACCCAGCACACCTCACAGACCCAGCACACACCTCACAGACCCAGCACACGTCACAGACCCAGCACACATGTCACAGACCCAGCACACGTCACAGACCCAGCACACACCTCACAGACCCAGCACACCTCACAGACCCAGCACACCTCACAGACCCAGCACACACCTCACAGACCCAGCACACGTCACAGATCCAGCACACCTCACAGACCCAGCACACATGTCACAGACCCAGCACACCTCACAGACCCAGCACACCTCACAGACCCAGCACACACCTCACAGACCCAGCACACGTCACAGACCCAGCACACCTCACAGACCCAGCACACACCTCACAGACCCAGCACACGTCACAGACCCAGCACACCTCACAGACCCAGCACACACCTCACAGACCCAGCACACGTCACAGACCCAGCACACCTCACAGACCCAGCACACATGTCACAGACCCAGCACACGTCACAGGCAGGTGCACACCTCACAGACCCAGCACACCTCACAGACCCAGCACACCTCACAGACCCAGCACACGTCACTGACCCAGCACACCTCACAGACCCAGCACACGTCACAGACCCAGCACACCTCACAGACCCAGCACACCTCACAGACCCAGCACACCTCACAGACCCAGCACACGTCACAGACCCAGCACACCTCACAGACCCAGCACACCTCACAGACCCAGCACACATGTCACAGACCCAGCACACCTCACAGACCCAGCACACCTCACAGACCCAGCACACCTCACAGACCCAGCACACGTCACAGACCCAGCACACCTCACAGACCCAGCACACCTCACAGGCCCAGCACACGTCACAGGCAGGTGCACACCTCACAGACCCAGCACACCTCACAGACCCAGCACACGTCACAGGCACGTGCACTCAATCACATCCTCACAACATCATCTTATATGACAGCCTCAGTCACAGGCGGCCCTGCAACGTCAAACAAGCATGAAGGCTGCTCCCAGGGTTTCATTTGTTTGATTAATGCTGAAAGTGGTAAACTCAGAAATTCACTGCACTGTCTTCTTTTCATTTCCCCACAGATTGGGGAAACCTTCAGCACATACTGAGTTTGGAAACCATTCTCCAGAAAGTCTCCAAATGCATCCAGACAGGACAGACAGTGACAGCCAATTCATTTCCCATCAACTTTCTGATCTCTTCTTCCTACCTAAGATCTCCACTTTGCACAGCGTCCAGTTCATCCTTTCACATGGTTGGAAAAACAAGCTGAAATTAGGACCATTTTTTCAAAGAAACAACAAAAAGAAAACACACAAGTTGGCTTTCTGCCCCTCTGGAAACTCAGACTCAGCTACGATTTTGCTTCAGGCACTTCAGCAAGGAGAGGAGTCCATGCCCCAGGGTTATGTTCTGTGCACACCCCTGGTCTGTCTGCCATCTCGTAAGCTCCCTCTCACGTCCCCCAAGCTATAGACATTTGACAGCTTAGGGTGGTTCAGGGATCAGGAAAGCTTCTGCCAAATGCAACACGGAGGTGGAAACAGCATGGGAGGGGCCGTAAGTCACAGAGGCGGACGGAGAACGGAGTCCCTGGCACAATTAAAGTGAAGAATGGCAAATACTACGCGTGCTTTATAAAAACGGCTCTGCTGGGACAGAGCAGGGAAGAACAGTGGAAATGAAGCCTCAGCAAGCCCTTTCAGGCACATGTCGTACAGAGAGCCCCTTCTCTTAGAATTCTCCATAGTTAGCTGCCTCCATGTTTCCACCCTGGAATTCTGCTGGAAAATAACAGCACATAAGCTTCCCGTGCGAGGGGCCCCGACCTTCCCTGTGAAGAGCTGCGACCTCTTCTCAGGCCAAACGTGACCCGCACGGGACAAGGATCGGCCCGGTGCACAGAAGCTTCCTTTGGACGCCTCTGGAAGCCTTCACTGACCTCTGTGTGAGTGGATCTGAAGCCGAGGCAGGCCCGGGTGCTGGGGCTCAGCAACAGTAAGGGTCCACGCCAGCCCAGCCTCTGGCCCTGGGGCAGTGATGAGTATCTGGAAAGCACTCAGTCGCCCTCACCTCCAGCCTCTCTGTGAGCTACTGTCTCCATTTCACAGATGAGAAAACCAAGGCTCAGAGCAAAGTCGCAGAACCAGTGCACTGCAAAGCCTCTGCTCTCTCCACTGCAGTGCTTTAAACGCCCCCACTCGCTTTTATTTTGATGCGTGTGTGACACTGCCCGCAGCTCAGCAACTCACACAAAAGCCACATGTTGTTAGAATGGGAAATCCATTTTCAGTGCACGCACTGCTGCCTTCTGGATGCTGTGCACAGGTGCGGTCTAATAGACTCTCTCACTCTGCTCATCTGCTAAGACTCTTCCCAGAAGAAAATATGTCTGAGAAGTTAAAGCAAACCTGCTCCTAGAACCCTTAGAACCCTTAGAGTCTTATCCTCCACAGAGTCCAAATGGTTCTATTCTCATTTGATAATTTCCCTTTGAACACAGTTCATCACAGGTGTCACTCGCAAGTAAGTGACAAGCACGTCCACCCTCCTAGAATGGCTCCCTTCATTAGAAAACGCACCAGGAGGAAGCTCCTGCCTTGTCACTCAGCACAGACCCCCGCTCAGCATGGCTCCCTCTCCCTGCATCTCCCACCATCAGAGGAACGCGGACCAGAACCACGTTAGGGTGACTGGTTTGTCAAAGGACAGAAGTCACAGGTGCTGGTGAGAATGTGGGGAACCTGTTCCCAGCACTATCCTCTTCCTTCAGGCAGAATGAGGTTACTCCCCCCAACACGAGGCCTGTACAGTTCCACAGCCCTCACTAACCACAACTGTGGCAGAGTCTTCACTTTCAGAACACTTTTCATTTTCAGGCACCATGGTTGTAATTTTTAAGGTGTCAGAACTTTTTCTCTGTACAATGGATCACATATGAAAAGGTGGAGTTAAGAAGGTAAATCAATGACAAATCATCACTCTGAAATCTCAGGACAATGTACGAGCCTGGACACTGGGACTCAGGGCACCAGTGAACCTCCTTCAACACATCCTCTTGTCGTGAGACCACACCTTTCTGGCTTCCTCCCGGTTCTCCCAGGTGGACCATCAGGTGCGGCACCTGCACGGCCGCTGCCGACCACTGCTCCTCCTCCGCTCCGGGGCGTCTGGCCAGTCGAGGTAGGCGAGGACGAGATGGCAGAGATTTTCTCCTCTGCTAAGGAGGAAGCTGCCAGGTGCTCTTCAGAGGCCCCGCAGATGGAGGAAGCACACTCCACTTCCCGCTCTCTGGTGAGGGATGCAACCTAATTAAGAGTAATTAACCTAACAGCAGGTGCGAGCGGTCCCCGGGGTTGCCTCGCTGACAAGCCTTGGGCACAGGAGCAAACCGGGGAAGGGGGGGGCGGCCCTGGACCCGGGACCCCAACCCCTCAGTGCAGCCCACCAGCCCTGGGAGCGACAGCGTCTTCCTCTGGGAAGTGGGGCCACGGGCGGTGATTTCCTGGAGCAGCCCAAGGATTAACTGAGACAGAGTCAGCAAACGCCTCGGCCAGGCTAGAAACCGTTCGGACTTCTGTTATTGATTGTGCTCAGGATCAATTAAGTCATGAGTTCAAGTCCCTCTGAAGATGCCCGTGGTTTTACACGCCCACCCCTAAGGCATCTGCTCCAGCCCACATATGCCCTGACTTCCCATCACCAAAGGGTTTTCCGTAACCTGGCTGTGCTGGTCCTGTGGCTGGAACCCTCTCCCACGCTCTTTACCTGGCTGGCGTCAACCCTCCCGCCACTATTCGGTGCTGTAACGTGGCTATGCTGGTCCTGTGGCTGGAACCCTCTCCCAGGCTCTTTACGTGGCTGGCGTCAACCCTCCTTCCAATATTCAATGAACGCCTCTCTCCAGCCACCTTGTCTGAGGCTCCGCTGTGGCCAGGGCTGGATGCTGTTCTTGTTCCTGAACTGTCCATCACCAGTGACCCCTGACCCTAACACGTGGTACCCCCGTGGCTCCCTCTGCCGTGGCATGAAGGAAACATGCACACGTCTCGCTGTGGTGATTCATGCGTGAGGATGAGCCAGTCAAGCAATCCTGTGCCCCGCAAGCAAGCACTTTGTGTTCTTGTGATGCCACCCGATGCAGGGGCCCAGAAAGGGTTTGTTTTTAGAAGATTCCCACAGTCAAGCCCATCACTGGCATCTCACCAAAGGTCAACTCAGCAGTGGCAGGTGCAGCCCCGACATGGGTGCAGGAACCCCCAAACTGACTTCCAATAAACAATTAACCACTTGCACACTCCTGAGTATGACACCTGCCAGTCATCACTGTTAACCAAGGCCGTAGGACTCTGAAAATAAATCCAGAAGCCCTGAAAGTTTCAGCATTATGAGTACAAATGAACCAACCAGAGCCCTGGAAGTCTCCAAACACCCCCAGACAATGGCCAGGGTGGCCACGACGTGACACACACACAGGGCGGCCGGGACGAGACACACACACAGGGCGGCCGGGACGAGACACACGCACAGGGTGGCTACGACGTGACACACACACAGGGCGGCCGGGACGAGACACACACACAGGGCGGCCACGACGAGACACACGCACAGGACGGCCGGGACGTGACACACACACAGGGCAGCCACGACATGACACACACACAGGGCGGCCGGGACAAGACACACACACAGGGCGGCCGGGACGTGATACACGCACAGGGCGGCCGGGACAAGACACACACACAGGGTGGCCGGGACGAGACACGCACAGGGCGGCCGGGACGAGACACACACACAGGGCGGCCGGGACAAGACACACACACAGGGCGGCCGGGACGAGACACACGCACAGGGCGGCCGGGACGAGACACACACACAGGGCGGCCGGGACGAGACACGCACAGGGCGGCCGGGACGAGACACACACACAGGGCGGCCGGGACAAGACACACACACAGGGCGGCCGGGACGAGACACATGCACAGGGCGGCCACGACGTGTGAGTCGGCCACACTGCAGGTGCCCATGTGACCCGCCTGTTCACTGAGCTGAATGTCCTCAAGGTTCATCCACGTCGTAGCCTGTGGCAGAATTCTAATACACAGCATGCTCACTTATTTATTCTGCAAGCAGAGCACACGCCAGCCAAAAAACGCCCCCTCCGCTCCCCGGCTTTGGCCCCCACCCTGTGTTGGTGAGTAAGCCTGTTGAATTTTAAGGAATTGTTTTCCCAGTTCCATTCAGCAGTGCTTCCAGAACCCCCAGGCTGCACACTCAGAGACAGATTTTATTTCACTTAACATTTGCACCTGCCATACCCATCAGGGCAGATTCAAATTGCTAATATCAGAGCGAAGATGCCGTCAGGCCCCTCTAGCCCCCGAGGAGTAGACGTGGGCTTGGGAACACCAGGAACCCAGGAGAAACCCCACGTGGGACCAGCACGGGAATCTCACCACATCCTCCCAATCACTGCAGGTGACGCGGGTAAAAGAAATGTAACTGGTACTGCTTATCGTTAAAGAAAATTTAACTGGAACAGCTACAAAGCAATTGAAATGCTATGGTTAAAATGAGTGGCTTTAAGAAATTGATTTTTAAATGCTATCATCTATACGAAATTGAATCCATTTTCAAGGTTAGTCTATTTCTACAGAACACATGACTTCTCAGCAGCCCCTCCTTCTTACAAAACTCTGTCCTGCCTGGCAGATCACGCGTGGAAAGAGAATGAAGTCAAAAGGAGCTGAAATGCAACAGGGGTGCCAAGTTCACAAACCCGTCAGTCATGTCCGACAATTATCCTCTGAAATACGCCTGCTAAGTGTGTAACCCGCCTTTATTTTCTTACAGAGCAATTCCCGTGCATCAGAGAGGACACGTTCTGCGACCCTCAGCGGGTGCCTGAAACTGTGGGTAGGCACGTGCGTGCGCACACACCCCTTCCCCCACAAACCCCAATACACGTCTTTCCCTACACACACTGTACACTGTGAATCTGCCGGACAAAGGGATGACTCACGACCCAGGCAGGGCAGGGAAGGATGGCACAAGATTTCATTATGCTACTAAGAACCGTGTGCAATTCAAAACTTATGACTTGTTCATTTCTGGAATCTTCCATTTAATATTTTCAGATCTCAGTTGACCTCGGGTAACTGAAATCTTGGGAAGCAAAACCCTGGAGAGGGGAGCCTACTGTACGAGCTTTGTGGCATAACAGATGGTACATGTTTCCATTGAAATAAGGATTTTGAATGCATGTCTATGGATATTAAGAAGGAATTATCACATTTAAGTGAATTATCTTCAGAATCCCAAGGATTGGGTAAATATAAAAGACCTGCGGTATTTCTAAATACTGTACACACTAATTACCAATGTCTAAATGTCAGGCTACTTTTAGTAAGTAAACCAATTGATTTCAAACAAGCTACTCAGTTAATTAATGTACAAATCTCAGGGCAGAAGACATTCTCCACTTCTGAAGCTTCAAACCTTCACGTAGAAACACGCCGGTAACACTCTTCCTAATCTTCCCAGTAGTCTCTGAAAGGGACAAAGTCCCTGGTTTAAGGAAGAGACACCACTGTGAGGATGTGGTAGCACAGACCAGAAGCCTCCTGAGGGCTGAGGTCGGCACCGAGTTTACTTATCAGCGTAGCCCCAGGACGTCCCTGGCACATCTCAGGTACTCGGTCATTCATTGAATGAAACTTGCCAGCAAAGATAAATGGCTGCAGGGGTGATCAAAGGCTCCGCTCCACACACCGGGAGACACACGTCTCTACACAATACACAGGTCGCTCCTCCTTTTCTTTTCATTGTTGAGAATGTGAAGAAACTGTCGACAGAAATATGAACTCCCAGAAGCCCCCTGCAGGAATTCATCGCAGTTACTACGCGTTCGGAGAGGATCTGAGCGCACATCCAGGGAAAACCGCCAGGCACGCGGGCACCTTCAAAATCAGGAAGCCAGGAACGCCGGCGAGGCTGAGAACGGAGTCTATTTTAGTAAATAGGTTTTTTGCCTTCAAAGAATCTCTTTGAAATGTTGTAAGAACAGTATTTTCTAAGATGCACACTAGCCCCAGAGGAGTGAGCCATGAAATGTACCCTTTTCCAAATGAACAGACAGTTGGAATACACACCTATCCTACCTCTGAGGCACCACTTAGCAACGCATTTGGTAAACGGCAACAGCAAAGTGCTTCTGTGATTTGTATGACGTTCAAATCGAGCGAGGATGAAGGGCCCCACTGGGAGCCTGGTGCGGGTCACCGCGTCTGCGGGTGGCCGGGAGCCTGGTTCGGGTCACCGCGTCTGCGGGTGGCAGGGAGCCTGGTGTGGGTCACCACGTCTGTGGGTGGCCATTGCAGGGTGGAGCCAGCCCGCTGCGCCTGTCCTCCCTGAAGGCCAGCAAACACTGGCTGCATTCCCAGCCTCTCCATGCCTTGGAAAACATTCTCAAATTTGCCTACAAAGTTGTAAAAGAACAAACCTGCCTGGGAGGCCACTGTGAGGAGGAGCCAGTCACATGACAGGTGTCACTGAATGTTCCAGAAGCACGTTCCAGCGTTGAAGGTGAACATTCACTGTTTGGGCATCTCATTTGCCATTTTGCATCTAAAACGATTCACTTCCAAGTTAGTTTCCAAATTGTAAACATATTTTTGGAAACAAACTGGTGTGCAGAGGAGTTTCAGTGATGCACACGCAGAGGACGCTGGGACTCAGTCCAGCTCCAAGGCCAGGACGCCTGTGTGTGCTCCTTGGGAGGGATGTGTGTCAGTGGCACCGCCAACGTTTGCTGAGAGCAGAGCTGCGTTGCAAGGGGAATATAACTCACTGCAGTTTTCTCTTCAGATCAAAACCAGTCAACATGGTCAGAGAAGAGGCAGAAACGTGGAAGGCCATGCGGTTGGGGTTCGTACAAACCTCTAAGCACAGTCAGTCAAGGGCAGAATCAACACGACACAAAGGCCTGCCCCAGGCTCCCAGCTGGACTCTCCTGAGCATAGGGAGGTGGGTCTCACACTGGAGGGTCCTCTCCATGCCACAGAGGTTGGGTGCTGCTGCTTCTCCTTTTGTGCTAACACACTGCTCCCTAAAGTTCTTGATGATGCATATGGCCCGGAATGCATTTAAATGCTGGTGCCCTGAGCCCACACAAAACCTCCTACATCCAAGTTTCCATGGGAGAGGTCTGAGTGAAGGCTTGGCAAGCCTTGACTTTATAAGTAGCCCCGGTGCTTCTTAGAGCTTGGGAAATAATCAATAGTCCTGGTTTGGCAGCAACCAAGGAAAGTCAGCCATGGTGAACAGCATGAAAACAGGTCCAATTAACTCTGAACACACCTAGAACACTGTTTACACATTTGTGTGGTGTAAACGGAAAAATAATTTAGGGCAACATCATTTCTAAACAAACCAACGTTTTGAAAAATGTTTACACTGAATATTTTCTTTATGTAGCATCTAGATCTTGATTCCTTAAAAAAGTCATTAATTTTGTTTTTAAAATATGCCGTCCTCTAAAATCGTTAGTTTTGGTGTCACATTCAGTCAGAGCCTACTCTCTAGGTGAGAGCATGCATTCACTCTGCAGACATTTCTTACAGACATCTCAAGTTTGGCCTACACTGAAAAATAAATAAGCTCTTACTAATGCATGCAATTGCTTTATTACCTATTTACTCTGTATTCTAGAATTATAAGGTTTTTATATCACAAAAAGAAAAAGACATTTCCGTCGAGCTTTCTTCTCTAGCCCGGGACTGTTTTGGCCCAGGACCTGACAAAGCTGACAATAACACAGTAATTACAGCCAGTCCTCACCGTGTGCCCCAGCTGTGCGCCCAGTACTCGGAAAATGGTTTACTTTGAAGACCCCCAAGCCTCACAAGCGCTGAGGGTGGGCACTGCTCACCCATTACTACAACTAAAGCCAGGGGGCTCGGAAAGGCCACCAGGAAGTAGGACTGACTCACTTCACCCAAAACCCCTGTTCTCACCACGGGGAAGTCAAGGGGAACCAGAAGCAGCCCTCATGGAGGATCCCAACAACGACCTCCAGGGCGAGGGTGAGCTTGGGGTCTGCGGGGACAGGGGTGGGACCAGCCTCATGTCCAGGGTCTGCAAAGGGCAGGTGGTGGGGAGAGAGCGGTTCTGCAGATTTGGATGCTAAACCAGTCTCTCTGTTCTTTCCCCAATGTGGCCCTAACGCAAGTATGAGGGCCTCCATTCCTGTGCTTTTGTGTTTACCAATTTAAAAACGACAAGCAAATGGCGACCACGGCATCGTCACCTCCCTCCTCAAGGAGCACCAGGCTGTCTCGCTCCACCGTGGCAAGGCGGTCCGCGTGGAGCAGGCTGCCGAGACCCGGAAGTGCGGCTCCTGAGACCCGGAAGCGTGGCTCCTGAGACCCGGAAGTGTGGCTTCTGAGACCCGGAAGTGTCACTCCTGAAGAGCAGCGCGTCCTTCTGTTTCTCCCTGTGTCCACTCAAACTAACCCCCCAGGAAAACAACAACCAAAACCAGTGCAAAGGGAGCACCGCCCCAGGGGTCAGGACGTTCCGTTGGATAATCCCGGTACACTCTCAGTACATTCTAACACCCTAAAATAAGCCTGCTGTGTTCCATGCCACACCCGTGCGAAGAGAAGAACCTGCGGCTGGGTCCAGAGAAAGAGGGGGAGGCGCAGAGCATGTCCGGCCTCCCTTGTGCCCACTGCACAGTCAATAAAGACACAAAACAGTGCATTCTGAAGGCTTTGGGTAAATCCCTAAAGAAGCCTCATATTGTGATGAGCCGAAGAATTCAAGCTGCAGCTCGTGGGTGTCGCCATAGAAACAAGACACGTTGGAAGGTGCGAGGCACCGTCAAAGGACTGAGAAATTTAAGCCTCAGCACAAAACAGAGAAAAGCACTTGAAGCTGGTTTTTTCTTTTTCCACCCAGAAATAAACAATTAATTATTCATTCTCTGTACTGACAGGAAGGCCTCCGTTTTACCATAAATACTGGATTCTCCATCCCTGCAGTTCACTGTGGACCCACCTCGTGACTTTCTAACTCCGTTAGTGGATTGGGAAGAAACCACTTTTTATAACATAATTAAAGTTAAAATGCCTTAAAATATTCAGCCTTCAGTTGCTGAAAACTTTAGTCACGTTGGAAATGCTCACCCTCCCAGCTCTACCGCCTAGTCTCAGCCACAGTCGCAATTCCCTGCCCCTCCCAGGGCTCTGTTCCCAAATGGGCCCCGGCATCAAGGAGCACAAACTGCCCCCTGCCCACTCCACAGAGCTGCCCTCCATCCACGAGCACCTGCGGACAGAGAGGCGTGGACTTCAGCCCCAGTTCCTCGGATGTGGACAGACCCCTTGGCTGGCACCCATAGAAGAATAAACGCAGACGTCGTCATCTTTGAGACCCCAACCCTCATTCTAGACCTGAATACTCCTAGAGCCAGAAGCAGCAGGTGCCTGGCCATGATGGCTGATGTTGTGTATTCACCTGGCAGGCCATGGTGCCCAGAGAGTTGGTCAAATACCTGTCTGGCTGTCGGTGTGAAGGTGTTTCTTTCTGACTGTCGGTGTGAAGGTGTTTCTTTCTGGCTGTCGGTGTGAAGGTGTTTCTGTCTGGATGTCGGTGTGAAGGTGTTTCTGGCTGTTGGTCTGAAGGTGTTTCTGCCTGGCTGTTGGTGTGAAGGTGTTTGTCTGACTGTTGGTGTGAAGGTGTTTCTGTCTGGCTGTCGGTGTGAAGGTGTTTTTTAGAAGGGATTAATGGTTAGACTGGTTGACTGTGAGTGGAGGAGATGGCCCTCATACTGTGGGCCTCACCCAGTCTGCTGGAGGCTGTAAGAGAAGAAGCCTGCGGTCCCTGAGGAGGAAGGAGCTCTGCCTCGGTTTTCAGCCTCAGCTGCAGCACCGGCTCTTCACAGGTGCCTGCCCAGGGCCCACTCTGGGGATTTCGGACCTGCAGCCCCTACATCCAGTGAAATGATTCCTTACAATCGATCTCTCTCTTTATCCACAAACACCCCTACGGGGTCTGTTCACTGCCCCACATCACACAGTGTAAGTGGCTGATCTGGGCTGAACCCAGTTATGAGGCCCCTGTCCACACTCCTGCCCTCCAGGAATCCGTCCCTGTGGCTGGATTCTGCCCTCCATGGGAGGGGCCCCCACACCATCTGTGTTGCTGGGAGAGCCACATCTGGGCTCCCAGACCACGTCGGGATCTCAGGTTCTTCTGTGTCTTCGGGATTCTACAGAACCAACCCTGAAACCTCAGCACGAGACAGCGTGACTATAATTACAAGATCCAATCAACGTCTCCAGCCTTCGAAGCTCTGTCCCTGGAGAGGCATGTGGCTCCTCTGAAGCGGGTCCACCTGTGGATGCCACAGAGATGGCCACAGCCCCCTCTTCCTGCCAGGAGACCCCAGACCCAGGGCCCTCATGCTCCCTGCACGCCCACCCCTGAAACCCTCTGCAGGAACCATGGAGCAAAGAGGAAGGGGAAAGCCAAAGTCCAACCACAGACAGGTCAGCCCCAGGATTGCTCATGGCAAAGGCTCTGACAAGCTTCAAGGTGCCGGGCAGACCCTATGCGTCCACATGGCCACCAAGCACATATACTGCACATCAGCAGAGGGCTGTGGAGGTGCCAGCCCAGCAAAGTGGAAATGCCAGGCTCTGGGTTGGAAAACTGTGAAGACAGCAGGGTCTTAAACTGATTCCGGGGACTGTGTGACTGCCCAGCGCTGACCTGTGAGGCCGGCTGCACCCAGGACTTGAGCCAGGTAGGCGAGGACAGAGCCTGTCCTGGGTATGAAGGGGCAGACACTGGCCGCTCCCATGACAGTCCCTACAACATGGAGAGGAGACACACAGGAGAGGCTGCACTGCAGGTGCAGTTCAGACACGCTTCTCTCTGACCCTGTGTTTTGTTCCATTGTCGCTACTGAACAATCAGAAAATAAAACGTTGGGCAGAAGCAGTGGATGACATGGAACTCCCAGAGGCTGGGCCACTATGCCCCAGCCTGGGATGTGGGGAGCTGTGCGTTAGGGAAGAGGAAAAGCAGAATGAGAAAAAGAGGGAAAGCAGGGAAGGCAGGTGTGGCGACAGTGAGGGCAGGAATGACAGGGACTGGGGAGGGGCAGGAGTGGGGAGAGGGTCGGGGGCCATGGAGGAGACTCAGGGCCAGAGCTGCAGCTTCCACGGGAGACAGGAGACGTCAGCAACCCAGACGTCCACCCACAAGAACTGCTTCACCAACTCATGGTATCTCCATAGCCTCCAGCGTCATGATGCAGGTCTCCATTTAACACAGAGAGATAATAACAGCCGGACGAACCTACTGGGTGGTACAGCATCACTGCGGGCTTTTGGCTGAAAAGCACTACAGGTGTGTGCACACACATAGGTGGGTGCCGGAAGGCAACACAGCAAAATACCAGCCATCCGGATGGTGAAATGAAGACGATGTTTCATTTCTCTTTGTAACTTTATTAAGTAGATGTTTTTAATAGTTAGCATCTTATTAGACTGAGAAAAGGAATCCACTGAGGCTGTGAAACACTGGCCTCTCCCATGTCCTTCGCCAACCCGATGCTCAGCGACACTTCTGGACATTTTTGTACAGTTTTTACAGACAAGGTGCTGGCGGATTTAATCCTTGCGGACCTCACCTTCGAGTATCCACTCTGGAATTTCAGTGGCCCCGTGGGATTGACCGGGTGCTTCCAGTATTTCACAAAGTGATGTTTACATGACCAGGAAGAGATGCACAGGCTCCCAGAGAGAGCCGGGGTGGGCTGTGTGCTTCTGGCTCTCCACTGCTGGAGATGGGTCTGGGCTCTGCAGGCCGCCCGGAGCCCTGGTGCAGACGGGCAAGACTGCCTTTCAGACCCGGAGTGAAGACTGAGAAACACCACGTCCTTCAAGCCGAAGTTCACGTCCTGATGAGTTTAGAATTCCAAAAACTGGAAGATGTTCTTCCAAAGTAATCAGTTTTGCTAAGTACTCCAAGCCACGGGAATACTAAGTTTAAACTGAAATCATGAAATTACAGAAAATGATTTTCCTGTGAGTCTAAACAGACTTTTGGACAAAATCTCCACCGTAAGAATCTTCAGTGAAAAGAATTACTTTCCCCACATTCAGCTTTTGCACCAAATAATCATAATAACCACCACCACCACCACCTATGCAGGATAAAAACCTGGAAACAGAAAACGGCTCCCAGGGCACCCTGGAGTCAGCAGACATCCACACAGTGTCCTGCCTTCCACCTGAGCAGCAGCCTCTGGAGGCCCCGCTGGGCTCAGTCAGCAAGAGGCAAGACCCCAACCTCCCGAGCCGAGGGCTGCCACTCTCCCCATAGGTCCAACCTCCTGTGGATTCTCAAACCTCCCACTCAGGCCCCGAATTTCTGGACTGCCTCAGGCATCTGTGCACACGCCCTGTGCTGGCATCTGGTACAGGCGAACCCTGTCCTGGTCAAAAGCTAAGGAGCCCAAGAGCTTGCCCTGCCTGGCCAGGAGGGCCCCAGAGGACAGACAGGCAGCAGGTCCTCGGGGTGTGAGTTTCCACGACCCCCCAAGTCACTTCCTTCCAGTGAAGTCACAGACTTCATCCCAAGCCATGGATTCACACAGCTCAGAGCTGCAGCTGTTTGGCAAGAAACTGTCATAAGTGTCTCCAACCCCCAAGTGTCTCCCAAACAATCGGGGTCCGATCACAATGTGGAATCCACACACCAGTGAAAGAACGGAAGGATATGTTGTAGGAATGCCCTTTAATGTCCTCCAGAGGAAAACACCCCTCCTTTCAAAAATATCCTTTAAACTGCTATGATAAATGATAACATCATGAACACAGCATTTATAAGAACAGCATTCCTTGGCCTGAAAATCAGTATGAACCTATCATTTTTCAGCACATTTGCAAAATACCGACTTCCAACCCAAATCTGAGCACTGGGCCTCAGCGCTCTCAGGCTGCATGGCCAGGAGGGAGGATGCCAGCCTCTGCAGAGACAGAGACGTCACTGGAGGCCTGGGGCAGCAGGAGAGACCCTGGGGGAGAGATGGAGCTGACTCTGGGCCCATTCAGGCCCCTGACACTGGAGGAAGATGATGGAGTCTCACTGGCCCACAGTTATGAGTGAGGGCAACGTGCCTCAGGGAGACAAAGGGCTGGCTGGTGTCAAAAGGGAAAGTAAGAGGTTTGTTTTCATCATATGGTGCTACTCAGGCTGACATATACAGACCAACAGACCACGTCCAGAGAAAGCCTGTGCTGGCCTAAGAGATTTGTTACTTTCATTTTTACTTTTGCAGCAGCTACTATGGCCAGAGCGATTGCATAGCCTGCTGCATGAGGGGTGGAAACAGTGAGGTGGGGGAGTGAGAATTGCATAGCCTGCTGGATGAGGGGTAGAGAGAGTGGGGCAGGGGAGTGAGAATTGCATAGCCTGGGGGATGAGGGGTGGAGACAGTGAGGTGGGGGAGTGAGAATTGCATAGCCTGCTGGATGAGGGGTAGAGAGAGTGGGGTGAGGGAGGGAGAACTGCATAGCCTGCTGGATGAGGGGTGGACAGAGTCGGGTGCGGGGATGAGAATTGCATAGCCTGCTGGATGAGGGGTAGAGAGAGTGGGGTGAGGGAGGGAGAACTGCATAGCCTGCTGGATGAGGGGTGGAGACAGTGCGGTGGGGGAGTGAGAATTGCATAGCCTGCTGGATGAGGGGTAGAGAGAGGGGGGTGGGGGGAGTGAGAATTGCATAGCCTGCTGGATAAGGGGTAGAGAGAGTGGGGTAGGGGAGTGAGAATTGCATAGCCTGCTGGATGAGGGGTGGAGAGAGTGGGGTGGGGGAGTGAGAATTGCATAGCCTGCTGTATGAGGAGTGGAGAGAGTGGGTTGGGGGAGTGAGTAATGTTCTTCTGCCAGTTTGCCTTTTGGAGACCCTGGAAGAAGCCACAACTAAATTTCCTACAATCTGTGATGACGCACCACATGTCAGAGATTTGACGGCTTTATCCCATCTCAAGGGCAAGAAAAACTGAGACAGAGAAAGACTAAAATTCAGCTGTTGTCTGAATTTCTGGCAGTGTTACTGGTCAACTGCCATAGAAGATGGAAATCAGCCAACAGCACTCAGACGAGGAGGACAAAAGCTTTTTCACCTGGCTTAGAAAGTCCTGTGTGACCCAGTCCCCACCAGGCCCTTGGTGCCCTGTCCCACACCTCCCTCCACAGACAGACAGACAGATAGGGAACAACTCTTCATGGTAGGTCTAAAGTCTATTAATGAAGTGCCACAGAGGCCCAAGGAGAAGCAATGAATATTGGCTACCAGGACTGGTGCAGAAATTGCAGCGCCTGTTTAGGTGGTGGGAAGTCACCTGGAATGTGGACCAGCAGCTGCCTTGGTGACGTGGAACAAGCAAAGCTCTCAAAGCAGAGACCCCCTGTGGGGCCAAGTCCAGCTGTAGAAATCAATTTTGGCAGTGGTGTGAAGGCAGAACCAGTTGGGAAGGGACCCGGAGCTGTGAGGCAGTGACATGCAGTTCTACCCCGGATGGATAAGGAGGCCACACAGCTCAGGAACAGGCGCTGACATTGTGTCCTGAGGGCAGACTGTGAGAGGGTGGGGACCTGGTGACATGGATGTGGAGACAGGGAGAAGGCAGAAGGACCCAGAGCTTTGCACTCAAGTGTCTGCTGATGGCGAGCCCATGAAGAGAAAGGACAGAGAGAACAGGAGTGTCAGGAGACAGTGAAATGAATTCCGTTTGGATGTGGTGTGTTAGTGGTAACCAGTCATCAAGGTGAGAATGTCCGTAGATTTTGGAAGGAGGCTCCGACAATTTGGGGATGCATCAAGACTAGCATTTAGCTCTGGGGAATCAAATATGTTGATGTGACAGTTGGAGAAATAAGAGCAGATGAAACAGCCAAAGGAGAGAGCCTAGAAGATGAAGACAGAACAGAGAAAACATGAAAAAAAAAAAAAAAAAAAAAAAAAAAAAAAAAAAAAAAACAGAGAGAGAAAGAGGAGCCACACGTGTAGTTCACTAACAACTAAACGAAATGTCTGAGATTACAAATCATCCTGCCAAATACTGCAGGAGTCACACACAATTTGATGCTGCTCACAGCCTTGAGAAAGGAGACGGAGTGAGGAACACAGCCGGGCCCAGACAACACTCTGAAGTGGACAGGAGAAGAATGAAAAGACTTCAAGTGAGCTGGAGGACACGGCGGATGAGGGGAGAAAGTCAGGGTCTCACACATTTTAAGGCAGAAGGGTTCATGAGCACATTTGTACATTGTGGTAAGAAGTGAGTGGGGAAGTAATGGTTTTAGATGGAAAGATGGAATGATTTATGAAGATCCCAGATGACAACAGGATGACTATCTAGAAGAAAATGAGGAACTGACATGCTATTTGGAAAGAATGCATTCATACCTTCAAATATTTTAGATTCATAATAGGATCAGTAAGACCTAAGTATTAAATGCCAAAAACTATCCATTTTTAATAGATATTTAAGTTCTTATTGATTCCAGTAAGACTTTCATGGGATAAAAGTGTTGCTCTATTTTACAACCAAATAAGATATTTTCACCATGTACTAAAATCACGCTTATTGAGATAGAGAGGAAAGACCTCAAAATGTTATGATATTGCTATAAACTTTCCGCTTAAATTGCTTTTGCTGCATCTCATACGTTTCAGTACACATGATGTTTCCATTTTTGTTTATCTCAAGATATTCATTAATTTCCCTTTTCATTTATTTATTGACCCATTGGTTGTTCAAGAGCATGTTGTTTAATTTTTTTCTCTATGAATTTTCTGAACTTCCTCATATTACTTTCTAGTTTCATACCTTTGTGGTCAGAAAAGATACTTGATACGATTCCAGTCTTCTTAAATTTGCTAAGATTTGTCTTGTGGCCTAACAAATGATCTATCGTGAGGAATGTTCCATGTGTGCTTGAGAAGACTGTGTGTTCTTTAGCTGTTTTTGGCAAAGTTCTGTATTTATTAGGTCCTTTTGGTCTAAAGTATTGTTCAAGTCCAATGTTTTCTTACAATTTTCTGTCTGTATGATGTTTCCATTATTGAAAGTGGTAAAATCCCCTATGATGGCTGCATTGTAGCCTCTCTCTCCCTTTAGATCCCTTTCACATTTGTTTTATATATTTAGGTGCTCCATTGTTGGGTGCATACATATTTACCATTGTCACATATTCTTGATGAATTAACCCCTTTATCATTATATGTCCTTCTTTCTTTCTTTTTACAGCTTTTGACTTTAAGTCTATCCTGTCTTATGTAACTACTCTTCCTCTCTTTCAACTTCCATTTGCATGGAATATCTTTTTCCATCACTCTCAGGCTGTGCATCCTTAAAAACGAAGTGAACCTCTTGTGGGCATCGTGTAGTTGGGTCTTATTTTTTTATACATATATTCACTCTACGTATTTTGATTAGAAAATTTAATCCATTTATATTTAAGGTAATTGTTGACTGGTACGGACTTATTATGGCCATTTTGTTAATTGTTTCTGGTTTTATTATAGACACTTTGCTTATTTCTTCCTCCTTTGCTGTATTCCTTTGTGGTTTGATGGTTTTCTGCAATGCTATGTTTTGAATATTTAAAAAAATTTTATTTCTGCATCTTCTACAGATTTTCGCTTTCTGGTTGCCATGGGGCTTACAAAGAACATCTTGTACTTATAACAGTCTATTTCAGCTGATAATTTAACTTTGATTGTATACAACTCTACACTTTTACTCACCCCCCGACATTTTATGTTTTTGATGTCCAAATTTATATTATTCTGTAATATGTATCCCTTGACAGTTTATTTTATCTATAGTTGTTACTCACAATTTTTGTCCATTAACTCGATGTTAGGGAAAAATTACAAAAACCAACATCACAGCCCCAGAGCATTCTTAACATTGCTCAGTATTGCTTAGTAAATACCTACATCAAAAAAGGAAGAAAGATCACAAATAACACTACACCTCAAAGAAACGGAAAAATAAGTCCAATGTTGGCAGAAGAAAAGAAATAAAGATCAGAGCAGAAATAAAATAGAGACTAGAAAACAATATAAAAGATAAATGAAACCAAGCCATTTTTTAAAAAGATAAACAAGAGCAACAAACCTATATGTAGACACACCAAGACAAAAAGAAAAAAGACTCAAGTAAATAAAATCAGAAATGAAAGTGGAAGCATTATAACTGACACCACAGAAATATAGAAGATCACAAGAGGCAATTATGAACAACTGTATGCCAAAAAACTGGATAACCTAGAAGAAATGTATGGGTTCCCAGACACACAGAATTTAGAAAAACTGAATCATGAAGAAATAGAAAATCTGAACAGACAAATGAGAGTGGAGATTAAATCAGTAATAAACAGCCTCCTATCAAAAGAAATCCCAGGACCTGATGGCTTCACTATTGCATTCTACCAAACATTTAAATAACTATGTAATTTATGGTGAATTGGTACCATAAACTACCCCAAGTCACCATAAATGACTCAAAAAAAAAAAAAAATTAAAGGAAGAAAATTCTTCCAAACTCTTTATAAGGCCAGCATCACCCTAATGCCAAAGCCAGACAAGGACATCATAAGAAAAGAAAATTACAGGTCAAAATCCTTGATGAACATAGATGTAAAAGTACTCAACAAAATACTAGTGAACCAAAGGCCAGGCGCGGTGGCTCACACCTGTAATCGCAGCACTTTGGGAGGCGGAGGCAGGCGGATCAAGAGGTCACGAGATGGAGACCATCTTGGCTAACACGGTGAAACCCCATCTCTACTAAAAATACAAAAAATTGGCGGGGCGTGGTGGCGGGCACCTGTAGTCCCAGCTACTCGGGAGGCTGAGGCAGGAGAATGGTGTGAACTCAGGAGACAGAGGTTGCAGTGAACCGAGATTGTGCCACTGCACTCCAGCCTGGGCGACAGAGTGAGACTCTGTCTCAAAAAAAAAAAAAGAAAAAAAAAATACTAGTGAACCAAATTCAACAACACATTAAAAGGATCATTCGCCATGACCAAGTGGGATTTATCTCTGAGACACAAGGATGGTTCAACATATGCAAAGCAATAAATGTGATATATGATATTAACAGAATGAAGGACAAAAATCATATGATCATCTCAAAAGATGCAGAAAAGAGATTTGAGAAAATTCAACATCTTTTCATGACTAAAAAAAACTCTCAACAAATTAGATATAGAAAGAATGTACCTCAATACAACAAAGGCCATATATGACAAACCCACAACAAACATCATTCTCAATGGAGAAAAGTTGAAAGCTTTTCCTCTGATACCCAAAACAAGATGAAAATGCCCACTCTTAACACTTCTATTCGATACAGTACTGGAAGTCCTATGCTGAGCAATTGGACAGCAGAAAAAAAATGAAAAACATCCAAATTGGAAAGAAGTTAAATTGTTCCTGTTTGCAGATGACACCATATTATATATAGAAAACCCTACAGACTCCACCAAAAACTGTTAAAACCAATAAACAAATGTGGTAAAACTGCAGGATATAAAATCAACATGCCAAAGTCATTAGTGTTTCTCTGCACTAACAATAAAATTTCTAAAAAAGAAATCAAGAGAACAATCCCATTAACAATGGTGACAAAAAATAAAAATAAAATATTTAGGCATAAATTTAACCAAGGAGGAAAGAGAACTGTACACTAAAAACTAGAAAATCTTAGTGAGAGACACTGAAGATACAAATAAGTAGAAGGTTATCCTGTGTTCATGGATTGAAATAATATTGTGAATTGTCCATCATAACCAAAGGGATCTACAGATTCAATGCAAGCTCTATTAAAACACCAGTGTCATTCCTTGTAGACATAGAAAAAACAATTCTAAAACTCATATGGAACCATAAAAAACCTCCAATAGATAAGACAATCACGAGCAAAAGTAGCAAAGCTAGAGGAATCACACTGCCTGATTTCAGTCTATACTACAAAGTGACAGTAATTACAAAAGCACCACACAGGCATAAAAATATGCACATCGACGGATGGAACACAACAGAGAGCCCAGAAACGAACCCATGCATGCACGGGTTGATCTTCAACAAAGGCGCCGAGAATACACATGGGAAAAGCACAATCTCTTCAATAACCATTAAAGATTTACATATCAGAACTGAAACTGCAAAACTACTAGAGGAAAACTTAAGGGGAAAAAAAACTACATCACATTGGTCTGGGTGATGGTGGTTGATTTAATTCCAAAAGCACAGGTAACAAAAGCACAGACAGAGAAATGAGACTGTATCCAAATAGAAAGGTTCTGCCCATCGAAGAATCAACCAGGTGAAGAAATAGCCTACAGGTTAGGAGAAAATATTTGCAAGCCATACATCTGATAAGGGATTAATATCCAAAATCTATAAGAACTCAAACAACTCTATAGAAAGAAAACAAATTATCCAATTAAGAAATGGGCAAGGAACCTGAACAGACACTTCTCTAAAGAAGGCACTCGAGCGGCCGACAGGCACATGTAGGAAAGCTCAGCATCACAAACCACAAGGAGCTGCCAATCAATATCAAATCCCCGATACCGGCTCACATGTGTTCCCGTGGCTATGATCCAAAAGACAAAAGACACCAAGAGTTTTTGATGCAGAGAATGGGAACCCTGCTCGCTGTTAGTGGGCATGTAAATTAGCACAGTCACTCTGGAGAACAGGAAAAAGGTGTCTCAGGAATTAAAGAGAATGACCGAGTGATCCAGCAGTCCCACCTCTGGGTGTTTACTCAGAAATGGATCTGAAATCAGCGTGTGGAGATGCCTGCACTCCCGTGGTCACTGCAGCTCCATTCACAACGTCCAAGACACGGAATCAACCTGTGTCCCTCAAGGGAGCAATGAATAAAGGAAGCAGGGTGTCCATACACAACAGACCAGTGTTCAGCCTTCAGGAAGAAAGAATGCCTGTCATTTCGGAGAACACGCAGGGAATGGGAGGATATTATGCTAAGTTAAAGAAGCCAGGCACAGAAGACAAATACTGAATGTTCTCACCTAAATGTGGAGCCTAAAACCACTGAAGTCACAGAAGCAGTGAGGAGAAGGGCGGTCACCCGAGGCTGGGGGCCGTGGGGAGGGAGAGACGGCGGTCAGAGGGTCCAAAGCCTCGGACAGGAGGGCAAGTCTGATTGTCTCTACATCAATAGCACGGCAGCTAATTATTGAGTATTTTACATGTAAATATTGCCAAGAGTAAATTTCTCATGTTCTCATCACAAAAAAAATGTTAAACATGTGAGGTAATGGATATGTTAATTAGCTTAATCACGCCACGCTGGATTCATAAATCATAGCACCAGTTTGTGCCCCTAAAGTATGCAACTATAATTTATCAATATAACATGATAAATAAATATGAATACATTTTAAAAAACAGAAGGACTGAGCACTGCTTCTTGGCAGTTTGACAGGCTAGACCTTTTGAAGAAACTTGTCACTATAAAAGACTTACTGATATTAAACAAAATAAATTTAAATGCTTTAAAATATATAACTGAGTTAAGAGTACATACAAATAATAAAATGTGACCAAACAATGAGATAAAAGAAAAGTTTGCATGTTAATCATACAGGAACATATGTCTATCAGAAGCTTACAATCATGGGGTCCTACATTATTTTGAGGCAAATTTATATACAATAAATGCACCCATTTTTTAAAAAGTTATGATTTTGCATTTTGCCAGGAACACGAACACAGTTCTTTCTTAGCCACTGAGACACATGAGTCACTTTCTATATTAAGAAAAAATTCATTGTGGTGCAAAATAAGACTTTCTTTTTTCATTAAGGTACATTCATAGTTTTGAGATCTAACTTTTATAACTCAATGTAATTGCTGAATCGTGTACTGGTGCTTGCAGATGAAATTAATGCTTTTTAAATGATCTACTTTAGAACTGTGTGCCATAACAAAAGACTAATAAATGCCACGTAATTGCCCCAGCTCAGCCAACCATTAACATCTGATTCTCTCAACATTTCACTACGTCAGTTAGCATAATTATGAGGGAAAAGGTTGTTACTAAATTCATACTTAAAATATTTATAAACGTATACTTTGTGGAATGAATAAGCTCAGCTCAAAATACTCAGAGCATAAATTTGGACACTAAAAAGTCCATACAAACTTGAATGTCATAAAAGTTAAAATGACTTCAAACTCCCCATAATATCTGGTTACTTCCTAAAATCAAGAAAGGAAGATTTATAAATAGAGAATGGCTACTCTTCCCCCCGCCTCTACAAAAGGCTAGGCTCTGCAGCCTGTGAAGAATTAAAAAGCAAAGCTCAGGCCCCACGCTTGGCCTTGGTCAGTAGGAACAGGGGCCATGAGACGATGTCCTGCCCTTGCTGGAAAGCTGACATTTGTGTTACGCGATGCCCCTGTAGAGGATCCTATGTGAAAAATTCCTTTCAAAATTTAGGATATTCCACTCCCAAACTGGCCTCTTTTGAAGAAAAAATACTTCTCTTTCACACAGAGATAACTGTGTAACTGACCACGTCTCTTGTTGACTTGACTGACAGTAAATTCAGCATGGACTCTTATAACTAAGTAATTAATTGTGGTCAATACATATCTTCTTCATTTTTAATAAGGTTTGACATGGATTTTAACATTTCAACATAATATAACTCCATGACAGACCCCTTCTAAAAAGAAGTTTTGTAAAATATTCCCCCAAAAGGTGAATAAAACTAGGAAATAATACCTTCATTTTCCCCTGTCCTCATTTTAAGTGGTTTCAGAAATAGCCTATCTTGAATTCTACTTTCCCAAATCAAATTAGTCACCACTGATTCTCTCCACAAAGTACCATTTTGTTCCTACCAGGTTTTTCAATCTAGATACAATTTTTGACAAAGAAAAGAGAGTGCACACCCTCTTCCTGTGTGATGAATACCTCTGGTCTCCCAGCAGTCCCCGAATAAGCCGTTTTCATCTTTCTCCAGAAGGAGTCATGGATGGAGGCAGACTGACACAGCGTGGAGCCACCACCGTGCCCAGCCCCGCTCAAGCCAAATGCGGGTTCTTTGGCACGCGTGTTCTGAGGCCTGTGCCTCTCCTTCTGAGTTTAATTGTGCATGAATTTGCTATCAGCTTCCTCTGAGAGCACGGCACCCCCAACGTGGACAGGAGATTTTCTCCATTGGTAGCCTGTGTTGGCTACCCAACACCCTTAGCTACATCCAGACAATATTTTGAAAAGGTGATTTTTTAAAAATAAAGAAAATGTAGAAATGGGAAGACTCAAAGGGGTAAAATAAGAGAGAGAAAAAGTTAATGTGTAAAAGATTTTTCCTGTTTTTGCAAAAATTTATTGAGAACTTTTTTCAAATTACAAACACAATACACTGGAGTATGGTTTTCCACCTGCTGCTCGAGTTCGAGCTCGACAAGAGATGGATCCAGACAGAGACCTGCTATAGGTAACGGGAAGGTGTCTATGTAAACTGTGCACAGCATGGGTGCAGAGGAAGATACCACGTGTAGAGCAGACATCACACGACTCGCCAGTGCCAGGTGCATTTCTTCCAGCACAGAGAGGGCCCTGCCATTTTTGGAACAAGGAAAAGACAGTTTCACTGTCTTCTTGGCTTGGAGATTTCCCCTTCTGATTTAATCTAGAACTTAGTGGGCACTTTCCTGGCTTCCTGACTGGGGCGTAAGTCAGGGGTAGGAGCAGCAGCAGCCTTGGTATCCACTCGCTGCTGGAGATGGAATACACCTGCTGGACATTCTTTTCCTCTTTGTCGCTGTGGGTGTTTCAGAAGACGGAATACACCTGCTGGACATTCTTTTCCTCTCTGTCGCTGTGGGTGTTTCAGAAGACGGAATACACCTGCTGGACGTTCTTTTCCTCTTTGTCGCTGTGGGTGTTTCAGAACATGTGAGAGTGTTTTAAGTTTTCAAAGTTCCTAGTACCCTGGGTGAACTTTGGGTGCCCTGCCTACAGGAAAGACTCAATAAATCATGAAAGAACAGGATGGAATCAATAAGAAAAGGAACACAATATTAAATAATTGTTCTTAAAACTAGCTGGGCATGGTGGCTCATGCCTTTAATACCAGCACTTTGGGAGGCCAAGGCAGGAGGATTACTTGAGGACAGGATTTCAAGACCAGCCTGGCCAACATGGAGAAACCCGTCTCTACCGAAAGTATAAAATTTAGCTGGGTGTGGTGACGGCGGCCTGTAATCCCAGCTACTAGGGAGGCGGAGGCAGGAGTATCGCTTGAACCTGGGAGGTGGAGGTTGCAGTGAGCCAAGATTGCGCCATTGCACTCCAGCCTGGGCGACACAGCAAGACTCCATCTCAAAAAAACTTTCTCTTAAAACCTTTCTTATGTATCTTATTATTAACCAGAAATTTAGCGACACAAATAGTAATGGCTAAGAATGAATTTTTATTGAGCTTTTACTAAGTGCAGAAACCTGTAAGTAGTTCCCATAGATTAACACTTTTAATACTGCCTTTAACCCTGTAAGGTATGTGTTATTGTTATTATTAATATCATTATTATTTCAGAAATGAGCAAACAGTAAAAAAGGTGGCATGTTCAGCATTATTTCAATTGTAAAAAAAGATGGAATAAATTAATACAAATTTAATAAGGTTTTATAATCATCACCTCAATAAAATATTTTTAAATTTTAATATACCAAACATATGTGTATGCTAATGAGATAACATGCATATAATTTTGTATTGTTAGACTATCAAGATACCAATGGCTTCTCCATTTTCAAAAATATTTTGGTGATAGATACGTAGAATTCCGGGCAATATATTCCTTTAAACCAATATTTAATACAGTAAATGTCCAGTACGAGAAAGTAGCCTGGACAACTCCTCAGGGTGCTGAGTGAGTGGATCTGACCTAGTATAAATTTGACACTTAAGGATTTATGGGTTTAAATATATTAGTGCACAGGACTCACAACTGGAACAGAGACAGCCATTAGGATCCAGAT